>NC_089253.1:98600596-98922915 GCF_963930625.1 Muntiacus reevesi
CAGTGGTGAAGAACCCGCCTGCCAACGCAGGAGAGGTAAGAGATGCCGGTTCAGTTCCTGGGTTGGGAAGATCCCCTGGCGGAGGGCATGGCAACCCACTCTAGTATTCTTGCCTGGAGAATCCTATGGACAAAAAAGCCTGGCAGGCTATGGTCCACAGGGTTGCAAAGAGTTGGACACAACTGAATCAACTTAGCACGCACGCATCCCAGCCGGGCACAACAGAGATAAAGTCGACAAAATTGGCATTCATCCTTCAACAGGAGCACCTTGGCAATGTGGGCATCCTTCAACAGGTGCACCTTGACAACCAAGATGAAAAAAAAAAACCAAACCACCGGTCACTGCCCCAGAAGAACTGGGGAAATAGATATAAAAACTGACAAACCACCAATGTGAGAGATGAGGGGCCAAGATGGGTCTGGAGGCTCAGGAAACACAGAGGAGGGGCTGGCGCTCCTGGGGAACAAGGCATCTGCCCCCAGGGAGCAGCGAGGGCGCGCTGGCGAATTTTCTGGTGAAGGCGGGGTAGGCTGGGATGCAAGTGCGGAAGCAGACGATGACTCACCCGTGTTTAACAGCAACTCTAGTTCACAACACAAGATCCACAAAAATAAATCCATATGGGCAGCCTCAAGAGCGCCTGACAGTGCGTCAAGTTCCTGACTGCTCTGAGCATCAACAGATCATTTGTACATGTCTATCATCAATTGCTGGGACACTATTCCCTCTTTTCACCTGTTCTTCCTTTCTCAACCTGGGAGGAACAATCAGAGAAGGCAGCCAGGGGTGTGGAAGCAGAAGGATGCTGAAAAAACATTTCCATGCAGCTCCCCAAAGTCAAGGGGACTCGAAGGCTGGCATGGACCTGCTTTCCAAGGTCCTGGGAAAGAGTTCAGCTGCTCACAACTGCCTTGGGTGAGTTGTTCAACCTCTGGGAGTCTCCTGGCCATCCACCCAGCTGTCCCCCATGTGCCAGGCCTTGGGCTAAGTGCTCGGACATCCAAGTGTCCCCCTGGAAGGGTGGGCCGGACAGACAGCTAAACTGACAATGGCCAGTGAGGGGAAGGGCCGTGATCACAGAGCCCTGAGACCAGGGAGTTGGAGCAGGTCCTGAAGGGTCAAGGACATGCAGGACAAGGTCCATAGGAGGAACGAGGGGCTTGGGGAGTAAGCAGAGGCTGGGCTCTGGAGTAAGAGATGAGTGGGCTCTAGTCTCAGACACATGTACTAGCTGTGTGTCCTTGGGCAAGTGACTCTGCCTCTCCGTGCCTCAGTTTGCTTTCTCTGAAAAATGGGCTGATGATTAAAGTGACTCATTGAAATGGCAAGAATGACATGAGTTCTGCTGCAAAGCACTTACTCCTGGATACAGAGACTATTTTATTACATGCAACACCGTGGCAGAAACCACAAGAAAGGAGCAGAGCTATCATTTCCTACAACAGGCGAGGAGAAGTGCAACTAGCAGAGACCGGTCAGGAGGAGGTGGCCTCAGCTGGGAGCGGGTAGGGAGTCATGTATCTGCATCCTGTTGGGTGTCTGAGCATCCCAGGCTTCCTGAGAGCTGGGCTGTGCTCTGCGGTTCAACGCCTTGACCGCCTGGAATGGATGACCCAGGCCTTCAAGTTAACTTGAGCCAAAAGCAGTTCTTGCTTTTGCCAAAGGCTTGAACATTCTCTGGTTAGGCCTGGGGCAGCAAGTGAGGGCTGGAGGAGACTGTAGGAGAGAAGCAGGAGCTCTGAGAGCACCTCCAGGGGACACAGAGAGGGGACGGAGCAAAAGGCTCAGCGCACTCTCAGCCAAACGGCCAGAGCCTGCCCCAACACGCCATCAGAGGAGTCTGCACCCCACCAGCTAGTAAACACAGGCCTTGAAAACAACCACCTTGGGAATTTCCTGGCGGCCCAGGGGTTAGGACTCGGCATTTTCACTGCCAGCGACCGGGTTCAGTCCCTGGCCAGGGAACTAGGATCCTGCAAGTTGCGTGGTCTGGCCAAAGGAAAAAATAAAAGAACCCTTAAGGTTCATGGCGCCCAGCCAAGGAATTCAGAGCCACAGAAGGTCATGAAGTCGACATATAGAACTGGATATAAAGAGGCTACAAGGACGAAAATGCCAGAGAGACCCGCCCCTGACATCAGTGATAGGGGCATGATGATGCTGATGATGACAGATACAACCTTGGCCACTGCTCTCAAGACTGCGCCCGTGATCTGGGGACCACATCAGGTGTCTTCTTTTCTTAATCCTCAGAACAACCTATGAGCAGGCAGGTGAAGGTCAAGATGTTCCCTTGACTCTGAACCTTGTGTCATTTCCTTCCTGTTGCTCAGAGCTGCGCCCTCTGCTACCTAACTTGGGCTGTGTGCACCTGACCCTCTGGATTCTCCACTCCTTCAACGCAGGCTAAATCATGGCAAAAGGCTCTCACTGCTTTACTTAAATTCAACTGTCAGGACATAGAGTCCATCTATTTTATTGAGAGTGTCTTCAGAGAAAGCTCATGAAAGTCATACCCCACGTTTCTCTCTCCCCTCCTCCCCCATTCACCCCTCTCCCCTCTCCCTTCTCTCCAGCCTCCTCCTCATCTTCCCAGAGTCACTAATAGGATCTAAACCCTCCCGTTGCACTGCACCCCACCGGCATTTAAAATGCTGGTTCTGACTCACAGACCCAGAAAACAAACCCATGGTTACCAAAGGGGTGGGGGAGGGATAAATTAGGGGCTTGGAATTGGTAGATACAAATGACCATATATAAACTAGATAAACAGCAAGGTCTTACTGTACCACACAAGGAATTATGTTCAATACTCTGTAATAATAAACCATAGTGGAAAAGAATATCTATTATCTATCTATCATCTATCTATCATTTACCTATCAATCTATCCATCATTTATCTACGTGGGTATCTATCACCTATCTATCTATCTATCTATCTATCCATCATCTATCTATGTACTTGCTTATCTATCATCTATCTACCTACCTACCAATCTATCTATCTACCTATAACTGAATCACTTTGCTGTATACCAGAAATTAACAGAACATGGCAGATCAACTATGCTTCGATAATAAAATGCTGCCTCTACTTCCACCCACACACTGGCCTCATTTTCATCCCCTCTCAGGTCATCTTCCTGGGCTTTCTGGAGCTCTAAGAATTATTTCCGTTCTCCAGCCCCTAACCCAAGTGACCTTCCCAGTTCTGGCTTCCATACACGGTATCTATCTCCTGTCCCCAAACTCCATGAAATATTCCTTCTCTAGCTCTTAGTTTCTGCACGTGGCATAATGGAGGGACGATCCTCCTCTGTGCGGGACTGTCCCCTGTGTTTCAGGACCCTCATCACTACCTCCTCAAAGCCAATAGCTTGTCCAGGCTGGTGACAAGCACAGCCCCCTCCTTCCTTATTTCTGAATCCTTCCTGTTGGTGGTGGTGTGGGTAGACACCAGCCGTGGCTGACAAGCTCTGCGTCTACCCTTTTTAATCTCCATTTTCTCCAAGGTTGCACAGGAGGTACCGCTGGGGTATTTTCACAGTCACAGACAACCTCCTTCTGAACACGGCCCCTTCTCTCCTAGAGGTGGCCCCACAGCTGTGCTTGTGGGGCTTCACTGTGACTGAACAGGGTGGTCACCTGACTTGAGCTGGGTGTAAACTCCCTCTTCTAGGAATTACAGATTGGGAGCTGGAGCTTGCCTGCCTATGTCCGAGGTGATGTGGACTTGAGAAGTGTGGTGCTGTGTGCAGACGGGGCTGCTCTGCAGAGCCCAGAGAGCCAAGATGGGTTCGGAGCAGCAGAGGACCCTATCCTGCTTTCTAACAGAATTCCTATTTTGTTTCGGAAGCCTGCTCTCTCCATAGGACCACGGGCTGATCCCATTCATCCTGCCAGTTATGAGGATTCATCCTGACTCAGACGAGCGTGTGGCCCAGTGAGGTCTAGGGGAGGGCTGGGGGAAGCTCCTGGGAGGCTAATACAAAGGAGACACAGAGGAAAAAATGGTCTCCTTCTTGGGTTAGAGTTGCCCTGCCTTTGTGTGGCAGCCACTTTGAGACCATGGAGAGATGGAGCTAATGAACTAGTGATGAAGTCAACTACTGAGCTTGGCCAAGGGGAGAGATGGGAAAATCCAGAAGCCTGTCAACACTGCAGCACCTCGAAACAAATCCACTGGGACCACTCTCCTCTTGGACATCTTGTTAGGTGGGGGAATGCATCTTTCTTACTGCCTGGGCTGGCTGAGTCAGAGTCTTCTGTTCTGTGCAAAGACATCAGAACCAATGCATGGGGACAAAAGGACCTGTGGCTCTGGGGTCAGAGACCGAGGGAGGGGTTACCTGGTTTATACACTGCTCCCCACCCTGTCTGAGGCCTGAATGCCCACTTTCTCTTTGGAATCTGTGAAATTCCAGTGTGTTCTCCACAAATTCTCCTCTTCACTCAAGCAAGCCAGAGACAGATTCTCTTGCTGGACCCCGGAGGGTCTTGAGGGAGACACATTTTCTCCTCTTGCTCTTGTGAACCCTTGCCTCTCTGATTTCACAATGTCACGATGCTCCAAAGCCACATCTCCAGGCTGATAGCTCTTAAATGACAGCTCTGGTCCAAGTCTCTCTCTCCTGAGTATAGTTCTGTTCTCCTGATTGCTTCATGGAATTTTCTGTCTGAACACTCCATGACACTTCCACCACCAAGAGTCACAGAAGTTCCTCAACGTATCACATGAGTGGGAGGAAAACTCAATTTTCCTGGCCTGGGCTGTCAGGACTGGAAATGGAAGGACTCAAGAAGGGCAGGGCAAGACTGTGCTACTGGTCTCTGCAGGATCTGAGAGCTCTGGGAGAAAATCAATACTTAAAAAGGCAAACAGAGGCCAGTTTGCTTTAGTGGCAGCAAATTGTTTGAACAAACTAAACCGTAGGCAGGGAGATGGTCAATATTTCATGATGGAGGAGGCAGCATGGTCCAGGGACAACCAACCACTTGCTTGAAGTCAAGAGCCTTGTACAGAGGACTGGACTCTGCCACTTGGATGGATGGCATTCCCTCCCCAGGCCTCAATATTCCTGACTGGGTGAAAGCTGGAGATTTGACTGGGTGACTGTATTTGTTTTCTAGGATTGTCATTAACAAAGCGCCAGACTGGGTGGCCTGAACAGCAAACACTTATCTTCTCATAATTCTGAAAACTTGAAATCCAAAATTAAGGTGTCAGCAAGGTTAGTTTCTTCTCAGAAGTTTCTTCCCCTTGGCTTGTAGATGGCCGTCTTCTCCCTGTGTCTTCACGTGGCCTCCCCTCTGCATGTGTCTGTTTTAACTGCCTCTTTATTAAAAACTTCCATTTCTTTTTGTTTGTTTGTTTTCTAGATACTTTAATAAAACTTTGAATTTTGAAATTAACTAGATGCAACCTGGGAGGCAACATACAGATTCCATGAGCCCTCCGCCCAGCCTCCCTACACACTTAGAGCAGAAACAGAGGAGACACTGAGATTTAAGTTACCCCTAAAAATACAAAATGCAGGTACAAACCGTTAGGTTCTTTAAGGACTCATTCCAATGCATGACACTGAGTGACCTTTGCCAATTCAGAAACAGAGCTGTTTGCCCTTTTATTTGCAGTGCCCTGGTTAAAACAATTCCAAACAACTTAAGGACGCACAGAACGCAGGGGGCTGTAAGCAACCTCGTGAGCAGTGGGGACGCAGGGCTGCCGTGGGTCCTGGCCCTGCAGAGGCACTGGTGCTGGCGGGAAGCAGACGCAAAACTTCCATTTCTTTATTTCTGGCTGCACTGGGTCTTAGTTGCTGCATGGGCTTTCTCTAGCTGCAGTGGGTGGGGGCTCCTCTTTGTTGTGCTGCACGGGCTTCTCACTGAGGTGCCTTCTCCTGTTGCAGAGCACAGGCTCTAGGAGAATGGGCTTCAGTAGTTGCGGCTCATGGGCTTAGTTGCTCCATGGCATGTGGAATCTTCCCGGACCAGGGATCGAACCTATGTCCCCTGCACCGGCAGGCAGGTTCCTATCCACTGTACCACCAGGGAAGTTCTTAACTGCCTCTTCTTAAAAGGACACCAGTTATGCTGGATCAGGGCCCACCTTAATGACCTCATTTTACCTTCAGTTCAGCTGCTCAGTCGTGTCCAACTCTTTGTGACCCCACGGACTGCAGCACACCAGGCTTCCCTGTCCATCACTGACTCCTAGAGCTTGCTCAAACTCATATCAATCGAGTCAGTGATGCCACACAACCATCTCATTCTCTGTTGTCCCCTTCTCCTCCTGCATTCAATCTTTCCCAGAACCAGGGTCTTATCCAATGAGTCAGTTCTTTGCATCAAGTGGCCAAAGTACTGGAGTTTCAGTTTCAGCATCAGTCCTTCCAATGAATATTCAGGACTGATTTCCTTTAGGATTGATGGGTTTGATCTCCTTGCAGTCCAAGGGACTCTCAAGAGTCTTCTCCAACACCACAGTTCGAAAAAATCAATTCTTCGGCGCTCAGCTTTCTTTATGGTCCAACTTTCACATACATGACTACTGGAAAAACCATAGCTTCGACTATATGGACCTTAGTCAGTAAAGTAATGTCTCTGCTTTATAGTATGCTATCTCGGTTTGTCATAGCATTTCTTGCAAGAAGCAAGCGTCTTTTAATTTCATGGCTGCATTTTACCTTAATTACCCCTTTAAGGACCACAGAGCCCAGTCAGCCAGGCACTGCCAACTTACTGTGGGCGAGAGTGGGGAACTCAACTTGATAATCTGTGTGGTTCATTCAGGCAGCTGTGCAGCCCAGGACCTGGGTTTGCAGCTGGGAGAACAAACCCAACTGTGCTAATGGGGACCAGTGAAACACATCCCATTCACCATGGCTGCTTCCAGGCTCTCAGGATACCCAGACCACATGGCAGTCAGCAATGGAAGATGGCTCCAAAAGCAGAAGCAGTGACTTAGCTAAGTAACCCTCAAAAGCACTGAACCCCAAGAGGAAAAGTCTGGGTGTAGAAGACTGAGTGGATTGTGCAGTGTTACTCCAACTGTCATTCATGGTCGAGGAGCATCAACATCCTGCATGAACTTGTTAGAAAGCAAACTCAGGCCCCAGCCCCTCCTCCTGGGCCTGAATCTCTGGGGATGAAACTTGTATGTTTTCACAAGTTCTCCAGGTGATTCCTGTGCACATTTAAATTTTTTAAAATTTATTTTTGTGTTTTTTTTTTTTTTAACCTGTGCACATTAAAGTCAGAAAATCCTTGGATTAGGGTGTGAGGTTAGAGAAGGCAGGGAGGTGAGAGGTAGAGCATGTGAGGCTTCAGAGGCCACAGCACGCAGTTTGGGATCATCTTACTTGTAATGGGAAGGTGTATCAGCTGGGGTTCTCCAGAGTAACAGAATCAATAGGAGATATTTATTTGCTTATTTATCTATTTTAAGGAATTGGTTCACATGATTGTGGAAGCTTCTCAAATTTGAAGTGCAGGCTGGAAACTCAGGCAGGACTTCTATGTCCCAGTATTGAGGGCAGAATTTCTTCCTTCTTTGGGAAACCTCAGTTTTCGTTCATACGGCCTTTGACTGATTGGACAAGGCCCACCTTCATTCTAGAGGGGAATCTGCTTTCAGTCAGTCAGTCAGTCAGTTCAGTCACTCAGTCGTGTCCGACACTTTGCGACCCCATGAATTGCAGCACGCCAGGCCTCCCTGTCCATCACCAACTCCCAGACTTGACTCAAACTCATGCCCATCGAGTTGGTGATGCCATCCAGCCATCTCATCCTCTGTCGTCCCCTCCTCCTCCTGCCCCCAGTCCCTCCCAGCATCAGGGTCTTTTCCAACCAGTCAACTCTTCGCATGAGGTGGCCAAAGTACTGGAGTTTCAGCTTCAACATCAGTCCTTCCAGTGAACACCCAGGACTGATCTCCTTTAGGATGGACTGGTTGGATCTCCTTGCAGTCCAAGGGACTCCACTTATAGCCAATTGATTACAGATGTTAATTTCATTGACACAATATCTTTACAGTAACAGCTAGACTGGCATTTGACTGAACACTGGGCACTAGAACGTGACCATGCTGACACATAAAATTCAACCATACAGTCACACCTAGCTCTTTCTGAGGCTGGAAGATCTGGCTTTTTCTGGGTTCTCTGACAGTGAACTCCCAATGATTTGAGGTAAATTGAATGAGTCCCTTATCCTGCAACCACAGTCACCCATCATGAGGTGCTTGTAAGATTTCTGTAGATGGGTCCACTCCCCGAGGGCAGAGGACACAAGTCTACTCTTCTTGGACCCCCTTTGTGCTGGATTATCTTCAATTCACCTCTCACTGTTTCTCAAAACTCTGGGAGGTTGACCTGTATGGAATGCATCAGCGACCTTCTCTGACTTCTGGCCTCTAGCTGGGTTGGACCAATGGGGGACACCAGGAGGAGCCTGGAGGGTGAGAGAAGAGGGCAGGGGTCCCTCATTGTTTTGGGGGGATTGGCTACATGTCTGAAATTCAGTGCTGTGGCTCCTATGGCCTGCCCCCCACCCGTACAGGCACACTTTCCACATGCTACTAACATCTCCCTACCTTTGCTCCTTGAGCTGCCATCAGCTCCCTGCTATCACATCCCTGGAGCGCTGCACTGTCTCTGTGGGCTTCTCTAAATTCAAGCTGAACCCTTGTAACCTTTGCTCTTTTAACGGAGTTTTCTATGGACTAGATACTCCCCCCCCCCCCCAAATTCATATGTTGAAACCCTAGGCCCTACTATAATGATATTTGGAGGTGGGGCCTTTGGGAGGTGATTAGGTCATGAGGGTGAAGCCCTCAGGATGGGATTAGCATCCTTATAAAAAGAGACACAAGAGAGATGACCTCTCTCTACTTGTGAAGACACAGCAAGATCTGCAAACCAAGGTTCTCACCAGACACTGAATCAGCCAGGACCTGCATCATGGGACTTCCTGGTTTTTAGAACTGTAAGAAATAGATGTTTGCTGCTTGAGCCACCCAGTCTAGGAATTTTGTTAGAGCTGCTCGAACTAAGACAGAACTCTTCTCAAATCACCCGGTTTGAGTGCACCATCTGTTTTTGGCCATCTGACCAAGAGACCTTGGCAGTCCACGCAGGACTGGCCATGTGGTGATTAAATGATATCTACTGACTGAATCAAAAGAGGGAGAAAGACACAGAACTTCCAGCAGGCTTAGGAGAAACAAACCCCCCAGATCTTTCTGCTAGGGGCCCCAGTCTTAACTCCACAAATATGTTGCTCAAAAACTTGGCAAGCAGTAATTAGGTGGGGATCTGGGAGGGAGGAGAGATGGACAACACTGGGTGTGGAAGGAGTTAAGCTTCCAATGCAGGGATGGCCAGCACAGCCCACTTTGCCATTTTCTGCCAAAATATTTTAAATGAAACAGCTGTGTATGAGCAAAACTGCCGAGAATCGTTCCAGTTTCAAGCATGAATCTGAATCACTCATGTTTGGTATTTGACGGGCTGTGTAATTGCTCTAAACCCTATTATCTTCCCTAGCAGTTGTTGAAGTGTCATTAGGACACCTCAAATGAAAGGCTAAATTCTCCTATATACACAATTTTAATAATTACAATCTTTTGTTTTTTTCCCTCTTTCGAAATGCAAAGCTCCGCTCCAAAAGGGAGGTGCCAGGATCTGAGGATTGCATCAGAGACTTCCAAAGCCAGCGTAGAATGTTATTATGTTTTTTTTTTTTTTTTAACTTTCTTTGGATTTTTCCTGAGCAGTTAATCTTTTATGATTTTTATTTTCTACCCTCTGCAGAAGAGAAGAGAGCAAGGCAGGCTGGGTAAGGGAACCAAAACAGTCCACAAACATCACTGGGCACCTACTATGTGCTGAGGACTTCCCAGGTGGCTCAGTGGTAAAGAAACCAGCTGCCAATGCAAGGAGATGCAGGAGATGTGGGTTCAATCCCTGGGTCAGGAAGATTCCCCTGGAGGAGGAAATGGCAACCCACTCCAGTATTCTTGCCTAGAGAATCCCATGAACAGAGGAGCCTGGCGGATGACAGTCCATGGGGTTGTCAAGAGTCAGACACGACTGAGTGGCTGAGCATACACACTCTGTGCCAGCCACTGATGCAGGCCCCAGGGACGTGGGTGGAAAAACCTCGGGAGGTCACTGTGACGTTCGTACCGCACCACACTATCTCGGAGTTCATTTGTTTCACGTGTCTGGTCTGCTAGAGGGTGAGGGGCTTGTGAAGGCAGCCTTGTGTCTTGGTCATCTTGTTTCTAAAGTAGGCAGTCCAGCTCCACAAGTGTTTGTTGAATGACTGAATGACCATGCAACAGGCCAAGAATCTCTCTAGGTAGAGGGATATGGCCAGAAACAAGAGAAAGGCAGCCTTTGCCTTTTGGGGGCACGTGGTGGGGTGCAGAGACAAGGTACCCCCTGAAGGCATACATTATCAGCACGATGGATGCTGCCGCTGAGAAAGCACTCTGGCCCCACTTGTCAAAATCTGCACACAGGTAACCAGTACCACTCAGCCAGGGCAGTGAGAGAAGCGTGGCCACGATGGTGAAGGAGAAGCATCCTCTGAGAAGTGGGCCAGCTTGGCCTAGAACGCCAGCAAGGCCATAGGATCACTCTTGGGCTTGGGCAAGTTCTCTCTCTGAACCTCAGTTTCCCATCTAGAAACGAGACGGATACAATTTAACTCTCAACATGCCAGTTTCAGTCACAATTCTTAGACTGCCCCCTTGACCTCAACCTCCTCATGTCACATCAGGGGTCATCTCCTCCCCTTGAGCGTGACTTGTTTATGGTGACTAGAACATGGTAAGGGTGACAGGATGGCTCTTTTATGATCAGGTTATTATCTGTCTATCTATCTGGGCTTCCCAGGTGACTCAGTGGTAAAGAATCTGCCCGCCAATGCAGGAGATGTGGGTTCAGGCCTGCGTTGGGAAGATGCCCTGGAGAAAGAAATGACAACCCACTCCAGTATTCTTGCCTGGAGAATCCCATGGACAGAGGAGCTTGGCAGGCTACAGTCCATGGGGTCACAAAGAGTCAGCATGACTCAGTGACTAAACAGCTACAAATCTATTTATATTTATCTGTCTGAATATATATGCATGTATCTAATCTTATCTATATTTATCAATCATCTACCTATCTCTACCTATCTTTATTTATCTCTCTTTATGTGTACATATCTACATTTATCTACTGTCAATCTCTATATTTATCTGCCATCAATCTATGTCTGTATCTGTCTCTGTCTGTACACACACACATCTACTGATCCATCCATCTATGATTCTGTCTTGCTTGTCCACACTAGAGAGATCCTTCCTGGCTCTATGACGTCAGCAGTGGTGCTGAGGAAGCCCATGTGGCCTGGAAGTGCCGGCAGCCTCCAGCACCTGGGTACCGCCAGCTGACAGCCAGCCAGATGCCAGGGCCTCACTCACACAGCTGGTGGGAAATGGATTCTGACAACAGCCCAAGGGAGCTTGGAAGCAGATTCTTCTGCAGTCAAGCCTCCAGGTAAGAATGCGGTCTAGCTGCCACCTTCGCTGCACCTCGTGTGACCCTGGGCAGAGGACCCAGCTAAGCTGTGTCTGGACTCCTGACCCCCAGGAAACATGAAACAATAAATGTGTGTTTAGGCCACTCAGCTTGTGGCAACTTATATGCAGCAGTAGATAACCAATAAATGGTGGTGCACAGCAGGTCCTGAAAGTTGGAGGTGAAGGACAGTGGTGGACAGATCAATTCAGCCTCCTGGCTTCCTCTTGTATGCCCCCTTCCCCCACCCCAGTCGAAAGAGGTGGGCATCCTGAGAGGCTCTGGGCCTGCAGCAATGTCAGCCTTGCTAAGGTGCCTGGGTTTGGAATGAGAAGCATCACCCAAGGGCACTTCCTAGAAGAGCAGATGCTCCAAGCTGCATGTGTTCTGGATTCACCAGCCTCAAGGCAGGCAGCTGCTGCCATGCAGCTGAGAAGAGGCACTGGGATCCCCAACATCTGCCCAGAACCTCAGGACCACAAGGCCAACGATAAGAGACTTATTGTTTCTGCATGATGGCCAAGGTGGACCGCACAGAGCTCCGACTTGCCATCTGCTTGAAAGATGCTTCTGGCTGCCCAGGTTTGTGGGCATAGAAAGAGGGACAGATGCCTGGTATGTTTCCAGACTCACCTGATTTAAATTCACCATCCTTTCTGAAAAGGTTCTGATTTCTCTCATGCTCAGAATATGATTCGTTCTGCTCCGCCTGTGCCACCCAACTCTACCCAGGTCTGGAATGATCAACACTGGATTTTCTGAGCCTCTAGTTCTCTGTCACAGCGAAGGAAAGAAGATTCATTTCAGAAGGTGGCTGGAAGATTCTCGTAAACATTATTACCCAGAAGTTTGTACCAGAGGTTGGCCAAGGCTTAAAGACAGCCTCTCATTTAACTCCCTGGACACCCTGGGAAGTGGGGGCTCTGGATGACCCACGCTGCCGGTGAGTAAGCCGAGGCGAGAGGCCAAATGACTGCAGTGTCACCGCTTGAGATAACACTCGGCACCCTGAGGGGCAAATTCCTGGCTTTGCCTCCACAGACTCCCTTACGCATTTGTGGCATTACCTTTATCACATGATCAACTTCCCAATGACCTACAGAGTCCCTACTTTTGTGACCTGGTTGCTACCTGAGATGTGTCTTAGCAGGTGGCAGTCCATCAGCCCCTGCCCCATTGTTAGGAGTGTGAGAAGGACACTGAAAGCCCAAGTCCTAACCAGAACAGGCCCCCAGATACGTGAAGCCCACCCAACCACTCCCACCTCGCTGCTCATGTCTTCCGTCACCCCTGCTGGGCTGGAGCTCTGCTGGGGGAACACTGAAGATATAATAAACTCCAAGAGCACCAGGAAGCCTCAATGTGCCCCCATGGGCCTGGGGCCAGGGGTGCAGGCAGCTGGACACTTGGTCCCTACTCTGGAACAGGGCCAGGTGGGAGCCCTGGTGGGGTCTTTGAGGGAGTCTCTGAGTGACCAGGAGGCCAGACTCCTGCTTGTCTGTGGTCAGAGCACAGGCAGAGACCTGGCAGCAGAGAATGATACAAGATTCAGCCTTCGATGTATTATCATATTCACCATCAATGATGACGAAGGGAAGTCATCAACGTTAAATCTAAGGAAATTTTCCTTATTGGGCATCAGGGGAAGAGGGACTAATGATGATTTGTGCCTAATGTGCCCTGTGATGACTGATGAGCCTGGCCTTAACCATTTACAGAGAGCAATGAGGGGTCCAATCAGCCCTAAGTCAGGGTGATGCCCTGCACCACCCCCTCCCCACCCCCGCCACCCAATTCCTCAATGAACTAGGCTAGTCCCAGTAGGAGAGAACAACTAATAACAAAGTGGACCCCACACTAGTTAGGGGAATGAAAGAAAACTCAGCTTACTTGGATGTCTCTGTGCTGGGTACCACATTCACTGTTTGACATACAAATTTCCTTTATCTCCCAACATAAGCCCTGAGTGAGCTGCTATTCACACCCCCAGGGTTCCATTTATCCATTTCTATATGACAAAGGCCCATATAGTCAAAGCTGTGGTTTTCCCAGTAGTCATGTACAGATATGAGAGCTGGACAATAAAGAAGGCTGAGTGCAGAAGAATTGATGCATTTGAACTGTGGGGCTGGAGAAGACTGTTGAGAGTTCATTGGACAGCAAGGAGATCAAAGCAGTCAATCCTAAAGGAAATCAACTCTGAATATTCATTGGAAGGGCTGGTGCTGAAGCTGAATCTCCAATAATTTGGCCACCTGATGGGAAGAGCTGACTCGTTGGAAATGACCCTGATGCTGGGAAAGATTGAAGGCAAGAGGAGAAAAGGGTGACAGAGGATGAGATGGCTGGATGGCATCGCTGACTCAACGGACATGAGTTTGGGCAGATTCATGGAGACGGTGAAGGATAGGGAGGCCTGGTGTGCTGCAGTTCATGGGGTTGCAAAGTCAGATACAACTTAGTGACTGAACAACAACAAAATGCACTTATCTTTAATCTGCTGAAAGTGATGAAAAGCGAAAGTGTTAACTGCTCAGTCATGTACGACTCTTTGGAACCCCATGGACTGCAGCCTGCCAGGCTCTTCTGTCCATGGAATTCTCCAGGCAAGAATATTGGAGTGGGGTATCTTCTGCATGGTATCTTCCCGACCCAGGATCGAACCTGGGTCTCCTGCATTGCAGGTGGATTCTTTACCATCTGAGCCAATAGGGAAGCCCTATCTTTAATTCTCCATACCTATTTTACAGATGAGGGGACTAGACTCAAATTTCAGGGACATTTAACACTTTCCCATAGTGAGCAGCTGGAAAGTAGCAAAGACCCAAGTCTGAACCCAGCTCTGCATAAGCTCTGAACATAACCTCTTTCTGCTCTACCAAACAGTACTTCAAACCAGCAAGCTAATACTAATGGTTGGTTGGTGTAGCTAATCAGGTGTATCTTCAGAAATAGGCCCAGATAGACCATTAAAAATAAGACCATGTTTGAATTTCTTAAATCTGTATGAGTTTTCCCAAGCATTAAGCTTCTTTTCTGAGAGCCAAGCTTGGTCAAAGTGTTCACAGGCTAAGACTTCACCAGAACAGCAAAACCAGGTTTAAACAATGAATGTGATCTGAACAAGAAAACTATTTCCTAAATTTGTCCACATCTTCCTTGTCTCTGCCAAGCATTCTTGTCCTGCCACCCCCCATCCCCACCAAAGACTAGTTGGAGACATAGGGGTGTACAGAAATGCTGTGTACAGTTGCTCAGGATGTGCACTGCACAAGGTATCAGTTGAGCAGTAAAAGCATTAAAATTCATTTTGTGCTTCTCTCTCTGAAACTTGTGTCTGATAAGGGACTGAATCCATCTGGAGTCAGGGTGTTGTTTCCTAATTTTCTCAAGTGAGTTGTCAAGGGCTAACCTGCAAAGCCAATTACAAAGCAAGCAACCTAAATCATCCTGAGGAGAAGCTGAGCATTTCAAGGGAAAGGTGGAGAAGAATATGACAACTCTTGATCTCTTTTCTAACACCTCAAGCAGCTCTGCTTTGGTTCCAAACTTGCGTTTTGTTCAGAAAAGCAAAAGTTTCTCAGTTATTGGGACTACCTTCCATAAAGGTGATCATGTATCCTTGGGCTATTTATATGCCCTTTACAGCAGTGGTCCCCCAACCTTTTTGGCACTAAGGACCAGTTTCATGGAAGACATTTTTTTCCGTGGACCAGGGTGGAAGGGTGATGGTTTGGGGATGATTCCAGCACATTACATTTATTGTGCACTCTATTTCTATTATTATTACATCAGTTCCACCTCAGATAACCAGGAGTTAGATGCTGGTGGTTGGGGACTCCTGTTTTAAAAGACTTGCCCTTCTTGAGCTCAAGTTCTGATTTTTCCATTTACTCACTGCATGACTTTGGGCCAAATCTGTAACATCTCGGGACATGTCACCTTCCCTGTGAAACAAGGATCATAATAATATGCATTTCATTAAATCTAAGACACTATCATTTAAAACATTCACCATTGTTTTATGGATCACTAAGGAAATAAAGTTGCCAATTAAACTGACATGTCTTTGATTCTAAGGTCTATCCTGATTTCGGAGAGAAAAATGGAAACAAAATAGGTCTTGGAATTGATGGAATTTAATTAAATAGCTTGTCCACCTATATAAAAAGGGTGTTGTGAGGGATTAAATTAAATAATGGGCAAAAAAAAGGGGGGGGTTGGTAAACTATAAAGCACTAAAAATAATAATTCTTCTTAGGCACAGTAACTTTCAAATGACTTCATCCTAAAGACTGATGCACTATTAGATCCTTCAAACCTCATGTAATTGTTTTAATGTACTCACTAAGTAGTTCGAAAAGCTGTATTTACAGCCTTATGAGTCTGAATTGCTTTTCTCCATTTATAACATTCCCACCCTCTTATGATTTATCTGTGTAGAATCAACTTGTGAGTTTTCCCTTGAATGAGATTCAAGATTTGGGGCTTGATTTATGGTTAGAATTGACTAACATTTGGAAACAATGAACTGTGTTGTCTAAACACATAAAGACCTCGAGAGAAAGCTGAAGCGCTAATTACTGAGAGGGGAGGGGTGCGGGGACGCAAATACGCCACAAAATGCCGTTCAAGTCAGACTTTTCTGACAGTGGCGTGTAGGTGGGGGAAGGGCGGACTCCTTAGGCCACGTTTCCCAAGCTGCTTTGGGGGCGGACACGACTGAGAGGTTTGGATTGTGGTTTTCCCCTGGAAAGAAAAAGAAATAGTTTGGAGGCCACCAAAGAGCAGTTGATCCATAATTCTTCCAATCTGAAAAAAGCATAAGCTCTCTGGGGCCTCGGGCGTTCCACGGCCCCAGTAGGAAAAAGCAGCCTTGGCGATGCATCAGGTGCCGGGGAAAATGAGCTCTGGTTTCTTGGTCCTTTGGGACTGACCAATCACAGCGCAGGAAACAGCCCCTTCATGCCGGCCTCGTGTCTTCAGGGAGGCAGCCTGGCAGCCCCCAAAGCAGCCAGGCCTTGGAATTAGACAGATCTGAGTTTATATCCTGCCTTCATCATTTACCGGAGATTTGTTACTGGACTTTGCTATGCCTCTGTTTCCGATTTGTAAGGCATAATGAGCTTGTGTAGGGGAAGTGTCCTTCCACGTGTGGGGAACAGTGTGAAAGTGAAAGTCGCTCAGTTGTGTCTGACTCTTGGCGACCCCATGGACTTCTCCCATGTATCCCCATGGAATACAGTCCATGGAATTCCCCAGGCCAGAACACTGGAGTGGGTAGCCGTTCCCTTCTCCAGGGGTTCTTCCCAACCCAGGGATCGAACCCAGGTCTCCTGCATTGCAGGCAGACTCTTTACCAGTTGAGCTACCAAGGAAGCCCTGGGGGAACAGAATGGGGGCTTGTTAAATGGTTCCTAGTAAGATCCCCCATTTGTTGAACCCCCACCACGTGGAGACATTGGCAGGTGTTGGAGATGCTGTGATGAGGAAGCCAAATCCAGTTTCTGCTCCCACAGAGTCCAGCGCTGGGGGCAGATAAGCAAACAAACAAACAAAATAAGATACACCCAGTGGGTGACAAGGGCTATGGAGAAAACAAAGCGAGAAATGAGACTAGAGAGAGATGGGACGTGTAGGGGGCCCACAGTGGTACCTTAGGAAGGGCGATCGGGGAAGGTCATGCTCACTGAGGCACTTCAGCCCCCAGCCCATGATTGTCCAGCCCAGAGGTTCTCAACTAGGGGTTATTCTACCCTCCAAGTGACATTTTGTAATGTCTAGTGACATTATTACTGTGGGGTGGGGGTGGTCAGGGGCAGGTAGTGGGTGGAGGCCTGGGGTGGTACTCAGCATTCTACAATGCACAGGACAGTACCCCTCACCCCTTGCCCCCCAAACCTTCAAGATTCATCTGGCCCCAAATGTCAACAGCACTGAGGCTGACAAATCCTGACCTAGTCCATTACCCTGTGTTATGTTTTTTCATGACACCACAGAGTTGATGACTCTGGAAAACCCTCACGGAAGGGACCTGGCTTAATGAACAGACCTGTCAGCATCACGGCCTGTAATGGGTGACATCAGAGAGCCACTCCCCAGCCCCTGCATCTCCCATGATCGCAGGCATGTAGCAATGCTTGCCTATGCAGGGTGCCCTGTAGAGACTGGCTTCATATATCTCACCCCTCCTGGCCTAGGCTACCCAATAAAGGTCATTCTGCTAAGTAGAGATTAAAAACAAACAACAACAAAAAAATCAAACAAAATCGGAATCTAGCCAGCTTTGGGGAAAATGGACTCAGGAATACTTCTAGCCCATGTCCCTGGAGTTCAGTAAGAGATGCTGTCCTAGTCTAGCAAGTGCATTCCCCAAGTTCTAGACTCACATATGTTTAAAGGGAAAAAATCAGGATCAGGGAGCAAGGCTGCCTCTAACAGCACAGAGGCAAGAGCAGGAAGTGACAGGCAGCAGGCAGCCTGATAGGGAAGGACGAAGAGCAATGTGGAGGGAGAGAGAATCCAGAAGACATGTGGTCAGGAGTTATTTGGACTCTCCAGGCACCTCTGTATCACACAGCATGGAACTGAGACACTAAGGCCAGATGCACTGTTGCTGTCTCCCCACTGATACCCGTGACCCTTATTCCATGCCATCAGGACTCTGATTTTGTTTGGGCGATAATGTGTTTAGCCACAAGACTAGTTGAAATAAGCCATGGCCAACCCCTTCCTCTTTGCCAGTGGTTGGCTTAGGACTAGACACCTGATTCTGTTCTAATCAATAAGATGTAAGAGTATGCCAGCTTGAGAGCTTCTGGGAAAGATTTTCCTCTCTGATAAAGCAGAGAGCCACAGGACTGGGAAGTCTGTTTAAAAAAAAAAGAAAATCTCTCCTTCTTTTATATTTCAGAAATGGGTTTGTGAGATGAGATGTGATGTTTGGAACTGTGGCAGCCATTTTATGACCATGAAGAAAGGCTTTCCCCAATACACTTGAGGATGGAGGGAAGGAAACACAGAAAGAATCTGAGACCTCAGTGAAATTGTTGAATTTTGTTATGTAAGAAATTAAATGCAGGCCTTCCCTGTTGATTCAGTGGTTGAGAATCCACTTGTTAATGCAGGGGACAAGGGTTCAATTCCTGGTCCAGGATGATCTTGCATGCTTCAGTGCAACTAAGTCAAAAATAAATAAATAATTTTTTAAAAAAGAAATTAAACACATTAACTGTTTAAACCTCTGCTTGCTACCATGGCTCAAAGCATCCTAAATAATATGGTTTCTTTTTGTGATAATATTCTCAGAAACATGTCCATGCCTAGAGATTAACATTTTAAAAGGTGTCATTTCTAAAATGGACAAAGCATCCGTTATTTAGAAACTTCTTTAATTTGGGATGCTATCCCCCACCTGCAAGGGTTCCACAAAATACAAAATTGCTCTGTTTTAATGTACCTAGAGCATATGATCTATGATATAAACCATCTCTGCTTTCACAGAGCAATTTAATGCTTACAATCTCCAGTCATAGACTCACAGACTCTCAGTGTTGAAGAATAGCACTTTGAGTCAATTCCCCCCATAACTTCCTCACTCATTGACCATCATCTCCGTTCCCACCAGAGTTAGGTCTGGTTTATTTACCTGGTAAGGACAGGATAAAGAACTGGGCACATATAACCAGTCCTTCCTTCATCCTTCCTCTTGGGAGTGAGCTGCCCAGAAGGTTTACATTCTGCTCTGCTTCCCCACAAACTTATAAGGGCAGCCTCTCCCTGAGCAGGTGGGGTTTGCTCCAGGCCAGTGTAGCCTGTGCTTGGGTGGGGGAATATATTTAATTAGGGGCCCTATTTGCTGCCAATATAGGACACATTCTCCAATATTAGCTCTATCTGTAACAAAGATGATATTTTCGTTACCATTGTGTATTCAGAGTCAGTCAGTTCAGAGACCAGACTCTCTTCTGGCAACTTTAAGCAATTTTAAAACTTTAAGGTATTTATTATAGGATATTAAATGAGTGATAGCATTGTAGGAAGAACTGAAGAAACAACTCTCAGGAATGAAAAGCCACACTACCAAACTGAACCACTAACAGATCTGCTGTCTTCCACAAACCAGGTGCTGGCAGCCCCAAAACTTTACCTCCTTGGCCACAGTCAGGAAGATGCCCCTCCTGCTGCTTCTGAAACCACACATTCCTGCCCAGACCAGCATCAGCACAGTGAATGTGCAGCAACATGCAAGCCTCACGCTATACAGGGACCACTGCTGAAGTGACCACAGAAAAAGTGAGCACTTCAGGAACATGCTTGTCCTGAAAGTGCAGAAGCACCAGGAATGTGCCTCAGCCTCAGTCTCTCTTCCAGATGTCATGGGAATTCACCTACGTGGCCAAACCTGAACTGCCTGCAGAACTCAAGCTGCAAGGGAGTCCTAACATCTAGTTAGTTCCCAGCTTTCCTGCTTCTGCAAGACAGGTAGGTTCATGAGAACGAGGGTGGAATAGTTGATGAGTTCATATTCTCCACATGCATGATGGCTATGGTACAAATGCAATCAGACCACCCAGATTCAAACCCAGCTCTGCCTTGTACTAACCCAGTGGCCTTTAGCACATTGCATAACTCAGTATATGTCACTTTCTTCATCTATAAAGTGGGGATAATAATAGGGTACACCTTACGCAGTTGTTAAGAGGATTAAATATTCCCTCTATTCAGACCCTTGCTGCTTGTTATCAGAAACTCAGAGACAGAATCAACACAGATAGAGAGGGAAGCCCAGACATATAAAACAGGCAGAACTGTAGCTGGCACATTGTAAATGCCATGGAAGTGTCTGCAAAATGTGAAAGTGTTAGTCGCTCAGTAGTGTCTGACTCTTTGCAACCTCATGGGCTGTAGCCCGCCAGGCTCCTCTGTCCATGGGATTCTCCAGCAAGAATACCGAAGTGGGTTGCCATTTCCTTCTTCAGGGTTTTTTTCTGACCCAGGGATCAAACCCAGCTCTGCTGCATTGCAGGCAGATTCTTTACCATCTGAGCCACCAGGAAAGTCATGCAAGTGTCTGCTATTATGGGTGCAAAACTTGGCCCCTCTCAAGCTGGTCCCTGATAATAGCTTAAGATTAGACACGTGTGGTGGTGCTCAGGATGGAGGTGTGTATTCAATTCTGTATCAACCAACACATAATTAACTATATTCAAATTCCTTAAAAATAGCACCATCAAGAGGCTTAGTGTGGTTTTGGGGTGTCAGTGACAGTGAAGAAAATGGAAGGGGGTGCCTGGCTGCACACACTCTTGACTCCCAGGATCTTCCCTGCCAGTCAGCCTTGTATCTGTTTTCTCCGAGGGCCGTAAGCCAAGAAGGTCCAAATAAGAAGGTGTCTGCAGGGGATGACTGGCTTCAAACATAATTCAGCGGCCTGTCAGGAAGCTGGCCTGACAGCTGATGAAAGTGAAATATAATTAAATGTCAACAAAATGAACACGGCGGGACACTGGCTGACATGCCAAGCTGGTCCCCAAGACCCCCTCCCAGAGGATGCCAATCATACCTAGCTGCTCCTCAGGGGTGATGGGACTGAAAGGAACCAGCATCGGACACAGAGACAAAGGGAGCAGAGGTCTCCAGAGCACCTGGGAGAAGTGGGGATTCCACCCCCACCATCTTGCTAGGGGGCTGCAGGCTCCCCCTGAAGGCCAGAGGGCCACGGGGGAGTTCTTCCTGCATTTGGGGGCAGGTGAGAGGAGAGGCTTTGAAGAAATAAATCAGTGGCCGGGCCCTCATATCTGGGTGTCAGAACTGGAACACTGAGACGAGCAATCCTTGCCTGCTCCTCCTAAGAATTCAGTCTTCCAGAAATGGGGCTACTATTTGTTGAGTTTTTACTCTGCACTGAGGCTGTGCTGATTTTTTTTTATTGGACTATAATTGCTTTACAATGTTGGGTTACTTTCTGCCATATAGCATGGTGTATCAGTTATATGTGTACATATGTCCCCTCCCTCCTGAACCTCGCTCCCACCCCCCAGATCCCACCCCTCTAGGTCATCACAGCACCGAGCTGAGCTCCCTAGCAGCTTCCTGCTAGCTGTCTATTTGACACAGGGTAGTGTCTACATGCCAATGCTACTCTCTCCATTCACCCCACCTCCCGCTCCTGTGCCTCAAGTCCATTCTTTCTCTCTGTGCCTCTATTCCTGCCCTGCAATAGCTTCATCAGTACCCTTTGTCTAGATTCCATATTATCTTCTCCCCAGAGTCTAACCACCACCAGATTTGGGACTGGGTTCCAGCTCTGCCATTTCCTACTGCTGTGACTTAGGGCAAGTCATTTAGCCTCCCTGAATCTTGGAGTTCTCCTTGATAGAGTAGGGAGAAGGTCATACCTATCTTGCAAACCTACTGTGGACACTAAAGATGTATTAGTCTGTCAGGAGAACAGATTGGGGTGTGGTAACAAAAGTCCTGAAAGACAGCAGACAAGCTACAAGTGCATTTTCTCTTTCATGACAGAGAAATCTGGCTATGACCAGTTCCAAATCTGGCTGTGACTAAGGTGTATACCCAGATCTAGGACTCAGAGCTCATGCCTCTACCGAAGTCTCTGTGGTAAGAGCTCTTTCCTTACAACTGTGCATTTTAAAAAGTTGGGACAAGGCTTCCCTGGTGGCTCGGTGGTGGAGAATCCACCTGCCAATGCAGGAGACACAGGTCTGATCCCTGGTCCGGGAAGATTCCACAGGCTGTGGAGCAGCTAAGCCCGTGCACCACAACTACTGCGCCCACGCGCCCTGGAGATTTGGGCGCCACCCAAGAGAGGCCCTCCACAATGAGAAGTGAGGCCACCACACTTCAACAAGAGAGGCCAACCACAATGAGAAGTCCCTGCACTGCAGCTTAGAGTCGTCCCTGCTCACCGCAACTAGAGAAAAGTCTGAGCAGCCACGAAGACCCAGCATAACAACAACAAAAGTTGGGACAAAGATCCTGGTATTCCCCCTCCAGAGAAAGAGAGGAAGACTCCTTGTCCTTCCTCTGCTCCTGGCACTGCAGTTTTGGGGTAGACACATGAAATCTTCACAGGCCCAGAGTCCATTCATCCCAGTGGCAGACCCAGATAAGACCATCTCTGCTTCCCAGAGTTCTGGGCTTCTCTTGAGTACTGACCTTTCCAAGCCCTAGCTCATCAGCTCTTCCTTTGACTGGAGAGCTCTGCCACGTTCTTCCACTCAATTTCCCCTTGACTAGTATTTTTTCTGAGGCTGGTCTGTATTCCTTGCAAAGATCCTGCCTGATGTTAGTTAGAGCTGCTCTGAGCCAAGGGCAGAGGAGAGCAGCACAGAACCCCATCCAAACGTGACACCGAGGGTTCCAACCAAACCATCTGGGAGCCCTAGAGCTAGACTCAGAGGCCAGCATCGTGAGGTCAGGAGCTGGCAGGCCCCGGAATGGGACTGGAGACGGGCGGGAGGCTGGAAAGAGGATAAAGGACCAGGACTGAGTTGGGGTGGAGGGTGTTTATTTTGCTGGGTTCTGGGGTGTAGGTACGTTCAGGTAAAATGCTCCGTGTTCATTAGGAAATGGGGTCTGCCTTGGGGCTCTGTATATCCTGGCATGTGGATGACACTCTGGAAGGAAGGCCACCAAGGTTCTTGCCTGCTGGCTGTGCCCCATCGTCCTGGGGGACCACGGTGAAGTGCTGGCCCATTGGAGCAGAGGGCAGCAGAGTGAGGCCAGCGCTCCTCCACCCTAGTGAGAGCAGAACTCGGAAAATACAGTCATAAAGCACTGGAGTGACTCCCCAGATGGAGCTGGATTGATGGGGCCCCCTTATGGCTCTGCCTCATTTTGGATGCAAAGACTCAATCAGAGGCGGAGGAGAATATTCATGGACAATAGCCCGAACTACGGGCCCCTGGTACAGAGGTTGTGTTTGGTGGTGGGGGTGGGTTGGTGTTGCAGCTTCAGCACCTTGTTCATTGGTCCCATTTGGACAGACCTCTGATGCAAGGATTTTCTGATTCTGAGTATCAGGGCCACGGAGCATGCAGGGGGCTAGGCGACAGTCAGGCATGGCACTGGCCAGATGGCGGGACTGCTCATCAGTCGTGGAGTCAGCAGGGGACAGTGGTGAAGAGTCAGTGGGTCTGAAGGCTCCCTCTGTTAATCCCCAGCTAGGTGACCTAAGACAACTTGCTTCACTTCTCTGAGCCTCAGTTTCCTCATCTATAAAATGGGGACAACAAAACTTTCTTTTTCTGGACACTGTGTGGATGAAGGGGGGGCCTTTAGTGCTGGATTTGCTGTATAATTAGCTCTCAGTATGTGGTAGCTCTGACACAGTATTAGGCATAATAACAAAAAGACCTCTTTTCTTTTAAATCACTTTTGAGTTCTGTCTCCATGACCATGCATTTTTCACAATAACCAAAAGGCTGTAACCCAAATGTCTATCCACTGATGAGCAGTAAAGTAAAATGTGGTCTATCCAAACATCTGAATATTCTTCAGCCATAAAAAGAAATGAAGAACTTCCCTGGTGGTTAAGAATCTGCCATGCAATGCAGGGGATGTGGGTTCAATCCCTGGTCAGGGAACTGAGATCCCATATGCCACAGAACAACTAAGCCTCTATGGACATAGGTTTTCACTTCTCTTGGATATATACCTAGGAGTGGAATTGCTAGGTCATATGTAACTATCTCCAGGCTTCCCAGGTGGTGTTTGTGTAAAGAATCCACCTGCAGTGCAGGAGACACAAGAGATGCAGGTTCGATCCCTGGGTCGGGAAGATCCCCTGGAGGAGGAAGTGGCAACCCACTCCAGTAGTCTTGCCTGGGAAATCCTGGAGAGAGGAGCCTGGTGGGCTAGTCCATAGCGTTGCAAAGAGTTGGACACTACTGAGCATGCACAGACACACACATGTAGCTCTTGGTTTCAAGATGATAAAAACCTTGAGATCACAGATTGGGGCATTTCTAGGTTGGGATTCTGCACTCCCTAAATCCCTGCTGTCTTCCCACATGGCTCATCATGAAACTGCCATTCTACCTTCAACACAACCAAGTCTTTTAGAAGCTATTCATAGCCCAGCTTGAGTTCCTTCCCACGACACTTGTTCTCCAGGTACACAGATATTCTGACGTTGTCTCCATAATTCAGAAGAAGAATCATGTCAAATACTTATAACTTCAATATGGCCTTTGGGGACATCTGTTATCTAATGCTATTTTACTAGTCACATGAAGATATGAAAATAAAGTAAAGGAAAAGAACTCTGATTAGGGTCTCTAAGGCTTCCTGTATCATGTAAGATTCCAGAAATGAAACTAAATTGTACATTAAATTTTTAAAATTTAGTTAAAGACTACTTTTCAAAAAAATGTTCTTAAAGGGCTTCCGGATAAAAGTGAAATTCACTTGTTAATTTATCCTGAGCCCCACCCATGCCATGAGGAGTTTTGTTTGCCTGACGTTGATTTGATCTGATTAAGTTAACGGTCTAGAAGACAATAACATCCTCTCCTTGCAGAACTGGCTCTGGTCAGGCCCATTTCTGATCATTTTAACAATTCAACTGGTTCTTCTAAAAATTAAATGGAAGTTAGCCTTGGACCTGGAGGTACTTTTCCATTCATTTACTGCCAGACCATGTCAATATTCTAAAGAGGTTTCGGGTGTTACTCCATTTTGAATAATTTATCATAGCTAATGAAAGTTTTAAAAATCGGCTAACATCAAAGAAAAGCAAAACAGTCATTCCCACAGGTGTCTCAAAGGAAGCCTTTCTGGGCAGAAGAGATGAAAATACCCATTTCTGTTTCTGGAACCCTCAGGCAATGGCATGGATGGGGTTCATTTCCACCTAATGAGTAGTCATGGCACACCTACTGTGAACATGTATTGCATTAACAAGATGCAAAGTAGTATAGGATAGGTGATCCCGCAGTAACAAACAACCCCACCAAATGTCAGAGGTCTACAAGATAGAACATTTCTTCCTGCATCTCTGTTCATCTAACTCTGAAAAAGAAAACAAAGCTCACCTACCAGGACTACTGACTTCTGTATGGAAAGGAGGATGTTGGTTGATGGACTCCCCAAAGTTGCCTGAATGCTATGCTACCTCATTATTTTCTATGTTCTGCGTTAAAGACTTCATGAGACAGTGAGTTCTCTAATGGGAGTAAAAGCCAGGTAAAGACAGGCTTGTGTTTTCTGCTCCTTTTCCATCAGCCTTGGAGGATTCCCACAGGGCCACGCGTACTGCCGGTGATCTGGAACTGTGCAAAAGGATCACAGAGGCAGAGGTTACACTTGTGGGTCTGAATCCTGCTTCCAGCACTCCCGAGCTGTGTGACTCAGTTTCTCTCAACCTGTCTGTACTTGTCCTCATCTGTGAATCAGGGGAAATAATAGGCCCTCCTTGCTAGTGTACAGTGTAGAATAATTGCATTAACGCCTCTCAAGCACCTAGAAAGGTCCCTAGCACATTGCAGCACTATATTAGTATTTGATAAGAAAATCATGAGTTAGCATCCTTTGAGTCTGGTTTAGGAACTGAACTAGGGATTATTTTATTGAATCTTCATAACAATTCAAAGAAGTAGGCATATTAGGATGATCATCTTGCAGATAAGGAAACTGAGGCTTGGAGAGGTCACCTCCCTGGGGTCCAATAACCAGAAGGTGGAGCTAGAATTTCCACCTAAGTCTTCCTGACTCCAGGGCTGACATCCTTTTGCCTTGAGGCTGTATAACCTCTATTTGCAGAGCAAACTAAATAAAAAGGCTTAGGTGAGCAACATGGTACCCATTTTTCTTGATCTAATGCATTGTAAACTCTGCACTTCATCTTCATTTAGTCCCTTAACATTCTTGGTTCCAACATACTTTCTAATCCTCTCCCATCGATCCATTTTTGTAAACTCTTGACTCCTGGAATGGATTCTAGAATCCCATTGCACTGTCCTCCTGTTAGTACTTCTTGGACAAAACACAGTTTAAAAACAGCACCAGGGACTTTTCTGGCGGTCCAGTGGCTAAGACTCCATGCCCCCAATGCAGTGAGCCCAGGTTCCATCCCTTGTCAGAAAACTAGATCCCACAGGCTGCAACCAACAGTTCATATGATGCCACTAAAGATTCCGCCTGCTGGAAGATGGAAGATCTCATGTGTTACAACTAAGACTTGGTGCAGTCAAAAACAACAACAACAACAATAAAACAACAACCCAGCACCACCCTCTCTCTATCTTCATGTGCATTACTCAAGTGGTCGCCAAATGATACATCCATACAGCTTAATTCACAGCTTTGGAACCCCAAGGCCATGGTCACTATTTTCCACCCACAGAGGATCTGGGAACTGTTTTCCCCGCTGAGTTGCCTGAAGTCCTGCTTCTCTGCTGCAGATGCGCTGCAGAGAAAGGGCAGGTCACACCGTCTGCTCAAGCCTCTTTTTTCCTTCTGTCAAGTTTGTATCTTTCTTAAGTTCACCCCCTTCCTTTCTCACTCCTTCAGGAGACAGAGGGTGAAGACTGTTAATATTCTACAAAAGGCAGTCCTTTGAAGAAACATCCAAGGAACAGACTTTCATGGTGTCACACTTGCTAGAGGTGGGACAGATGTCTTCTGAAATACAGTAACCCGCAGCGCTGAGCCTGGGCACAAACCCTTCTGTGCTCTTTCGCTGCAGAAACGCACCTAGAACTCTCCAGCACACACGGGGCTGCTGGAAGAACTGTCAGCTCCCCCAGTCTTCCTCACACACCCACGACGTGCCAGTTTTGTTCTGCAGACGGTAGGGTCAGAGCTGGACAGGATGAGGTCCCTGTCCCCTTGGGGCTCACATCCACGTGCAGGTGGACACGTGGTTGTCCTGGATGATCTGAGACACATGGCTTCACTGAGATGTGGGCCTTGAGTGTGAAAAATGGGGGAGCCTGATCTCTGATTGTGGAATGCTGAGGCTCAGATGGGGAGAGGGGTGCCAGAGAGGCCCATGTATAGGTCAGTGCTGTTCTGGATGGAGGCATACGGTGCTTGATAGATTTCCTTCTGTGAGGAGCTCACCATTCGTGGAGGGAGTGGGAAAGAACAGGCAACAAACAAACAAGCAAACCTATAATATACAAGGCAGAAAGAAATATAAGGCAGGCTGTGCGGATGAAGAATGGCATGTGAGAGAGGGGTTCCTACTTCAGACAAGGCTTTGAGAAAGGTGACATCTGAGCAGAGACCAGCTTTGGGGGGCGGGATGAGGAGAGGAGCAGAGAGCATGTGCAAAGGCCCTGGGGGAGGCAAATGCTAGACCTGTCACAGGCATAGCAAGGAGACCACAGGCTTGTACAGAATGAGCAGAGGTGCATGGCAGGAGATGAGGACAGAGGAGCAGCCAGAAACCAGATCCCATGGGCAGTGGTGGCAGGGAGGAGCTGGCAGATGCAGGGTTCATTTCAGAGATTGTGATGGATGGTAGAGAGCACCCACTTTGAGGCTTGCCATGAAGTGTGAGTTTGAAGAGAAACTGTGGGGAGCACAGCAAATCTGTGAATCAAAAATATAAAAGCTTTTTGAATTAACCTCCATGAGCCAGGTGAGCACTGCTCCATGCCTTCCACGTAGTAGAAAAGTTTGCAACTGGGCTTATGCCCATTCCCACCCGCTGTTAAGACCTGGGTTCCTGATCTCCTGGTGGTCCACTTGCACACCGCTCAGTATAGTGTGTGTTTGCATATGCTGCCTCTTATGTAGTCCTTACCCTCTGGGAGGCAGGTGCTGCGTTACCCAGGGTGTGCTGGAGCCAGCTTTGCGTGCCAGCTTCCTGGGCTCTTCAGGGCTGACTGTGGGCAGCCTTCCTAGCTCTGCCACTGGGGATGTCAAGTTAGTAGCTTAAGTATTTACTCCATGGAAACTGATTTGAAGCCAGTGAGAGCTTGGGTTCGAAGGGATCCCTGAGCAGCTCCCAAGAGTGTGATGAATGCTACAACTAGCCGCCCCCTCCACCACCCTGGAGAGAGCTGGTTGTTGATCATTTACCAGCACACCACTGGCTACACCCATTTTCCAGAGATGGCAAGTCAAGCTTAGGAGGTAAAGACCCACAGCCTTGGGATGCCTCAAGTCCAGAGATCTGTTGCCTTTTGACAGTTTGTGAATGACAGTGGATGATTCTAATAATACTCCAGCGATGGTAGATCATTTTCGATGCCCTGGGAATTTTTAGGCATTCCCTAGATCTCTTTGTTTCTTCACTGTGTCTGGTTTAGATTAAGGCCAGAAATCCCTGTCAGGCTTTTCATGAAGTGGGCGACCCCTTTGCTGACCCCTGATGGCTACAACCTAGAAAAGCCTGTGTGGGGGGAGGTTGGGGGAGCCACTGCCAAGCCAGGCTGTATCCTTAGGAGCCAGGAGAGGAAAGCAGAGAAGCAGAGGCTCAAGGTGGAACGTTAGCAAATGCCACTTCTATAACTGCTTGTGAACAAAAGGTCAGGCCCTCTGGTATTTCTTTTGGTTACGCTGAAAAAACCAATCCAGTGTTTAATTTCCTCAAGTGGAGGCTGCAGGCTATGTGGGCTCACAGGGCGCTGGAAGAGGAGTGGGTAGCCTGAGATGGGAAGGCTGATATTCCAAAGAGACCACATGGAGGGCACTCTTGGGGGCTACTTAGGGGTCCCTTCGACCCCAAGCTCTCACTGGCTTCAAATACAAACTGGGTCCTCATCTGACCTGTCTTATGCCACAAAGCTAAGAAAGGCTCCATGACAAGGGGAATAAGAGCAGGTATTTATTGAGCACTTACTGTGTACCATGTACTTTATATATATATTTACACACAAACACACTCAAGTCAAGAGGATGAAATGGTTAGATACCATCACCAACTTAATGGATATGAATCTGAGCAAACTCTGGGAGAAGTGGAGGACAGAGGAGCCTGGTGGGCTATAACCCATGGGGTTATAAAGAGTCAGACACGACTTAGCGACTGAACAACACCAAGAGCGCTCAAGTCATCCTCACACGCTCTATGACTAGACTCTTCCTATCCTTGTCTCCAAGTTACAGCCACTTGAACAGATGCAGAGAGGGGTTAGGTAATTTGCCTGAGGTCACACAACTAATAGGTATTATACTAGAGCTGGGTTTGCACCCAGCTAGTCTGGTTCCAGATTCTGAGCCCCTAAACCACTCAATTGTATGGGATAGAGGGATGCAAAGATTAGCCACAACACCTTAGGAAATGCTCTGAATGTGTTTAATATCTTCTCCAAGGAAGCTGGGAAGTTGCTATGAGTGCCCGGGGCCCCTTCAAACCCCTCTGTCCTCTGTCCAACAAAGCTAGGCTGCCCCCAGAGATGCCTGGCCTGAGCCTCATCTCCCTCTGGGGCCTCCCCAGCACTGTGTCAGCAATCATGTCCCCAGTGCCCACGGCTCTCCCTGCCTGCGTGCCTTTGTGTGTGCTGTTCCCTCTGCTTGGAATATCCTTCCCATTTTCTGCACCCACTAGTTTCTCATGATGCTGCTTAAGGTTTCTCTCTTCCTGGAGCCACTCTAACTTTCAAGTTGAAGTAAAGGACCCTCAGGGCTCCCACTGTACCCTGGAGATGGCCACAGAGCTCCTCCACCCCCATGTGGTCACTGATACTCTGGTCTGCCTGCTTACTGGGCTGTAAGAGTCTTTGCAGGCAGGGATGGAGTCTCACGCATGTCTGTTTCCTTAACACCCAGCACAGTATCCAATACACAGCGTGTGCTGCATGCTGAGTCGCTTCAGTATTGTCCGACTCTTTGCCATGCTATGGACCATAGTCCGAAAGGCTCCTCTATCCATGGAATTCTCCAGGCAAGAATACTGGAGTGAGTAGCCATTCCCTTTTCCAGGGGATCTTCCCGACCCAGGGATTGAACCTGCATCTCTTAAGTCTCCTACATTGGCTGGTGGGCTCTTTATCCCTATCGCCTGGGAAGCCTTGACACACAGTAGGTGCTTAATAAACACTGACTAAATGAACGCATGATGAGTGAGTGGCCACCTTTGGATGATCTGTCTTTTCAACCAGGTAATAATTCTGATTCCTGTCCTAAATCTGACAGCCAAAGGCAGGCCGGTGCTTTGACAGTGGGCGGGGGTGAGGAAGGGTGTTTGAAGATGAGGATCAGGTGGAACTTGAAAGGGGCCAGAGTAGGCATTTGGAAAGGGCAGTCACAGTCGTGGCAATCGAAGTCCCCGCAGCACTGACAGAGGTCACAGAGGCTAATGCAGTTGCTCCTGCGGAAAGGCGCACCCCAGCCCCACGCGGAGAGATCACACGCCAACAACGAGAATCCTGCAGCCGCTGCCCCGGGATCAAGCGCACGAGGCTGTGCGCACGGAGATTAAAGGCTGCGGTGCGCCTTCTGCCCGGGAGGCTCCGGAGCCGCTCTCCCGCGGGCGACACGATGGATTAGGCCTTGGATGTTCCGGAAGCTTGCCCAGCCCCGTATCACCGCCTGCCTTCGCATTCTCTCCAGAGCTCACGCTCCCGTCCTCGTGGAGACCTGGGTGTTTTCAGTGCTGGGTTATCGGGAAATTTCGGGCCAAGGGGAAGGAGATGACAGGGAGGCAGAAGGCATGTCCAGCAAACCGACTAACATTTCTCCACTAGGTCCCGAGGCTCGGGGTTTGGAAGTCATGGAGATGCTTCCAGGCAGAGCATGCTAGTTCCTCAGCTAGTTCCACTGACCAGGGGTATTTTCAGTGGTGGTTCCGACCAGCTAACAGGTGTGGAAAGCCATCTCCGAGGCTGAGGCTCAGAGTGATTATTTTGGGACAGAAAAAGCAGCAAGCTGAGTGCTTTCTGACACGGATGTTTCCCCATGACGTCTTCCCAGCACAGCCCTGGCCAACCCCACCCTCCTGGCTTCTAGGCCTAGGAGGAGTGCCCCACCCTCTGGTCCTTCCTCATACTTCCCAGCGTTCAGGATTCGACTGGGGTCCCCGGGTATTGTCATCTTAATCAACCACGCTGGAAGCAAGGCTGTCCAAACAGATGAAGGGTGACAGGACAGAGTTCAAAGAAGGATGGCTTGTGATGATTTAGAACATCTCAAGGCCGTTGAGAAAGGAAACGGAGGTGGACTAGGATGAGACTCAGAAGCTGAGGGAGCAGGATGGATAAAATGCCAGCCCACCTCTCCCAGAAGCCAGTGGTCCTTTCAGTTCTGAGAAACCTGGCCAGGAAAGCAAGTCCCAGGCTGGAGGGACTTGGACAAATGACACCAGTGATTTTCAAACAAAAGAACCATCATACACTGAAAGTTCACTAGAGCCCTTCATTTTTATAGAGGCTGTGAACATCCTGGAATCAGATAACACTGATGGTTGCACAAGTTTGTGAATAGAGTTAAAACCACCGAATCATATACTTTCAAATAGCAGGCTTTATGGTATGTGAATTACATCGCAATACAAAAAAAGTGGGAAAAGCCCCCTTATTTCGTATCCCACTGTGGATCAGTAAATGCACAGCACACCAAGATGTGGTGACTCGGTTATAGAAAACCATACTCCCCAAGAATGGAAACAAAGAAAAGAACCCTTTGAAAGATGGTGGGAGGAGGTGTCCCCTATTGGGTACCTGCAATGCCTTTAGCAAGGGAACATCCTTCAATTATACCAACACATTTACCGTGCACCAGATATTGTCTAGACTTTGGGGTTAAAGGAAGATGAAGAGGGCCGCCCTGTGGTTCAGTGGTAAAGAATCTGCCTACCAATGCAGGAGATCCAGGTTTGATCCCTGGTCCAGGAAGATCCCTTATGCCTCAGAACAACTAAGCCTGTGTGCCAGAATTATTGAGCCTCTGCTCTAGAGCCCTGGAGCTGCAACTGCTGAGGCCTGGCACCACAATTATTGAAGCCAACGTTCCCTAGAGCCTGTGCTCAGCTACAAGAGAAACCACTGCATTGAGAAGCCCATGTACTGCAACTAGAGGGTAGACCCTACTTGCCGCAACTAGAGAAAAGCTCATGCATCAACGAAGACCCAGCACAGCCAAATAAATAAAAGAAAAGAAAGATGAAGAGATCAGGGCTTTATGCCTCAGAGAAAGAAGAGGGAATGAGCCAGGAAGATGAATCACTAGGGCAGGAGATGGAATATGCCGTGGGCAGCAAGGGGCTCTCCACATATAATGCTAAGGACGCTCATAGGAGAGTGAAGTCCCATCAGGTCACAGGGACCAGGAAATGAAACCACAGGGTTTGCGGTGGGCCTTAAAGGACAGTAAACATCCTAGAGGTGGAGAGGCTTCAAGAGAGTGGTCCAGGGGAAGGAATAACAGTGGCAAAGGCTCAGCAGCTGGAAAATACAAGCTGTTCTTTGTTTTTAATTAGTTAATTGGCTTCACTGGGTCTTAGTTGTGGCACACAGGATTTTCTATCTTCATTGCAGAATCTTCAGTTGCAGTATGTGAACTCTTAGTTGCGGCATGTGGGATCTAGTTCCCTGACTAGGGATCAAACCCCAGGGCCCTTGCATTGGGAGCAAGGAGTCTTAGCCACCACTGAGTCACCGAGAAAGTCCCTACAAGCTGTTTTAATCTGCCTGCATAGCAGGATGTGTGTAGGGCAGCAGAAGAAGGTAGGTCTAGAAAGAAGTAGGGTTGCACTTACTAGCGGATGGGAGTGGGGTGATCTTGGTCTGTTTCAGGTGTGTCCTTCCTTGCCTCCAGGGTGTTTCTGGTTTTAAACAGTGAGGCAGACATGGTTTGCTTTGAGGTGTCCTCCTGGCAACCCTCTGCCCTCTGCCCTCAAGGCCCTCAGCTTTGGCCTGCATTCACCCCCCTACCTCCCCGCCCCAGAAGAGGCTCAGTAAATATCAGATGAGAGAAGGAATGAATGAACCAATGAACCATGAGTGCTGCTGACATGTAAGACTCTCATCCCCATATCCAAACTAATCTGTCTGTGGGGCTTCCCTGATGGTCCAGTGGTTAAGACAGCACTGACAATGCAAGGGGCACAGGTTCAATTCCTGGCTGGAGAACTAAGATTCCCATGTTGTGTGGTGCAGTCAAGAGATTAAAAAAAAAAAATGTCAAACTAACCTGTCTGTGTTCCATCCCTCCAGGACTCTGCTAGAAAAGAGCCAGATAATCTAAGTGTTCCCGGGAAGGCATTGCAGGAAGTTAAAAGTAACCCATTAAGATTTGTAAACCCAGGGGATTCTGGCGGCAGCATCCCAGGCATGGGGTGTGCTGGGCAGAGGTGCCTGTCCACATGCCTCAGCTCACACTGCCTCCCTTCTTATGCTTGACCTCCTTAAGCATCTTAAAGGTGATGCATCTGTGGGGGGAAAAAAGCCATCTCTGGCTTGGCAGGTGAGTGTTGAGAGCAGCAGACTCCTGGTGGCCAGGCCTCTGCATTGCATGCCTTAACAGGCCCCTCAGTGCCTGGTGCTCTCAGCACTTAACATTCTCTGTGCATCTTTTATTCATGCAGACAGGTGACTGCAACTCATGCCTCATCACTCTAACAGCCTGATGGAGGGCAAAGAAAACCTGAGCATTTGTGCTGCATCAGTCTTCTTGGACAGCGACTGTTCCGGAAGATTCTGTGAGCTGCCACCTCAAGAATTCCATTTACCCATCCTGGCTTCCCTGGGGCACCCCTTAGGGTCTGTGATTAATCACAGTGCATACTGGCTAAAGATTTCTCTTCTATCCCCCACTCCTGTTGGAGTCCAAACCACCTTTTCCTATCTCTCACACACTTGTCTTTTGGCTGGGAGAAATCTGAGGCTAACCAAGCAGATGAACTGATGAGGTTGGAGGCCTGGGAGCCACAGCTGGCCCACCTCTAGCTCCTGGGGTCGGGGTGGGGGTGAGGATGGTGACACGGAGGCAGGGCTGGCTTCCTGAGCTACACAAACTGTACAGCGGCAGTGGACCGCATGCTTAAAAGCACCTCGTACTTGGTTTAATACTCTGCTGTTGCCATCTTGAAATTCTTAGTATTTTTTGCACACAGGGCCCCGTGTTTTTGTTTTGCATGGACCTGCAAACTATCTAGCGGGTCCTGCACAAAGGCCATGGTTTCACTGCTGATTGGCTTGGTTTTCTTCTGGGGCCACTGACACGGTGCTCATTCCAACTGATCCTTCAAAATGTTGAATCACAGGTAATAATGATGCTTCTACGGAATTAGTTCCCCTCATGTTTCCCTTGTCCACTGCCCTGGTCAGGTCTCAGCATCTCTTTCCTGGGCTACTGTGGATTCCTGTCTCCCTCCAGCCTCTAACAGCTCTGAGCCGTTCAGAATGATGCCAGTTAACAGGGCTATGGTGAGGCATAGCTTCAGAGGTGTTAGTGAAAGGTCCCCAGAGAACCCTGGGAGTTCAAGGCAGAGGCCCTACAAAGCAGCTGTTAATTGCAGAACAGTCAACATTAATTGACCCATATTCCAGGTATCATGCTAAGCATTTTACCCGTGCATATATGTGTGTTCAGTTGCTCAAGTTGCATCTGACCCTTTGTGATCCCCCTGGACTATAGCCCTCAGACTCCTCTGTCCACTGGACTATCCAGGCAAGAATACTGGAGTGGGTTGCCATGCCCTCCTCCAGGGGATCTTCCTGACTCAAGGATCCAACCAGAGTCTCCTGCAGCCCCTGCATTGGTAGACATATTCTTTATCACTGAGCCACCTGGGAAACCCTTAAGCATTTCGCCTGCTTGGACTCAAAACACTTAATCATCACAACAATCCCAGAAGCAAGTATTAGTATTCCTGTCATTTTATGGATGGGGAAGATGACACTCCAAGAGATTAAGCCAAACACACCAGGTAATAACAGGGATTCCAGAGGCAAGAGCTCTGATTCAAATGCCAGCTTGGTTGTGACTACATCTTGACTTTGGGCAAATTATCAACTATGCCTTGGCTTTCTAGTTATAATATGGGAATTATAAGGAAAACACCTACTTCATAGTGTTGTAAATATCAGGATTAGGAGAGTCGATATAGGTAAAGTACATAAAACATTCCTTACTACCAGCCAAGTACAATATATGTATTAATACACATACTGATATTAATACATTCAGGGTCCCATGGGTTGAAAGTGGTCACAATAAGACAGACTCAGAGAATTAGAGCTCCAAACCTATGAATTTAGTCACTGGGCAATAGTGCCTCATGGGAAGGGTGGTGAAGGACGTCCACAAAGCATGCCTAATTCAGTCTAAATCTAGAGATGATGAAGTCAAGAGTCGAAAATTAAAAAGCAGAACATGATTCCAAATGTTGACTCTTATCCCTAAATGTATGCCGTGTGTTAGCTCTGAAATGGGTAATTTCGCAGCACTTCTGACGGTGCTTCACTGTTTACTAGAACATTCACCATGGCACATTTCCACAGGCCAAAAATGTCGTTACAATATGAAGTGTCAGCACAACATCTTCCTATTAAACATTATGTAGAAGTGCAGGGGAGAGTGCCAGGGTTATGTGAGAATTACAGGGTGTGCAAATTGTTCAGGCACTGCTGTATACGAAAGAATTTTTTCCTTTATCCTGATTTAGTGAGTCGGGAAAGAGAGAGAGTGAGTGCATTTTAAAGATGGGTCTCAGGTTATTTAGATGCAGGGCAGTGGCTTCCGTTGTTATACACAGATGAAAATGAAGTGTGCTTACAGTGGGTCCTTATTTGAGCTAAATTTTCTTGCCATCTACTCAAGGTTCCAAATCACCATGCCTAGTTTGGCTCAGCATGGGGTTTCGACTCTGTGTTCCCAGAGGACACACGACTGAGAAAGTGTGTGCCCCAAATTAACTCCAATCCCGGTGAAGAACAGATCACTTCAGTGCCATATGCAAAAATCGCACTGCCATTCCCCAAATGACAGATGTCCTTGAAGCCAGTGACAGCACTGCTCAGCTCAGAAAACATTCACCATAGAGTCACCAATGGGAGAAGGCAAATGAGTCAGAATTGTTAATAACCATCAGCCAATACTGCAGGTGCCCAAGATATGAATGACATCAGATTTCGAAAGGACATCAGATTTAGGCTGTTGTAAGATGAAGTTGGGGAGTCATGCTATGTAGGACCTTATTTGACCAAGTGGTTTAATAGTAAAACTTATAATTAATTTATTTAGCTGTGTTGGGTCTTAGTTGCAGCATATAGGATCTTTTGTTGCGACACATAGACTCTAGTTGTGGTGTGGGCTTAACTGCTCTGCAACATGTGGGATCTCAGATCCCCAACCAGGGGCTGAATCTATGTTCCCTGCACGGCAAGGTGAATTCTTAACCACCGGGCCATCAGAGAAGTCCCAATAAGAATTATAATTATAATAATGATAAGAGTTCCCTTTTATTGAGTATCTACTATATACTAGGCATTTTGCTAAGCACACTGTGCAGAGGGATGTCACTGGATCCATATAAGGACACTGCAAGGTTTCTCTTACTACTCTCATTTTGCAAATGAAGACAAAAGGTCAGAGATGCTGAGTAACCTGTTGCATAGACGCCAAGTGGCAGGGAGGGGTTGCAATCCAGATATAGCTGGAGTCTGACACAACTTGGTGACTGAACAGCAACAAAAACAAATCTTCTTCTGCACATTGCCCTATGCAATTTTATTTAAGCTCAGCAATTGCTACTACTAATACTAATTACAATTAAATAACAACAATGAAAACAATAACAACCACTTTTAAGAGCTAAGAGCCCAATGTATATTATTTAATCTTCCCAACACTTCTATAAGATAGGTATTATTTTCATATTGGAGGTGAGGAGACTGAGGCTTAGAGAGGGTAAATAATCTGTCCTGGGCCATATGGACTGAGAGTTGATCATAGGGTCTGCAGTGGGGCAGATGGAGAAAAGATGAGAAGGTATTGGTTAAGGTCGAGGCAGGAAGGTCACTGAGGGTAGGGAGCACTATGAAGCCCCCACTGAGGAGGTGTGGCGACTTTCTCTAATGCCAGAAGAATGGACCCTTCTTGAGGTGTCTACGTGTCCATAGGGTAAGACGTGGCAGCCATATTTGTCCTCAACGACACCATCCTCAGGCCATAGCTGATTGGATCCTAGGTGAACATCTGACCCAAGCCATCCAATGAGGTTCTTTCTCTCAAAAATTTGAACTGAGGGGCACTGAGCCTGGTGCCTGTTGAGTGCTGAGTCTGGTCAATGGCAGAGTATCCAAGGGAGGGTCAAAAAAGCCCCATTATGGAGGTCTGTGGGACTGTCCTGATTCCCAGTGATCTAAGGCTTGGCTGTCCCAGCCTCAGGATTCCATGAGATACACTAATATTCCTCCCATGCGTTCCTCTTTTACTTAATTTAGCTCATATTGGTCCCTGTTACTTGTACCCAAATGAATCTTAGTTAACTTTCACCACCTCTTATTAAGTACTTTCTACAAGCTTGGCTGAGCTTCCCCGGTGGCTCACTGGCAAAGAATCTGCCTGCCAATGCAGACGACATGGGTTCAATTCCAGATCTGGGAAGATCTCCTGGAGAAGGAAATGGCAACCCACTCCAGTATTGTTGCCTGGAAATCCTCATGGACAGAGAGGCCTGGCATGCTACAATCCATGGGGCGCAAAGAATCAGACATGACAGCAATTGAACTGTCTATGGTGTCACAAAGAGTCAGACATGACTGAGCAGCTGAACAGCAACAAGCTTGACTAATGTTTGCTTCTTAACCTATTAATATACCTCTAAGGTATTATCTTATTTTATAGATTCTTAAAAGATGTAGCAACATGGATGGATCTAGAGAATATCACTAAGTGAAGTAAGTCAGGGAAAGACATATATGATCTCACTTATACATGGAATCAAAAAGATGACACAGATGAACTGGTTTACAAAACAGAGATAGATAGACTCATAGGCATAGAAAATAAACTTATGGTTACTAAAAGGGCTGCAGGTTGGGGAGATAAATTAGGAGTTTGGAATTAACAGATACACACTAGTATATATGAAATAGATAAACAAAAAGGTCCTACTGTATAGCATAGAGAACTCAATATCTTATAATACTCATAAAGGAGAAGAATCTGAAAAACAATATATATATGCATATGTATATATGGGATTTTCCCAGGTGGCACTAGTGGTAAAGAATCCGCCTGCCAATGCAGGAGATGCAAGAGACACGGGTTTGATCCCTGGGTTGGAAAGATCCCCTGGAGTAGGAAATGGCAACCCACTCTAGTATTCTTGCCTGGGAAATCTCATGGACAGAGGAGCCTGGTGGGTTACAGCCCATGAGGCCGCAAATATGTATATACACATACATATATATATAACTGAATATAAATATATAACAATATAAACATATAACTGAATATAAACATATAACTATATATATATATAACTATAGTTATATAACTATCAGTTCAGTCACTCAGTCGTGTCCGACTCTTTGCGACAGCACGCCAGCCCTCCCTGTCCATCACCAACTCCCGGAGTTGACTCAAACTCATGTCCATCGAGTCGGTGATGCCATCCAGCCATCTCATCCTCTGTCATCCCCTTCTCCTCCTGTCCCCAATCCCTCCCAGCATCAGGGTCTTTTCCAATGAGTCAACTCTTCGCATGAGGTGGCCAAAGTACTGGAGTTTCAGCTTCAGCATCAGTCCTTCCAATGAACAACCAGGACTGATCTTTAAGATGGACTGGTTGTATCTCCTTGCAGTCCAAAGGACTCTCAAGAGTCTTCTCCAACACCACAGTTTAAAAGCATCAATTCTTCGGTGCTCAGCTTTCTTCACAGTCCAACTCTCACATCCATACATGACCACTGGAAAAACCATTGCCTTGACTAGACGGATTTTTGTTGGCAAAGTAATGTCTCTGCTTTTTAATATGCTATCTAGGTTGGTCATAACTTTCCTTCCAAGGAGTAAGCGTCTTTTAATTTCATGGCTGCAATCACCATCTGCAGTGATTTTGGTGCCCCCCAAAATAAAGTCTGACACTGTTTCCACTGTTTCCCCATCTATTTCCCATGAGGTGATGGAACCAAATGCCATGATCTTAGTTTTCTGAATGTTGAGCTTTAAGCCAACTTTTTCACTCTCCTCTTTCACTTTCATCAAGAGGCTTTTTAGTTTCTCTTCACTTTCTGCCATAAGGGTGGTGTCATCTGCATATCTGAGGTTATTGATATTTCTCCTGGCAATCTTAACTATATATATATCCATATATTATATATATATATATATATATAACTATAGTTATATATAAGCATATATTTTATATATATATATATATCTATAGTTATATGTAAAACAGAATCACTTTGCTATACACCTGAAACTAACACAACACTGAAAATCAGCTATATGTCATGTAAGCAGTCAAGCTGGACTTGAAATCAAGATGTAGAATTATGTCTAGAATTATGTCCATTTAGTTGCCTGAAGAGGCTGTCTGTGGGCTTGGTGACAGCACTCCAGAACAGCAGCTGCATTTATTCCCACCAGCCCCAGAACTGTCCGTCTTTAATTTGCAGACTTCTCTGGTGCAGGAGCAGTCACTTGAATGACTAGATGCTGCTTATTGTGCCTGTCTTTAATGCAGGGAGAGAGGAGGAGGTGCTGCAGGAAACGAGTGCCTCCCCAGAGCCCTTCTGTGCTGGTCCTTGTTATACACACACCAATGTGCCTAGTCTCCAGTCTCCAGTTATACAGTCACCTAGGTGTTGCTGTGAAGGTATTTTATAGGTGTGATTACAGTCCATAATGAGTTGACTTTAAGTAAAAGAGATTATCCTAGATATTCTAAGGGGGTCTGATGTGATTAGTTGAAAGGCTTTAAGAGCAGAGCCAAGGCTTCCTTGATGAAATTCTGCTAGCTGCTGCTGCTGCTAAGTCACCTTAGTCGTGTCCGACTCTGTGTGACCCCACGGACTGCAGCCTACCAGGCTCCTCCGTCCCTGGGATTCTCCAGGCAAGAACACTGGAGTGGGTTGCCATTTCCTTCTCCAATGCATGAAAGTGAAAAGTGAAAGTGAAGTTGCTCAGTTGTGTCAGACTCTTAGTTACCCCATGGAGTGCAGCCTACCAGGCTCCTCCGTTCATGGGATTTTCCAGGCAAGAGTACTGGAGTGGGTCGCCATTGCCTCCTCCGGAAATTCTGCTAAGGCAACAGCTTTACCCTGTACTCAAGAATTCCAGCCTGTCCTTCAGATTCAGACTTGCTTTGCAATAGATGTGCTGCCTTCTGATAAATCTCTTAATATAGATATCATTCTGATTCTGTTTCTTGAATTGAACTCTGACTGGCTCCAGATTCAGCAAGAACACTGGAGTGGGTTGCCATTTCCTTCTCCAGGAGATCTTCCCAGATCCGGGATCAAACTTGTGTCTCCTGCATTGGAGACACGCTCCTCCACCTCATGCTTCCAGGCCTTTCTCTCTGCCAGGAACCCCTCCCCATGCCTACTTGCCAGAAACCGTCTACTGGTCAGCCAGGACTCAGTTCAGGCCCACCTCCTCCATGAAGCCTCCCCTGACTTCTTTAGGCAAGTCACAGTGCTTTTCCCATTACATTCAGACCGACAGCAGTAGGATCATTTCTTAGTAATTTTTCTTTTTCCATGGTTTGCCAATTCTCTCTTCAAGGACAAAAAGTATCCCTTTCAAGTTTTATCTCAAACTTTTCTAGCTCAGAACCTGGCACACAGATACAATTTTGTTCAATAAATGCATGCAGGCAGGCATTCATGCCTCGGGTCTGTTTTTTGCAGAAGGGATGTTCTGGGGTAGAAAGAGGTCCAACTACACCTGGCTTCTCAGGGTCACCTTGAGAAGGCCAGTGGTCTTTATCAGTGCTCTGCACATGGCCTCTTCCTCTTGGCGGGGGCTCAATCTGACAGAAGAGCTCCTGTTGATGAGCTTTCCCCGGTCTTTCTGCCTGACTTGGGGCTCCATTATTAGGGTGAATTCCTGCGTGACCTTTAAGATTAAAACTAAATGTTCTGATCTTTCCCCAGACAGGTATTAGGTGCTGGAAATGGCATTCTGCAGGGACTATGTTCAGTAGAAAATTCCAAATATCAGCCTCATCACATCCTGACGTGTTACAGCCCATCTGAGCTGGGGCTACGCTGTGCATTTTAAGGCTGTGCACTGTAAGGGCAGCAATTTTCTCTTTTTCACGCAGGCTCCACTGGGCACCCCCACCCCCCAACCGAGTCCTCTGAGAAGCTGCAGTCCAGAGAACTGAGACCCATTGGTGTTGCCTCTCTCTGATGGGACTGCCAGAGAGAAGAGTGTCACCAGGAAACCAAGTTTAGCAGGGCTGTCAGGAAAAACTCGCCCTTCTGAAGATGTTACCAGGCCTTCTGCCATCATCTGTAATGACTGTATTTGTGGCAAAGCTGGGGGGATACCTCCATTCTGGGGTTCCTCCGGCAACTCAGGGAAATTGCATATGCCCTTAATCGGGAAGCATTCAGGGAGTTCCTAAATTTGGACTCCTTTGATTAAAGGAAACACCTAATTAGATAATTGTCTCCTTGGAAACCTAGGTATATTTATTATTGCTTTTATAAGCCTCTTCAATTACTCGGAGGAGGGAACACACTTTCACTGTGGTCCACGTTCGCAAAGGAGCTGCGTCTCAGTGAGCCACTAAGAACCATGAATAAGCAGCCGCTCACTTTAGGTAAACATATTTGCTTTGCCTAAAGAGGGTGGAAGTCTCATTTTCAGCCTTGCAAACAACTCCTAGTTCCAACTAATAATAATTGATGCTAATAATAGCAAATGCATATAAAGCATTCTTTAAATGCTCCAGGCAGCTGTAACCCTTTATAACAGATCTGTGTAGCTGGCTCCATTCTTACACCCACTTTACAGATGAGGACACCAAGGCCCAGGGAGATGAAGAGACTTGCTCAGACACAGAACTAGAAATGGTACTGGCTTGAAGGTACTCAGCACGGCCCTGGAGCTCCACCTGCATGTGAATGAACAATTACTGAAGATTTTTTATTACTAGGGATAGAGTTCATATGAAGTTAAAACATAACAAAGTTTACATTTATTGAGCACGTGTGGTGCTAGGATCTGTGCTAAGTGTTTGCATGCATTGTTTTCTTGTTAATTCTCAGAACACTGGGAAGTGGGGCTGTTTTATTCAATAGATGAGGAAAGTGAGGCTCACAGATTGAAAACTTGCTCTCTTGATGGGTTTTAAAGAAACAAACGATGATTGGGAAATGAATAGCCTTGTCATTACCACCCAGCCTTGAATCTGTCTCAAGACAGAGGAGCCCACCTCCTGTTTGCACCCTCCACCTCCCAGTTTCCAACCTCTTCATACGCTGTTATAAATTAGGCCAATTTACGGCTGTTCAGTTTGCATTCAGATCCTACATTCATAAAGGCTGCCTCGGCACAGATGTTCATAGTTGTAAACATTCTCTTGAAGTTGACCCTGTGCTTAGAAAACCCAATGATTCATTTTAAAATCCTGAGTCAAAAAGTCTTTAAAATGGGGGGTATGACTTCTTAGCACTTGAAACTGAGGTTTATGCCTTTTAATGTGCATTATTTACCCCCAGGCTCCTTCGCCCGGCCCCACCCCACCCCATCCCCAGCCTGCCCCCGCCAGCATCTCCTGGGCTCCTCTAACTGTGCTGCAGGCCTGCAGGAGCGCTCTGGCCTTTCCAGAACACTAGATCTTCTGAGCGTTTTTCCTTCTTCTTTGAACTTTATTAACAGAATTTTATTTGTTTCTACCTCAGTCAGCAGAAGAGAGCAGGATTCAATCCATTCCTGACTGGTGATCATCTGCTATACATTTCATTCCTAAAATGCCAAAAGGAAAATTGTGTACAATCACCATTTAGTGCTCACAGTGTGCCAGGCACTGTGCTAAATAATCTGTGTTCATTTTGCTCACATATCCTTAGGATCTGGGCTTCCCTGGTGGTGCTAGTGGTAAATACCCATAAATACCTCCTGTCAATGCAGGAGGTATAAGAGACGCGGGTTTGATCTCTGGGTAGGGAAAATCCCCTGGAGGAGGGCATGGTAATGAACTCCAAAATTCTTGCCTGGAGAATCCTATGGATCGAGGGTGAGCTCCAGTCCATACGGTTGCACAGAGTCGGACACGACTGAAGCAACTTAGCATGCACGCACGCATCCTTAGCATTTAGAACAGTACTTTGCTTTAGCTGCTAAATGCCTATGTCCCATGAAAGACCTAAGACATTTATTTATAGTGTTTTGCTTAATTCTCACATGAACCCTAGGGGGCAGATTCTAATGAGTATTCCCATTTGACAGATGGGACACCTGAGGCCCAGACAAGTTCAATAACTTGCCAAGATCATGCAAGTGGTGAATGGGTGGGAGGACATGGGTTCATCCATTCACTCAACAGATAATTTTTGAGCTAATGAAGAAATGAACCCACAAATTAGTTCCTTGTGTATTCCAGAAAGGGGGCGAGATGCTGTAAATGTCCAAATCGAAGAAATATCTACTGGTTAGAGAGATGAGCTAGGAATAAAATTAAACAGGGTGATGTGAGGGAAAGGGGCTGGGGAGGCATGATCCTCTTGAAGGACATGACATCTGAGCTCTGAGACTGGAAGGCTGAAGTGGAGGGACCATGCAGAGAGCAGAGATAGGGCCAGGGCTTCACAGCAGAGGCAATATCAAGTTCAAAAGCCTGAAAGAGGGAACATGTTTGGCTTAAAAAAATCATTTGGCTCTGATGCCCCAAAGCCTTTCCATATTCTAAGGCTCTCCCTTTGGACCTCTACAACACTTGGACTAGTACCAGGGACTATAATAGTACCTCGTAGTTTTGTTGGGAGGAATTAACGAGATCAAGCTTGTCAAACACTGAGCAGTGAGCCTGACACTCACTAAATGTTACCTGTTGCTGCAAATTTATCATTAGCCCTCCCGGTACACTGCAATTAGCATCAGTAAAGGAGGGGGTGATTTACACCCCATTACTAGCATTGTTGCAATTTCTCTTAAGGATGAGTAAGCAAACTTCCTGCATGATGTTTAGCCTGTCACTTAACTTTGGGAGAGGTCACCCATAAATCGGCTGCCAGAAAAGAGCAGTGGAATGAATTCTCTGTTGAATGATTGGGTTGTTTAGAATACATAGCGCCTTAATCCCAGGAAAGAATAACAAAACCAAGCCCTTCCCAGGAACTGTTCAGAGAAGAGAGCCTGTCAAAAGGAAATTAACAAAGTGCACAGCAGATAATCAATAGTAATCAGCCCAGGAAATCAAAAAGAAAGCAATTGCCCTGAAGACCTACATCTTGTTTGTTCAATATTTCTGCGAGGTCAGGAGCCAATGCCAATCCATTATGGTTCTTAAATTCAGAGGTAAATATAGTCGTGAGCATCCCATAGCAAGTAGGGAGCCCTGTTTATCATCCAAGAGGGCAGCATGTGCAAAGGCCCAGGAACCCCTGGAGGGCTCCTTAGAAGCTTCTGGTTCTGCCTTCCACTGCTGGGACCCTGAAGGCACCAGGAAAAGCCCCTGAGTGAAGCCAGAGGAGCCCACAGTGCCTCCAAGGAGCAGGACACACAAAATGAGTGATAAATTCTGTGGTCTAAAAGATGCTAATCTAGAAATTGTGTTTCCAAAGCTATGACAAACCTAGACAGCATTTTAAAAAGCAGAGACATTACTTTGCCAACAAAGGTCTGTCTAGTCAAAGCTATGGTTTTTCCAGTAGTCATGTGTGGATGTGAGAGCTGGACCATAAAGAAAGCTGAGCACTGAAGAACTGATGCTTTTGAACTGTGGTGTTGGAGAAAACTCTTGAGAGTCCCTTGGACTGCAAGGAGATCCAACTAGTTCATCCTAAAGGAGATCAGTCCCGAATGTTCATTGGAAGGACTACTGCTGAAGCTGAAGCTCTAATACATTGGTCACCTGATGTGAGGAGTCAACTTCTTGGGAAAGACCCTGATGCTGTGATGAGGCTGGAGCAGAAGGGCTGGGCCAAGTCACGTGGGAGCCATGTGGGCCACTGAATGGAGCTTGACATCAATCCAGCAGCAACAGGAGTCTCTGGACGTGGGAAGTATGGCCTCAGGGTGTTTATACCCAAAGAGTCTTGGTTAGACCCAGGTTCAGATGCTGGCATTCAGCCCTGCTGGCTTCTGGATGCATTGGGAGGAACAAATCCAAGCCCCTTACCAGCCCCTGTGATGGCCCTGCTGTGCCTCTGTGCTAACCCCTCGCCCCCCACCACCAGCCAAATTTTTGCTCACATTCTCCGCCTTCCTGCACTGGAGTCTTCTCACCGGTTGACCCAGCTCTTCACAGGGCCAGCTCCTCTTGGTCATCTGTGTCTCAGCGACAAAACCACCTCCCGGGTGGGGACTTCTCAGGCCTCCCCGGCCCTCCTGTCACTTCCCTTCACAAAAACCTGCACTCCCTCTATAGCACCTACGAGAATATCTTGCTTATTTGATGGAGTGTTTATTATCTGTTTCTCCCCTTGTTAGGAGTTGAGTTGTGTCCCCCCTCAAAGGTGTGCTGAAGTCCTAACCCCAGGTAGTTGTCAATATGACTTATTGGGAATGGCCAGGCTGTTTTCCAAAATAGTTGCAGGAGTTCCCATCCCCCCAGCCAGGTATGAGGGGTCTAGTCTCTCCACACCTTCAACCACACTCCTTATTCTTCTTTTTAAAATTAATTTTTATGGGAATATAGTTGCTTTAGGATCTCCCTGGTAGCTCAGAGGGTAAAGAATCTGCCTGCAATGCAGGAAACCTGGGTTTAATCTCTGGGTCAGGAAGGTCCTCTGAGAAGGGAATGGTAACCCACTCCAGTATTCCTGCCTGGGAAATTCCACGAACAGAGCAGCTTGGTGGACTACAGTTTTTGGGGTCCCCAACAGTCGGACTTCACTGAACAACAGTCACTTTCAGAGCTGCTTTACAATACTATGTTAGTTTCTTTCAGTCTCTTTCTTTCTGATTCAGCCAATCTGGCTGGTGGGAAGTAGAACCCCAGAGTCAGTGGGATCCCATTTAATGACAAGGGCACGAGGTGGGGATGGGGGGCTCTACCATGAACACCTTGTCCTGCGTGTGGGGAACGCCTGATTCTGATAAGTTACCACTCTAGACTTGTTCCTCAAACAAAAGGGACCCTTTCATTGAGAAAAATGAAGGATGAGAAGGAAAATATTAAAGACACAGAGAAAGACTGACATAAGCCATCAGGATCAGATCATGGTCTTGCTTTCTCCACCAGGTTAGCTATTTCTATCATCTTAGAGAAAGCAACAATTCCTTTCCTGCCTTCTGCCTCAGCATCTCAGAGATGCTCTCAGCTTTCATGGCATCTTTGTTTCAAGACCAGAATGATTTTTATATCCTTTGTCTCATCTATCTTCAGAATTTTCTTTGAATGAGTTTGGGGAGGGTTTCTGCCCCTTTAGGCCTTGAAAAAACCTCTCTTCCTTGGGGTCTTCTGTCTCTGCGACAGCATACTGTGATCATGTGGCAGTGATCACAGCGGGTCATACTTGGCAGGATGTGGGTGCACCCTCTTCCCACAGTGAGGGCGGTAGGAAGGGCAAGGTCATGTGGGTGAGAGCCCAGGATTTGGGGATTTCCAGGCATCTGTGGGTTTATTTGGACACTGAGCTGGTATGTGTCTTAAGACATCTAACTGGACCCCTTACTCTACTTTTCCCAGTTCCTCAGAATGCTCTAATCTTAAAGGCAATTCCTGCTTCTATTTGGGGAGGGGAGGAAGATTGTTTTCTGTTAGTAATTTCTAAAAGGTTGAAAGAAAACACATATTTTATTTTTTCTCAGAAACATTGAGGGCCTGGTTCTTTTCAAGGCCTAACTACTTTGAAAATTCAATTTCCTGATGTTGACCACTTTTGGTCAGATGATAATGGAAAATTACAACTGGGGTTTTGGAGATGTTTTGCTAATTTCTTTGTTAAACTCCAGATGAAATCAGTCCCTTCCTCTTAACCCTTCCTCCCAGGGCTGCTTTGCTGTAGCACTCCAGGGAAGATTGACACTGTAGTGTCAGTAATGGCCACTCAGAAAGCGGTGCACCCATGGCACCCACCAATGTCCCAATCTCAGCAAATGATTGAGATTACCACTTCCTTACAGGTTCTCAAGGCAGTCACCTTCATCTCCCACAGTCAGTCAACAGACAAGTCATGTTGATTCTACATGGTAAATAGTTCCTTTGTCCCTGGCATTATCCCTGACTTTCACCACATCCTAGTCTAAGTTAGCACTCTACCTCTTGCCTGGACACACACATTAACTCCCAACATAGATCCTACATTCATTCTTTTATTTAACTATTTATGGCTGTGCCGGGTCTTTGTTGTTGCACACAGGCTTCTCCAGTTTTGGTGAGTGGGGGCTACTCTCTAGTTGTGATGCATGGGCTCTCACTGCAGTGATTTCTCTTGTTGCACAGTCAAAGGCTTTAGCATAGACAATGAAGCAGAAGTAGATGTTTTTCAGGAACTCCCTTTCCAATTTCATTGCTTCTGCTGCTTTCTCTTATGCTTGGGCTGAAGTCCAAACTCTCACTATGGCTTACTGCATGATCTGATCTGGGCTGTCTCTGCCAACCTCTACTTTCCTCTGTGCTCCTGGCTCTGTCTGCCCCAGAATATATGCACATCCTGCTCCCTCTGGCTCCCCCTACTACAATTCACTTGCATGTATCCCTTTCACCCTCCACCCTTCAGTTACACATCACCTCCTCAGAAGGACCTCTTCTAACCACCAAGCTGAGTAACACCCAACCAACACCTGTAATCCTAAAGCCCTGTCCCAAACCTGGCATGTTCCCAATTCAACATATACTCGGCCCACCAGATTGTTAGTTTTGAGCAAGTCTGTCATTTACCACTGGAACCCTCTTGCCAACACACAGTGATGGTTCATCCATATCTGGTGAATGAATGAACAAATGAAGGACAAGCTTTGATTTCACTCATTTACTCTGACATTGTTGTTATTCAGTCACCAAGTCATGTCACTCTGCAACCCCATGGACTGTAGTGCACCAGGCTCTTCCATCCTCTACTATCTCCCTGAGTTTGTGCAAATTCATGTCCATTGAGTCAGTGATGCTACCTAACCACCTCATCCTCTGCCACCCTCTTCTTCTCTTGCCTTCAATCTTTCCCAGCATCAGGGACTTTTCCAATGAGTCATCTCTTCACATCAGGTGGCCAAAGTATTGGAGTTTCAGCTTTAGCATCAGTCTTTCCAATGAATATTCAGGGTTGATTTCCTCTAGGATTGACTGGTTTGATCTTCTTGCTGTCCACGGGACTCTCAAGAGTCATCTCCAGTGGTGGCGCCAGTGGGGGCTTCATAGCTCAGTGAAGCTACGATGAAACATGGTGCACTGGAGAAGGGAATGGCAAACCACTCCAGTATTCTTGCCTCGAGAACCCCATGATCAGTATGAAAAAGTCACTCTCATCAGGATCAAAAACTGTTGATAACAGGGCCCAACTCAGGCTGCTTTTCCTCCTGTGGCTGGTGATAACATGACATGCTCATCCTACTGCTAATGGGCAACAGAAGTGTGTCCAAAGGGCTGGGCCTTCAAACAAACTCTTTGCCTAATGATTCGCTCATTCATTAACTCAAAAGTTTTTATGGAAAGTGAGCTAGTTGTAAGGAACTCTGCCAGACTCTGGGGAAGAGGTGGCTACACATGGGCTAAGTTCAACCCTTCATGGTGGTACTTGGTCCACATTTTGAATGAGCTGCCAGTGATTGAAAAATTGAGAGATTTCATGGATCTGGACTCCCCAGTATCTCTTGAAAGAGCCAGCCATTTGGCTGCACAGGACCTGCAGTCCCACAGACCTGCAATCAGCTGGAGCTGAGTGGAAACATCTTCCCTTCGATGGGGCAAGATCTCTCTGTTGATTCATCACTCTCAGCTGACTTCTGGGGCTCCATCACCTGAGGCTCAGGCTTCCATGAGCACTGGAGTTGGGATTCCATGCTGCTCTGGGATTATTAACAGGTCAGCAAGGTGTGGTGCTTACCCCAGATGATCTCAAGGGAATATTCAGACTCTGCCCCTCAGTTCAGGTAGGTCACACGAAAAACAGGGAGGGTGGGAGACCTTGGCGAGTGACACTTGAAATCCTATGTTTGCTTGAATATCCCATGTTTTGCATTTTATGGCCAGGACCCAGTCTTAGGCAACCTGTCCATAGGCTACCCTTTTCACACTCTTCATGGGATTCTTGTGGCAAGAATACTGGAGTGGTTTGCCATTTCCTCCTCCGGTGGGCCACATTTTGTCAGAACTCTCCACTATGACTTGTCCATCTTGGATGTCCCAGCACAACATGACTCATAGCTTCATTGAGTTGCACAAGCCCCTTCCCATGACAAGGCTGTGATCCATGAAGGCGATGAGATGGTTGGATAGCACTACGAGCTCAATGGGCATGAATTTGAGCAAAAGCCAGGAGCTAGTGGAGGACAGAGGAGCCTGGCATGCTGCAGCTCATGGGGTCGCAGAGAGTTGGACATGACTTAGCGGCTGAATAACCACCACCACAGGCTAGCAGCGCTGAGGTGAGCACTAGGTCCTCCTACTGAAGTTCTCTAAGCCTCTCTTTCTATGTGCGTAAAATGGGTGATTCTGCCTCCACACAACATCCAGAGTTATTAAAAAATTATACTCATCCTGCCCATACAGCACCAGGCTTGTAAGAAGTGCCACATACATGCTAGTCTTATTAACATCTTCACAAATTCATTAAGAACAAATAGTATTTCTCAAAATAGCAGTACACATCAAACCCTCATATCCAAATCTTTTTCAGCTCTGTTTATTTTTATTATAACAGGAGTCCATGCTTTTTTACAGAAGTGCTTAGAGAGAAATCCATGCCATAGCAAGAGTGGATTCCCAGACTTTCTAATTGCTCTTGTTCTCTGTTCATTGATAAAAATTTAAATCTCCATGGTGACATAGATACACATGCATCAGGACCAAGTCAAGGCTAAGGCATATAGCTGACTTCTCTCTGCTTGAACCTGGCCCTTAGGTTGAAGAAAAGGCTTGGAAAAGAAAATTGGACTTTGCAGCCACCTCGGTAATATTCTCTGGAATGAAAGTGACATTTATTTCCCTCTGGGCTATCAGTCCAGCGCTGCTTCCACATCCTGGCAGTTCAATTAAAATCCGGGAGTCCTGGCCAGGAGGGCCTGTTTTCAGGTGGTCACCCTTGGACATCAATTGCTGAGGCCTTTTCCAGTGTCAGCTGACCGTGCAGGCTCCTGTCATCTGGGGCACACTGACCCGCCTCCCTCCCCCCAGACCAAACAAACCTAGCTTGGGGAGGCCCATGGGTGGGAGTTCCACCCAGAACAGGACTATCCACAGAGGCATTTTCCCTTTGATGGGTATCTGGCTGCTCTGAGACACTCTTCCAGGCTGGTTTTCCCAGGAAGGAGGCGCTCCCAGGTCTGGCCCTTTGACCCCTGAGGATTATTTTGGCCCTACAGTGAGTCACAGTGAAAGTAAAAGTGTTAGTCACTCAGCCCTGTCCAACTCTTTGTGACCCCATGCACTACTGCCCACCAGGCTCCTCTGTTCATGGGATTCTCCAGGCAAGAATACTAGAGTGGGTAACCATTCCCTTTTCTAGGGCATCTTTCTGACCCAGGGATAGAACCCAGGTCTCCTGCACTGCAGATAGATTCTTAACCATCTGAGCCCTCAGGGAGGCTGAAGTGAGTCCAGATAAGTAAATACTGGAGATCTTGCAACAGAGACAGCATCAAGTCTCCAGGCTTTGCCTTTCGGCAAAACCAAGTCACCTGGAAAATAGAGGCTCGGGGCTTTCCTGCCCTGTAGAATTCAAAGTCATCTCTTCTCTGGGTTTCAGCGTTACAAAGAGCCGTGCTTGACTGTGGATTTTATGTAGGTGTTCCTCCCACGCAGAGTCATCATTTCAGATGGAAAACAGAACAGACCCAAAAATGTGGTGGGAAATTGCCAACAACGGGCAGATAGGAAGATGGCTATTATTAGCAAATCACTCTAATCTTCCCCCTCAACCTTCCGCATATTAAGGATGCTTACTTGTTTAACTATTAAAGGACTGCAATCACCAGGGTCTGTAAGATGGAAAGGAAAAGAAAGAAAACACAGGAAGTGCACCCGTTTCTAGCTTCATCTTTAGCACTGAAGCAGATCCTCAGTGAGGCCTTTCCTGACTTCCTCTTCCCATGTCCCTCATTCCCCACACCAAGTGATTTAGTCCCTCAAGTCTTTATTTTCCCCAGGGTGGGTGTGCGTGCTCAGTCGTGTCCAACTCTTTGCGACCCCATGGACTGTAGCCTGCTAGGCTCCTCTGTCCATAGAACTCTCCAGGCAAGAATACTGGAGTGGGTTGTCATGCCCTTCTCCAGGGGATCTTCCAGACCCAGGGATCAAACCCGAGTCTCCTGTGTCTCCCACACTGGTAGGCAGTTTCTTTACTACTGAGCCACCTTGGAAGCTCTATTTTCCTCTAGACCTTGTGTATTTCTCCCTTAGAGCAGTGACACCTAGAATAATAACTTGTTTTGTGGTGGTGGTGGCTTAATCACTTAGTCATGTCCGACTCTTGTGACCTCATGGACTGTGGCCAGGCTCCTCTGTCCATGGGATTTCCCAGGCAAGAATACTGGAGTTTACTGAGGGCTAACTGTGTATGAACACAGGAGATATAAACCCTTACAGATATCATCTCATCTAACCCTCTCAATGGTTCTATGAGCAACCTTAGATATCTTTAGTCTGCAGATGAGGGAACGGAGGTTCAGAGTGGTTAACGGCAGTAATGCATCACTCACTGTGCCACGTGGACTCTCATCATTGTAAACTGTTTGTACTTACTGATGCCTCTGGTCTGTGAGCTCCAGCAGGGGAAGGCGTGACCCTCAGCATTTCTGTCTTTCCAGGTAACTGCCTGGTACACACTGGGTGTTCCGTACTGAAATGGACTAGTGATGGATGCAGCTTTTTAGAATGACTTCCTCTAGCTCCCCAGAGCCTCTCTCTGTGATTCCAGGGCACTGGACAGTACACTTTCATTACAGATTCTAAAATATACCAACATGATGATATCGTTTTTCCTTCCTTCCTTCCCTCCCTCCTCCCTTGCTTTCTTCCTTCCTTCCCCCAAACCCTTCCTTCCTCTTCTTTTGCTGTCTCTATTTCCCGGAGACTGTGAGCCTCTCTCAAAGTCCTTCCCTTGTCCTTTCATCTTCGGTCTCGAGTGCCTGGTGCTGGGGGAACTAAACGTCTCATCCGACAGAGAGTGGTTTCCTAGAGCCTCTTTGGGAAGGTTTGCGAGACCCCAGGTGGTTCCAGGGAAAGGTGGGACCCTATCAGAGAAGAGTATCTGCTGTGGACTTGCCAGGACCCCATGTTACCATGGGGCCATCAGGGTAGAGGGCTGGGAGAGCTTACTCAGCCGGGACAGGATCTAGCAACAGCTATATTGGCCATGCATGCTTAGTCATACCTGACTCTTTGTGACCCCACGGATTGTAGCCTGCCAGGCTCCTCTGTTCATGGGATTTCCCAGGCAAGAATACTGGAGTCAACTGCTGTTTCCTTCTCCAGGGGGATCTTCCTGACCCAGGAATCAAATCCGCACCTCCTGCATTGGCAGGCAGATTCTTTACCACTGAGCCACCTGGGAAGCCCTTCTTGGTCACAGGTGTGCGGAAATGGAAAGCGGAAGGGACAGTATCTCAGCCCAAGAAGGTCCTTGTCCATGCAGGTGGCTGGCAGGTCCGAATGGCCTTGGTCTGAAGACCCAGGAGGGAAGTGGGCAAGGATGGATATGTGTAAAGGCAGAGGGAAGCTTCGTTAATTTATTTATTCAAGAAATATTTGCCGAGAGGCTGCCAAGTGCCAGGCACTGTCTCCTGTGCAGGGGACACAGAGATGAACCAGACAATCAAGGTCCAGGCTCTCAAGGAGTTTATGGGCTGGTGGACCAGAGTAGAAGGGGTGAATCTAAATATATGACCACAGGTCAGGTTGATACTTTTTACAAACAACTTCTGCCTGCTTTAGCTGGCTTTCTGCCTTCATTCATGCAAGCAGCTAATGACTCCTGAGTGCTTACTCTGACTCAAGCAGAGCTGGGTTCTGCTCACCAGCAACAGTCAGTGATATGGGAATAAAGAAGCCTGAATCAACAATCCTGAACATGGGGAGGATCAGGGAATCTTCCTTTAAGAAGCCTGTGACCATCACTTCTGGGGTGGGTAGGGATGTGTCTATGGGACCTCTCTGGTGTTGCAGTGGTAAAGAACCCACCTGCCGATGCAGGAGACACGTGCTTGATCCCTGGGTCGGGAAGATCCCCTGAAGTAGGAAATGGCAACCCACACCAGTATTCTTGCCTGGGAAATCCCATGGACAGAGAAGCCTGGTGGGTTACAGTCCATGGGGTCACAGAAGAGTCAGACATGACTTAGCAACGAAACAACAACAACCATAGGGGTGTGCCTGGGAGGGAAAAGGCTCATCCCAGAGGCCCCTACTCAGAGGAGAGAGAATAAGAGTCTGTTAAATGTTGGTATCTATGGAAACACCCGGTCTCTGGATCAGAGGACAGACCAGTCATGACTCACAGAGCATCTTAGCAGCACTGTTCTCCCCACCCCTGCTCCTCCTGGGTGATGGCACGCAGGCCAAGGTCACCTGTATGTGCCATGGTTGCACCACAGAAGAGGAACACCAACATTATGACCGGAGCTTGTACAGGGTGGCCCGGCTATCTGCCCCTTCTCGTCTCAGGAGACAGATGGAAAGAGAAGCCTGACCCCCTAGCATAAACACCTCCTCTCAGGGGAGAGGAAGGGAAGATCCCTTGGTTTTTATTGCCCCTAGAAAATAAACAAGTGTCTGCAGGGAAAAGAAATCTTTAAATCCCTCCAGACCAAGACACCATTTCTGGCTTCCAAGGCATGTTTGCCATTTAATCATCTTTTCATTCAGCTTGCCAGTAGAAAGTCTGGACCATGCAGAAATATGAAAATATTCACGGCCCAACATAATCATCATCACGGTGTCTTCTTAAATGCCTAAGGCTGTTCTAAGCTGCACACATACACACACTGATGAGGAGTTCCTACTGAGCACAGCCTGGCTTCCCGTGTGTGGATTCACCATCAGCTCGGACTGGCTCTCTGCCTGGTTCCATTCCTTAATGTAAATAAAGGCAAGGGATGTGACCAAGCCACTTGGAGCCTTAGTCTCTTCATCTGTAAAGTGGGGATCTGAACTGTATATACCTCACAGTGTTGTCTGTAGGATTAAAGTGCAGTGGTTAACCTGAAGCTCCAATACTTTGGCCACCTGATGCGAAGAGACTACTCATTGGAAAAGACCCTGATGCTGGGAAAGACTGAAGGCAAAAGGAGAGGCAGTTGGCAGAGGATGAGATGGTTAGATAGCATCACCGACTCAATGGATGTGAATTTGAGCAAACTCCAAGAGACAGTGAGGACAGGGAAGCCTGGTATACTGCAGCCCATGAGGTCACAGTGAGGCAGACATGACTTAGCCACTGAACAACAACAATAAGAAGCTAACCTGGCAAATGACAACACTGCCGACCTGCAGGTGGCCCCGAATCTCACCTCTCCCCTGGCTTCCAGGCATGGGGCCTGCTGTTTGCAATCACTGACTGCTCTGCCCGAAGTTTTTATCCTAGACTCTGCAGCCAGCTCAGGCAGTGCCCAGGGCCAGCAGAGGCCAAGCCCAGCTGTGAGCATCTGTGGCCCTTTGCCTGAGAGTCTTTTGTCTGTTTGGGCAGCCCTGGAGCGTGACTGAGGGAGTTGGTGGGGAAGACCCCAGCTCCTCTGCCCCGAAGCTAGGAAAACTCAAGGCATGTGTCCTGCAACGTTTCCAGAACTCTCCAGCAGGACGGGGCTCCAGGTGCCTGCAGTGGCAACTTGCTGGATTTTGTGTCCTTACTGCCTTCCCTTCTTCCCTCTCACTCTCCTGTTCCCCTTTTAGGGTTTCATGGGAGTCTCCTCCCATTTATGTGCCTTGAATCCTTGTCTCAGGGTCGGCTTTCATGGGCACCTGAGCCAAGACAAGAAATGTATGATGCATGTTGGCTTCCAGTATGAGTTTGCTTAGGGTGTTGCTGGGGTTGCCAGCAGCGGGAGCATGACTGACCAGCAGCTTCAGCTGACCCTCTGCAGCCACTACTGTGTCCACACCCAGGCCGAGGTTCTCCTGAGTTGTTCTCAGGATGACCAAGCATGACAGGAGCCCTGGTGCATCCTATTCCTGCAGAACATGAAACCCTGTTCATGAGAGGCTCCAGCTGAGACTTTCTCAGAGCTGTGCTGAGGTCTGAGGCTCTTCCAACCCAACCCTCCTTCTTTAGGGTCTCCGGGCATTTGAGATACTACAGTCAGTAGAAGAGGCAAGGAACTTCCTGGTGGTCCAGTGGTTAAGAACCTTCCTGTCAGTGCAGGAGACACGGGTTCGATCCCTGCTCTGGGAAGATCCCACCCATCACGGAACATCTAAGCCTGTGGGCCACAATTGCTGAGCCCTCACTCTAGAACCCAAGCTCTGCAGTGAAGAGTAGCCCCCTCTCAACACAACTAGAGAAAGCCTGCACATAGCAAGGACTATGTGAGAATACTCAGTGCAGTCCAAAGTAAGTAAACAAATAAAATAAATTTTAAAAGAGGCAAAAGTCTGCCCTCATGGAGCTTATATTCATCAGGGGGGGGGGGAGGGGGCATGGAGCAGATAACATAGAATAGAATTAATAATAAATCTTATAAGATAAGATTGGGGAAAGAAAGAACAGGGAAGAGATACCAGGAAAGTGTGACTGTGTTTATTATGTGTGTGTGGTTTGCAATTTAAGACAAGATGGTTGGGGGGCCCTGACTAAGCAGGCGACCTTTGAGCCCAGACCTGAAGGAGGATGGGTCCAGCTGTGGGGCATCTGGAGGAAGGCTGCTCCAGCCCAGACAAAGGCTGGAGGCCTCAGATGCTGCCAATGGTCATGTGGATCTCTCCCCTCCTATAGGTCTTTCTGAGGAGGTCCATCTGCTCACAGTCCATGAGAACCACACTTGGTCCTTGTACTCTACTGCAGTACAGTAAAGCAGTGCCTTAATTTTAATCAAGTATTAATATCTACCCCCTGCCTTAGGCTCAGAGTCATGACTGGGGCTAATAAACCACATCATATCAGCTCACACTATTTCTAAGGAACAGCCAGTTGTCCACTCGGTGAATTCCTGCCTGGAGCAATCACGGGCAATTAAAGCATTGCCCAGCGCTCATTACAATTGAAATCGGGCCCCTCAAGATCAATGTTGTTGCATTTAGCTTGGAGGGGATGAGGCAGCTAGGATTCGATACTGGATCCTGCTCTCAGACAGTTCCACAAGGTAACAATGCTGGCTGGGGGCTAGCTTCATTTCAGGAACCCTGACCAGCCAAGAACATGGGTGAGGACGTCCCTGGTGGTCCCGTGGTTAGGATCCACCTACCAATGCAGGGGACATGGGTTCAAGCCCTGGTATGGGAAGATCCCATATGCCACGGAGCAACTACGCCTATGCACCACAATTACTGAGCCCGAGCTCTCCTGGGCTGGTGCCCGGCAACAAGCGAGACCCTCACACCGCAATCAGGAGTAGCCCCTGCTCGTTTCAGCTAGAGAAAGCCCTCACGTAGCAATAAAGACCCAGTGCAGCCAGAAATAAATTAAATTAAAAAGAGAAAAAGGACACGGGTGAGTGGGATCCTGTAGGACAAGGGAACCAATCAGACAAAGGGTGTTGCTAGCAACTCAAATCAGGAACACAACCAAAGAGGCACTCCTCGCTAGGGCCTGATCTCAGAACTTGCCTCGGGTGGAAGCTGCCTTTTAACCAAGATGCTAAAAGGTGTGTTTGGGCTTCCAAGGTGCTGCAAGTGGTAAAGACTCTGCCTGCCAATGCAGGAGATGCAAGAGATGCAGGTGCCATCCCTGGGTCGGGAAGATCCCTTTGAGAAGGAAATGAGAACCCACTCCAGTATTCTTGCTTGGACAGCTTCATGGACAGAGGAGCCTGGCGGGCTACAGTCTTTGGGGTCACAAAGAGTCAAACATGACTGAGCACACACACACACACTCTAAGGTGTATCTGGATCATTTATAGGAGCACTGTCTTTGGTATGAAGAATACCCACTTGCCCCCATTCCTAATGGCATTTCTCACATGCTGTTGATTTACTGGCGTGACTGCTGTGTTGGAAGCACTGACTGCCACTTTTATTAGTTGAGCTACCAAGAGGCCTCCTGGGATCGAGACTCGGTGTCACACGAGGATGGGGAGAGAGTCCACGGAGAACTCACGCACTGCCCAGCTCTGAGTGGCTCCGTCTAAATGAAGCATCTCGAAATGATACCTGATCAGTTCACAAAAGACCTGGCACAAATAAGTTCAATAAAGGCACTTACTATTGTCATCTTCTCAATAATCCAGAGAGGTGGGTCTCATGCTGATCACCGTCAGCACAATAAAATGCTTCCCATTGGCCCATGGTGACCTCGCTAACCTGTCCCCTGGGGGTGGAGAACCCTTGTCCACCTCTCTTTTCCTGCTGTCACCATGCCAGTCAGGTCCCATTGCCCCCACCTGGAGCCCTAGAATAGGCTGGGCTCCTTCCCATTGATGCTGCGCCCTTAAGCCAATCTCCTCATGCTGCCAATGAACATGGGCCAGCACCTCCCATTCTCCCAAGCTGGGCTAAACCTCATGATTCTCAACCTGACATTCAAGGGCCTCCACAATCTCGTGCCCATTGCATCTCTGACCACCTCTTGAAGGCCCCTTGACCCTCACAGGCTTGCTGTTCCAGAATCACTACTTTGAAGTATTAAGTAACAAAAAGGAGGAAACACCACTTCTGGAGTCACAATCGTCATGATGCCACACAGCTTGCTTCTCTGAGCGGGAGCCACGACTTTCACCAGGGCTTCCCAAGTGGCACTGGTCATAAAGAACCTGACTGCCAGTGCAGAAGACATAAGACATGTGGGTTCAATCCCTGGGTTCTATCCCCTGGAGAGGGAAATGGCAACCCACTCCAGTAGTCTTGCCTGGAGAATCCCGTGGATAGAGGAGCTTGGCGGGCTACGGTCCATAGTGTTGCAGGGAGTCAGACATGACTGAAGTGACTTAGCATGCACAACTTTTACCATTCAAGGTGTCAGACGACTTGGCGCCAAGGAAGCTGAAAAACCAAAGGCTTGTCCTGTAGCAGAATGAAGCTGCATGAGAACGGAGCCAATGGAGTCATCAGACGCGTTTATCAGGCGCATCATGATTTTGGCTTCCTTTCTGAAGATTAGTAGAAAAAACAAGAAAAGAAACCCTGCCACCCTGATGTTAACTAACTCCTAAATCCCTCTTTAATTAACTGGGTAATCTCAATGCTGCACTGAGAGAATGCCTTCCTCTTGATGTTTTTAGCCTTGAGGATGGAGGTCTGCAATTCTAGGCTTGGGACTGAGAAAAGGAAAGCAAGGATTTGCTTGGGCAAATCCTCCCATGAGATGTTCAGTTTAACAGGATAACTGACAGGGAGAGAGGAGGTGAGGAAGATTATTTGGGATTTTGTAGGTTTGCCTTATAACCAAGATAACCTCCTGACATTCCATTGGTCTTCAACCTTCACCACCTTCCTTTTAAAATGGGGCATGCACATGTGCTAAGTCCCTTCAGTTGTGTCTGACTCTTTACGACCCCATGGACTGTAGCCCTCCAGGCTCCTCTGTCCATGGGATTCTCCAGGCAAGAATACTGGAGTGGGTTGCCATGCCCTCCTCCAGGGGATCTTCATAACTCAGGGATCGAACCCACATCTCTTATGTCTCCTGCATTGGCAGGCAGATTCTTTACCACTAGCACCACCTGGGAAACCCTAAAATGGGGAGAGGGAAGCATGTCCCAGAGACCATTTAACTAACAAATATTTATTGAGTACCTCTATTTGTTTATACTTTATTATAATATATGTTCTAAGTCATGTCTGACTCTTGAGACCCCATGGACTGTAGCCTGCCAGGCTCCTCTGTCCATGGGATTCTCCAGGCAAGAATACTGGGGTGGGTTGCCATGTCCTCCTCCAGGGGAGTTTCCAACCCAGGAATCGAATCCATGTCTCCTGCACTGCAGGCAGGCTCTTTACCAACTGAGCTATGAGGAAAGTCCATATAATATATATATAAAATATATAATTTGTATATACTATAAAATAAGTACAAATATTTATTGAGTGCCAGGTCCTGTGCTGGGGGGCTGAAGGTGCTTCAGGGTGGGAGTTTCCTGGTAGTTCAGTGGTTGAGAGTCGGCCTGCCAATGCAGGGGACGTGGGTTCGATCCCTGGTCCAGGAAGATCCCACACGCCTCGGGGCAACTCAGCCTGTGTGCCACAACCACTGAAGCCCGAGTGCCCTAGAGCTGGTGCTTGGCAACAAGAGAGGCTACCGCAATAAGAAGCAGGTGCACCACAACAAAGAGTAGCCCTCGCTCACTGCAACTAGAGAAAGCCTTCATGCAGCAGTGAAGACTCAGTGCAGACATAAATAAATAAATACATCTTTAAAAAAGAGATGCTGCAGGAAAGAGTCAGATCAGATTGACACTTGCCTTCCAGAGGGACAGACAGACCCCAAACACGGGACTAAGGGAATAAATTGACCACTGAGATGAGGCAGAACACTGAGGGTGGAGGGGGGAGACCTGCTGAGATCTGTAGGCATGTGAACATCTCCTTGAGGTGACATTGGGGCTGACGCCTGCAGCACCAGCAGGAGCCAGACATGCACATGGCTCCGGGAAGAGGGTCTCAGACCCAGGAAGCAAACCACTTAGCACAAACACCTGATACAGGGAAGTGCTAGGACTCTCCAAGAGGCCAGCATGGTAGGAGCCAACGAAGGGGACGAGAGAGCGGGTCAGGGTGAGGCCAGCAGCTGGTGCAGGAGGCAGGTGTCTTGGAGACCCAGGGCCAGCAAATCACAACCTGTGGGCCAAATATGGCCTACTTCCTATTTTTATGAATAAAGTTTTATTAAAAGCAGCCAGGTCCATTTGCTGGCATGGTGTCTGTGGCTACTTTGGTACTGCCACCAAAACTTGCTGTCCCAAACTGAGGAGCTGCAAGAGAGTCCATAACATCCACAAAGTCTAAAATATTTACTACCCAGGTATTCCCTACAAAGTTTGCCAACCTCATTATGGTCAGGCAGGAAGTGTGGATTTTACTCTATGATTCTATGTGCAATTAAGGAGCACTAGAGAGTCTTACTCGGAGAAGGCAATGGCACCCCACTCCAGTACTCTTGCCTGGAAAATCCCATGGATGGAGGAGCCTGGTAGGCTGCAGTCCATGGGATCGCTAAGAGTCGGACACGACTGAGCGACTTCACTTTCACTTTTCACTTTCTTCATGCATTGGAGAAGGAAATGGCAACCCACTCCAGTGTTCTTGCCTGGAGAATCCCAGGGACGGGGGAGCCTGGTGGGCTTCCGTCTACGGGGTCGCACAGAGTCAGACACAACTGAAGCGACTTAGCAGCAGCAGCAGAGGGTCTTACTGGTTTCCCTGGTGGCTCAGACGGTAAAGAATCTGCCTGCAATTCAGGAGATCTGCGTTCGATCCCTGGGTTGGGGAGATCCTCTGGAGAAGGACACGGCAACCAACTTCAGTATTCTTCCCTGGAAAATTCCATGGACAGAGGAGCCTCATGGGCTACAGTCCATGAGATCTCGCAGAGTCGGACATGACTGAGCGACTAAGCACACAGCAGAACACAGAGGGTCTAACAAGGGCCTTGCACATTTGACAGATGTCTTTTTGTTTTTAGAAAGCTTTTTTTTTTTTTTTAATATTTATTTGGCTGCGTCAGGTCTCAGTTGCAGCACACGGGCTTCTCTGGGTGCCTTGGCTTCTCTCTCGTTGCAGCACTCTGGCTTAGCTGCTCAGCAGCATGTGGGATCTCAGTTTCCTGACCAGGGATGGAACTTGTGTCCCCTGCATTGGAAAGTGAATTCTCAACCACTGGGCCCCTAGGGAAGTCCCGACAGATATATTTTTATCTGTTGTTGTGTGGAGGAGGATTGGGAAGGGGCAGGAGGGACCAGGGAGAGGAGTGAGGGAGATGTTGTGTCCCTCCCGGCCACATTGTGTGTGCCGAGTTGCTGCTATGCGTTAGCCCTTGTGCATAGTGTTTCTAGAGACCTTGTTTCTTTATAACAACATTAAAAGAGATAATGCATTTTGAATGCTTAATTCCACACCTGGCACACCAAAGCGTTGAGTAAAAGTTAATAAAATAGTTTGTAAAAAATTGGCAAGGAGCACCAGTCCGCTATTAAAGATGGGATTCTTCAGACATAGATTCTGAGACAAGGATTGGGCACAAGTGATGTAGAAAAATGTCTTCCAGCAGGAGAGTGGGGAAGAGGGTGGGGAAGGAAGGGCAGGTAAGTGAGGGTTGATTTCAGGCAAAGGTGAACCTGGGGGAGCCTCTGAACGATTGGAGGGGAGGGGACTTTGTGGAGTGTAAGTCACACCTCAGAGTCTATCCTGTTGTGAGTGAGGGGACTGGGCTTCCACACTCCCACACTGATCAGTGACTGACTCAGGGCTGCCTTGAAGGGACATCAACTCCCAGGCATTTCCAGCTCTGCGGGTAAAGCAGCTCCAGAGACCAATGGGCATTTTCAGAAGAGACGTCTCAGGTATGCGACGTGGGAAGCAAAAGCATGCAGAAGCAGGCTGACGGCGTGATGCACAGGAAAGGCTTAAGGGGACAAGAGTAGACATGGGTGGAGTGTCATCTGCTACACACATCCATTGCTTGGATGCAGAGACCAAGGCATGTGGACCGAGGCTCCTTGACCTGCTCTCCAAGGGCGGTCAGGATTGCGGTCTCAGTCTGATTCCAAATCTCACCCTGTGCCCTCTTTCCTAGCAAACCCCTCCTTCCTCCCTCCAATGCTCATGAAAAATTAAAGCCCACTGGTGCTTCCTACTGCAGGAAACAATCCTGCAGATACACGGGCTGTGCTCTCCTGCAGATTGTCTTTCAAAGCCTGTAATTGTTTAATCAAAAACAAATGAGGGTTGTAAAAATTGGGAGTGTTCAATGTCCTCTGAATCGCCAAGGAAGGTTATCAAAATACCAAAGTTTGGACAAATATAACTTCTTTTATAGAGTCTCTCGAACAGCAGACTGTAAAACAGTCCTCTCCAAGAGGGACTGGAAGATAAAGAATTTCTTCTTCCAACAGTAATAAATCAAACAACACTCCGTGGACAGTGGAAATTGATTTTTCTCCCTCTTCACACAGCCATGCCACTACCAGAGCCACAGCATGATGCTCCCGCAGTGACAGGCTTCAACATGGCCACATCAATTATCAAAATAAGAAATGTCAGGCCTTGGCACGGCAATGGCCCTACATACGCCCCCTCCCTGAGGCCTTTTATTTAAAGTTTAACGAGACTCAACCAGGCCAAAGCCCAAAGTTAATCTCCAAGAGAATCCTGCCTCCCTTCTGAAAATTCCCTTCAGTTGCTCAAGGCATCCTAGGTTGGCCACAGGGCTAAATTGCAGGTCCAGGTGATCTGGTCACATTAAAGTCTGTGTGGACCTCCGCCCCCGACCCACCTCTCTCTATTTGCTCTCATGATCACATTCTCACACTTTTTTTTATTCACTTCTAGGTTCAAATGACCCTGCTTGAGAAAGCTTGCTGTCCAGAATAAAATGGATAGCCAATACATGGCTATACCTTTTCAACAACTGAAAACCAAGACAGATCCTCAAAGCCCCAGTCTCCCGAGAGGTTCTGATTCCTTCCACTGCTTCCCAGCCCATCCCAAGAATGGAGGCATGAGGATTGTGGGAGGAGAGACTATAGAGTCAGTCCTCCACATCTGAGGGTTCCACACCCACACATACGGAGGAGGGCCTACTTGTTGTTTAGTTGCTCAGTGGTGTCCAACTCTTTGTGACCCCACTGACTGTGATCCACTAGGCTCCTCTGTCCATGTGCTTTCCCAGGCAAGAATACTTGGAGACACTCAGAGTTCAGAAGGGAAGGGAAGGTCAGCCAGGTCACCATCAGGGTCCCAGGGCTCCTAATTAAAGTCAGTGGTGACTTTTCCCAAAACAGTGTCTGCAGATCCTGGCTGGAGGCGGATTGCTGAGGACCAGGAGTGAATGGGCAGAGAGGGTGCGGAAACAGGACAGAAGATTGGCCAAGAAGACCCAGGGATCAACTTGTGTCTCCTGCATTGGCAGGCGGATTCTTTACCACAGGGCCACCAGGGAAACCCAAGGGCCCACTGCACTGCACCATCTTATATACTTGAGCATCTGTGGATTCTGGTATCTGCAGGGCTCCTAGAACCAATCCCTTTCAGATACCAGGGGATGACCGTATAACAAAGCAGATTCAACAGCGCAAGTTCATTTCTTGCTTCTGCCTGTCTCACATTGACTACCATCTCATTGGCCAGAGAAAGTCACATGGTAGGGTCTAAAGTTGGTGGGGGCGGGGGCAAGAAGTCTCCTCCACCCACCATGTGGCCATGGCAACAATGTGGATGAGAAATACCACTCTAGGAAGCAAACACTGGGGACCAGAAATTCAGGTTACCACATGTTCCAGTCAAGGCAATGTGGTTATTGTCCAAATATTTTCCTTCCCGCTTCCTCCCTTCTTTCTAAAATAGAAAGCAAATCACGGTGACAAGGGATTATATAAACAATTAGACCACACCTGCTAAAATATGACTTCCCTTGTGGCTCAGATGGTAAAGGTAGCACTAGTGGTAAAGAGCCCATCTACTAATGCAGGAGATGTAAGAGACACAGGTTTGATCCCTGGGTTAGGAAGATCCCCTGGCAGAGGGCATGGCAACCCACTCCATTATCCTTGCCTGGAGAATCCCCATGGCCAGAGGAGCCTGGGTGGGCTACAGTCCATATGGTTGCAAAGAGTTGGACACAACTGAAGCGACTTAGCACATGCTAAAATATGAATTCTTAATCTTTACTCAATATGTAGCAGGTATTCCTAAGAGATGACATCAGAAGAGACCCCTGAGCCTGTAGAAAAAGGAAAGGAAAGTGAAGTTGCTCAGTCGTGTCCGACTCTTTGTGACCCCATGGACTGTAGCCTACCAGGCTCCTCCGTCCATGGGATTTTCCAGGCAAGAGTACTGGAGTGGGTTGCCATTTCCTTCTCCAGGGGATCTTCCTGACCCAGGGATCAAACCCGGGTCTCCCACATTGCAGGCAGACTCTTTACCCTCTAAGCCACCAGGGAAGCCCCTGAGCCTGTAGGGACCCCCTTGTATACTGTCAGGGTGATACAAACTATTACAAAGTTTCATCTTCGTCAAAAAGCAATGGTTTGCTTTCTACACTGTCCTCCATGTAATAAAAATGTTAAAAGTAAATCACCTATACTTTAATAAAATAAAAACTTTAGATAAACTACTAACACCATGTAATGTTTAAGAATTTACTATGTACTTTTCACCAATTTTATCTGTTTCTGCCCCCTCCCTCCGCCCCATAAAACTCAGTGAATTTGTCATTGCCATTTTACTGATGAGGAAACTAAAGCTCAGAGAGGTTGGTTAATTTACCCAAGGTCACACAGCTATTATGTGGAAGAGCTGGGACTCAAATCTAGACTCTAAATTGAAATTCCTTTGATTGTTCCCATATATTTCAATCCTTCCTTCCAGCTTCAGTAGTCAGCTTTATCTTTCTTCTGTCATCACTCAGAAATGGGACACTGCAGAGAAAGCAGGAGCAGATAGGCATTGAGTTAGCTATGGGCTATGCTAACACATAATTCTGTGTTCCAAATAAAGTGCAGTTTGTGAACACTGAAAGAAACACTCATGCACTGTAACAATTACTTTCCCATGGACACTTGGGAACAGAAGAACCAGGTTAGGTGATGTTCCAGATGCAAGCCATCCAGAACAGCATCCTCAACCTTGAAAATCTTTCTCTGCAGATTCCTGAGCTTCTGCAAGGGGGATTCAAAAGTGAGTTTCACAACCCTGTGGCAGGCAAGCAAGGGGCAACAATTTCTTCCTCTTGCAACAGAATATCCCAAACCTCAAATGCACAGATTAAAAGGCCAAAGGACACGTAACCAAAAATGTCTGCAAAATGACAAGCCTATCCCTTCCCCCTCCTCTGGTAGAAATACAAAAGATTCTGTTCTATTTGGTTTTTGTTTTTCTTTTCAGTATTGAAATGTGGCCAAGCCAGTTATGATAAAGATATTAACTATCCTTCTTTCAGCAAACTCCTGAGTGAGAAGACATTTAAATTGCAAGATTTCCCCCTCCTATTCTCCATGCACAGATTTGGGGAGAGGGAAGAGAGGAAGTCTGGCTGATTTGATTTCATTTCAGCCACCGGTTGGGGCGCAAGGCGGCTGCACTGTGAAGGGCTCTGGGCCCAGGAAGAGCCTTGTTCCAACCATCAGCTCACAACTGACTTTGACTGCAGTGAACGTTAATGAGAAATTAACATTCTCAGGCACTACTGAGGGGAGTGCTTGGTCCGAAACCAGAAGGGTCATTTCCAAAACCTCAGCCCTAACTTACCGTATTCATCGTCACACTGACTGGGACCCCTGGGGCCAGGCAGAGGCTCTTCCGAAGCTGGGTCAACTGGAGACAGAGTTGGCTTTCCCAACGCTGCAGACTTGCTTTCCCTGATGTGTACGTGTGTGCATGTGTTCAGGGGCTCGTTGAGTCCAACTCTTTACCACCCCATGGACTACAGCCCAGCGGGCTCCTCTGTCCATGTTCTTGGCAAGAATATTGGAGCAGGTGGCCATTTCCTCCTCTAGGGGATCTTCCAGACCCAGGTATCGAACCCACGTCTCTGGTGTCTCCTACATTGCAGGTGGATTCCCTGAGCCACCAGGGAAGCCCTTGGAATGAAGATTAAATTAGGCAGAAGCCATCTTGAGGTGGGGGACGAATAAAGATGCCCAACTGGCAGGAAGAGCCTCCAGCAGGCTTTTCTGAGGGCAGGGCATCTACGCAGGTGCTGAAGAACATGGGTTCTAGAGTCAAGAAAGCCCAGGTTCAAGTTCAGCGCTGACTTGAGACAGGCTGGCTTCTGTCACCGAGCTTCCCTGCTGCATGTGCTTCACTTCACCTGGGCTTGTGACGGGGGGCTTGTTTTGGAAGGAGGGGTCGTGGCTTAGTCTGTTCAGGCTGCCATGACAGGTGACCAGAGGCTGGTCATTTTAAACCACAGACATGTGTTGCTCTCGGTTCTGGAGGCTGGAGGCCTGAGGTTAGGTTCTGGGGAGGAGTCTCTTCCCAGTTTCCTCACATGGTAGACAGACAGAAAGAGAAGAGAGAGACAGAAAGAAGGAAAAGGAGCGAGAGAGAGACACAAAGAGAGGGAGGGAGGGGGAAGGGAGGGAGGGGGAGGAGACAGAGAGTGAGGGCGTGCTCGGGTCTCTTCATCTCCTTGCTGTTCTTGTTTAGTCGCTAAGTTGTGTCTGACTCCTTTGTGACGCCATGGACAGTAGCCCACCAGGCTCCTCTGTTCATGGCATTTTCCAGGCAAGAATACTGGAGTGGGTTGCCATTTCTTCCTCCAGGGGATCTTGCCAAGCCAGGGACTGAATCTGCGTCTCTGGCATTGCAGGCAGATTCTTTACCATCTGAGCCACCAGGGCAGCCAGGGAGGACAGCAGTCCAATCATGGGGGTCCCATGCTCATAATCTCATCCGAACTCAATTATCTCCCGAAGACCCCACCTTCAAATACTATCACATTGTAGACTAGCTTCCATACATGAATCCTGGGGGGACACGATCATTTAGACGATAGCATGATGTAGCAGTAGAAACCAAGAGGCCCAGTAGAGACGCGGTGGACATGGCCTCCCAAGTTCTGGTGGACAGTCCTTGGTACAATTCTTGGGCGAGGTCAGCCATGTAGCCAATTTCCTCTTCAACCAGTGGGGTGTCTGGAAGCTTTCCAGGCCTCTTGTCCAGCCAGGAGGTAGCTCTGTGTGCCCAATAATGCCCCGGGTTCCTCCCAAGCAGGCAAAGTCCCCGGAACATTGACCCCACTTGGCCAGTGCTTTTCTCCTTGCTCTTGATTAGAAGCTGAATGCCACTTGAGTGATCATTAAAGCCCATTGCCGGGGGACCTTACAGGCCATGGACATGGAGCGGCTCCAGGCCAGGAAGGTGCTTCCCTCCACCCCATGTCCCTGTGAACAGGAAAAGAGCAGCAAGCCTCAACGATGATGCAGGTCTGTCTGGAGGCCGCACCTCATTTCCTCTTGTGCAGCCTGTGGGCATCTGCTCTGAGATCTCCCACTTAACGAATGTTAGTTATTTCTGAAGATTACAATTTCCCAGGAGTTGCAGGCAGATTCTTAACCACTTGGCCACCAGGGAAACCCAAATGTGTGTGTGTGTGTGTGTGTGCATGCGTGTGTGGGTGTGTGTAATCTATACTGGGCTTCCCTGGTGGCTCAGTGATAAAGAATCTGCCGGCAGTGCAAGAGATGCAGGAGACTCGAGTTCCATCCCTGGATCAGGAAGATCCCCTGGAGGAGGGCATGGCAACCCACTCAAGTATTCTTGCCTGGAGAATCCCATGGACAGAGGAGCCTGGAGGGCTATACTCCATGGGATCTCAAAGAGTTGGACACCACTGAAGCAACTTAGCAGGCACATAATCTGTATTACAATCTATATACAGAAAAGCTTTCACTACTTTTTTCTCACCTGGGATTAGAATTGTACCTGATATCAAAGTCCGCTGGGGGGAGGGGTGGGAGTTAGGGGGAAGTGAAAGGAAATTTAGGAAGAAGCACAGCAATGGCATCTTGCAAGCCTTGATTAACTTAATTTTTTCAATTTAGGAAATCTGTGTCATTGTTCCCATTTTATAAATGGAGGCAGGAGCTGAAGTTCACAGAAGTTATGTAATATGTATCAGGTCACACAGCTAGCAGGAGGTGGAGATGGGATTTGTAAGAGCATCTACCAGACTTCTAAGCCCCTTCTCTTTCTCCTGAACACAACTTCCTACTCCTCACACAAGAACATTTCCCACATGTCATGAAGTGTGAACTTCAGCCACAGACTTCACCCACCAACATGAACTCATATAAAAATCTGGATTCATGGATTTGAATTTTGTAGACCTGGTTAATTCACTTGGCTGTGTTTTATATCTGATTATGCCCAGCATGATCCTCCGCTGGCCTCCTCACTGTATCCCACATAAATCATCGTCCTTCCTCATCTGAATCCAAGCCCAGGGTACTGGTCCTCCATCCTGTCTGCCCAAACTCACCCCGACTCTCAACCCCAGGTCAGGGACCCTGCACCAAGAACTCTTCCCAGTGACTAAAGCCCACATCCATTTCCTTCTCTGAATCCCCAAGGCCTGTGCCAACTTATCACAGGTCGGTTAGAGGGCAACTCCAAAATTCTGGCCAAGTGTCCCCATGGAGGGAGCCCCAGGCACTCATACTTAGGATCCCCCTCTGCCCCTCACTCACTCCTGTCTGGTTGGTCAGTTTGGGAGAAGGAAAACAGCCTTTCCAGAGCCTGTCTGCCCACTGGATGTATGCATCCTGGGCTTTTCTCTGCCAAAGTTAAGTACTACGAGAGACTATGGCTGGAGAATCAGAGGCCTGTGGTCCTTCAGCCTAGCCTGCCACTGGGGTGGAGAATTGGCCAAAACCCACCTCTGGTTTCCCAGTCACTCAGCTCTGCTGGTAATGACTATGATTTCCATCTGTCTATCTCCCACGTCTTTAATTCTCAGTTGAAACCAAACTGGGGATGGAGAGAAGTTTGTCCTCTTCAAACACAACCCCACTAATACTGTCTGATATTATTTGTGATTGGGGCTTCCCAGGTGGAACAGTGATAAAGGATCTGCCTGCCTGTGCAGGAGACACAGGAGACATGGGTTCGATCACTGGGTCAGGAAGATCCTCTGGAGGAGGAAATGGCAACCCACTCCAATATTCTTGCCTGGAAAATCCCATGGACAGAGGAGCCTGGTAGGCTATAGTCCTTGGGGTCACAGAGAGTTTGACATGACTGAGCTACAGAACACAGAACACACACACACATGCATGTAAAATAAACTTAATTTCTGTGCATAAACAGGAGGTGCTTAATATTGTTTGTTGTGTGAGTGAACACTAGTTGAAGGCATGCTTCCTGGATCTCCCTGGTGCCCTCCAATCACCGATATTCACAGTAAACTCTTGGCAATTGACATTAACTAAGGTTTGCTGCTCTCTGAGCTGTGGTCTCTGTATAAATTTAAAGTATTGATATCACTAATGTACTCTATTTGGCAACATTTTCCATAAAGTACACTGTGATAAAATGATCCTTTGTGGCCCATCCATCCTCTCTAGTTAACTCTGAGTTGTCCAAATGCAGTTAGGCTGCAACAAAACTGTTGAAGATGATTCCCCAAAGGTAGCCATTGTTTATTTTGTTAGATTTGGGGAAACCATGGTATCTAACGATGATCCTCAAGAAGAAAGGTGCTGTAATCCATTAGTGATGTCTGCCATGGAAACGAAAATTCTGTGTGTCAAGCATTTACCACTCGGGAGCCAGAGCAGTTCAAAGATGCCTGGATTCAGGATTGAGCGGTAAGTGGTGAAGTCCAGTGGTTAAGAGCATAGATTCTAGCAGCAGACTGCTGGATTCAAGTCCCTGCCCTGGCTGTGTGACTCTGGGTAAATCTCATACCATCTCTGTGTGGCAATATTCTCTGCTAATAATGGAGACAGTACTCATTTTATAGGATTAAATGAGACGATCTGAGACGATCTGGGAATAGTGCTGAGCACCAAGTGAGTGCTACATTGTGTCAGCTATAAATAAGATGGTGATGAAATAAAAAGGTTAGAATTCACTGATCATAAGGAAAAGAATGGCCATGTCTCTAACAATGCAAATGACAAGACAGGTTTCTGATAGGTATGCAAGTATACATTAATGCAATATGTATACATTATATCCACATGTGTATATAATATCCACATGTGTCTTAGAAGCCCAGAAAGACCCAGAGATTAACTGTAATTATAGCAGGGTGGTGAAATGTAAAATTAACTTACAGAGAGCATGTATCATTTCCCCAAGGCAATAAAGCTATTTAAAAAATCCAAATCAACGAGCAAACACAAAAAGCATCACATTTCCTCTCTGAAGGAAAAATGCTTAAGTTTGGGTCATATTATAAATGAAACCCCCACATGACCTGACCATGATCATGGAACAAAAATGGTACCTCTCGGTTTAAGGTGGGCCTGGCCATGAACCCAACAGACTCTGTGGCTTCTTTCCAGTTACAGTCTCATGATGTGAGTACCCTACTGACAAAATCTCTAAAATCGTGTGTTTTCTAAAGTGCAGACACCCTGCTTGCCACCTGACCCAGCAGTATGGGCTCAGATAGAAGTCATCTTTGGGAGATTAGAATAGGTTTAGAGGCTTCCTCAATACAAGAGTAATTAACAAGTCTTTGAATTGATCAACCCTTTCCAGGCCTTGGGCTCCTCAAGGCTATGCAGAGGAAATGGAAGGCTTTTTCAAAATTCAAAAATGAATTTTGAAGGCCTTTTTTTTTAAACGAAAGAAATACTGTCATGTACAAAAATCAAAGAAGCAATTGTTAAAATAGAAAGCTACTGAACTTCCCGGATTATGAGTTTGAAAAGAAAACTCTGCCCAGTGATAAGCTTTCCCAGGTATACGGGATTGCTTTAGCTGAGGCCTCAGTGCTCACTCACATTTGGAATATGGAACAGCTAGAACTTTGTTCCTCCTGCGAACACAGGTGAAAAACTGACCTAAAAGATGGGCTGGGATATTCAGACTCTGGTGTTGGAAAGCAGAGGCTGTGACCACTCTCTTTAAACAATACCCTGAACTGGGAACCAGGAAGGGGAAATGCTGTCTGTGGTTACAGCCCATGGGTCCAGTCTTGAGATTGCTCCATGCATTTTCTAGGATCTTATTTCTAAAAACCTTTCATTATGACATTGCGACATACTCACACAGAGTTGAAAATTGTACAGCAAGGTCCCTCGGATTCATAATAAGGCTTCTACCATCTTCATAACCCGCTGCCAAGTCACTTCGGTTGTGTCTGACTCTTTGTGACCCCATGGACTATAGCCCACCAGGCTCCTCTGTCCTTGGGATTCTCCAGGCAAGAATACTGGAGTGGGTGGCCATGTCCTCCTCCAGGTTTCATAACCTGGATACAATATCAAAACCAGCAAACTGATATTGGTGCCATGTCTCAGATTTCACCAGTTTTTAACATGTACTCTTTCTTTCTTTCTTTTTGGTGGTGAGTATGTTGGTGTTTCATTTCATCACATGTATGGTCCCTGACAACTGGCCAAGGCTCTGAGGGCAGGAAGTGGAGAAGCCAGAGCTGTCTGTCAGCCTTCAATACAAACAGCAGGCTGGTGGCCTTGGTGGGAAGGCACAGTCTCTGAGCACCAAGGAAGAAGTACCTGCACAGAAAATCCAACCCAAGAGGTAACATGCCCCCTTCCTCACCACAAACTATAGAGACTCCTCCCCTGCAGCTGTTCCCCTCCATTACCGATGGCAGAACCTGAAGATCCAGGCTGCAGGGGGTAGCTGCCTCTTATCAGTCTGTTACTTCCCCTTAAGATGAATTCTTTGACTGGAGTCAGCCTCCTTGTGGCAAGCCGAAGCCCTCTTCTGGAGGAAGTGTAAGAGCGGCTTAAGAGCACTTCTTTTTCTCTTGAGGGTGTTCTCAGACACCTGGCCTAGTGGAAATATTCAGGGGCTATCTCTAATGAGACAGTTTTAAAAGAAATCCGGGCATGTCTGCCCATGTCAATGGGGTGCAGGAGAAGAGCTTATGAATGGAACTGGAATTTCCCCTGAACTTATCAAATAGGTTTCAACTAATGGCAGTTGATTGTTAGTTGTTGCCTGTAGCACTGCGCTGAGTAGGATTCTGAGGTTAAGACTGATCTCAGTGGATAGGAGTGCTGGGATCAATAGGGGTTGTCTGCCACAGCGAGTGATGGCTCCTGGGTCATGTTTATGTATCCTCTTGAATGAGATCCTTTAATAGCAGGAAATGGAGGCTTAGAGATGGGAGTGCCTTACATGTAGTCGAACAGAAAACTGGAGACAGAGCAAAGCAGAGAACATGTATCTTTTGACTAATTAGTGTTCTTTTCCCCACAGAATTCAGGAGACCATTCTGATGCTTGCAAAGCTTCCTCCTCACCAGCTATGGCTCAATCAACTGAGGTTGGTTATCATCAACCAGTAGTTTTTCCAGTAGTCATGTACAGATATGAGAGTTGGACCACAAAGAAGGCTGAGCACTGAAGAACTGATGCTTCCAAACTGTGGTGTTGGAGAAGACTCTTGAGAGACCCTTGGATTGCAAGGAGATCAAACCTAAGTCAACCCTAAAGGAAATCAATCCTGAAAATGCATTGGAAGGACTGATACTGAAGATGAAGAGCCAATCCTTTGGCCACCTGATGCAAAGAACTGATTCATTGGAAAAGACCCTGATGCTGGGAAAGATTGAAGGCAGGAAGGGAAGGGGATGAGAGAGGATGAGATGGTTGGATGGCATCACCGGCTGAATGGACATGAGTTTGAGCAAGTTCTAGGAGATGGTGAAGGACAGGGAAGCCTGGCATGCTGCAGTCCATGGGCTCGCAAAGAGCTGGAAATGACTGGATGACAAAACAAAAACAAATCACCACAGTGCTTTGAGCTAAGGATAAACACCTACCTATCTCAGGGCCCTGGAGGCAGCACTGACAATCCTGGGAGTGGCAACATGACTCAAGCTTGTTGAGCAGTGACTATGTACCAAGCCCATGACAAGAGCTTTACATGCATTGGCTCCATTAGGCTACACACTGACCTTTAAAACATAAACTTATATTACTCCCATTTTAGAGAAAAAGAGATTGAGGCTGAGACACAAAACTCAACAAAACGAATGCGAGTTAGCAGATTGGGAACATGTTCTCTAGGTCACCACTTACAGGTGACTTGTAGGCAATGCCCCCAGTCATCGAATCCTCCCAACAACCATATGAGGGGGACCAATTATTACCACCACTTTATAAGTGAGGTATCACTAACTGAGGCACAAAGAGATTACAGAAAAAAGGAGTGAACAACTCCCCCTGAAACAGAGCAAGACCTTTTGATCTTTCTCCCACCATGCTCTCTGCCTGCTTTTTGTCTGTGAAAAAAGCTCAGCCAAAGAATAATTTTAATCAGAGAAATGAGAAAATGCAGAAACAAAGGAAAACAATCTAAAAAAACTGAATAATGATAGTTTAGTCATTAAGCATAGGGCCTCCCAGGTGGCACAGTGGTAAGGAATCGGCCTGCCAATGTAGGAGACGTGGGTTCGATCCCGGGGTTGGGAAGATTCCCTGGAGATCTCCAGTATTCTTGTCAGGGAAATCCCAGGGACAGAGGAGCCTGGAGGGCTACATACAGTCCATGGGGTCACAAAAAGTGAGACACAGCTAAGCAACTGAACACACATACACACACACACATACACTCATGCACATATTAAGCATAGTTAAGGACTTTAGTTCCTTTTCAAGGGTTATAGACAACATTTTGAGCCATATTCTGTGAACTATCTTGTGGACACTGAAACTTCCACCAGGTGGAAGAACTTAACTGCATGATGACTAGATTGTAGCCCTGACATAAGTTGCCACGATTCTGGGAATTGGCCTCAAGGAAATGGGAACAAACCGGCCGTGGAACCGAAGATTAAGTGTAGCTAAAACAATCAAGATGAGGCTGATCAGACCACTGACGACCAATCTCGATGACTGTGCTGTTTCTGCATGTAGCCCCCTCCCTCCTTCCATGAAAGCTCTTACCCCCGACTGTCTAGGGGGTGGAGTTGGCTCTTGGACAGGGGTCCGCCCTGCTATACTCCCTGGTTTCTGGCATCCAAAATAAAGCAAACTTTCCTTTCAACCAATCTGGCCTCTATATTGGCTTCTGAGCCGTAAGCAGCTGGACCCCACTTTCGGTTACACCCCTACCAACCTCCCCACTTCCAAAAAAATAAAACAGATCAACTTGCCCAAAGTTACAAAGCCAGTAAGTCATTGGACCCAGGTTCTGCGGACTCCTGACCATGTGACATTCACAACACTTTCTGCTTTCCACAGAAGGGGGCTCATTCCTGAGCTGCATTCCTCCCACATTCCTGTGAGCCCAACGCTGTCAGAAGGACGAGAAAAGTGGTTTATTTATTGCCCATGTATCCTTGAGGGCTCACTTAGATTCATTTACTAAAACACGATTTTCTGGGAGAGAACCCAGGGGATTCTGAAGAAAGGCGCCTTTCTTGGTTAAAAAGAACTGGGTGGAACCTGATACACTGTGTCCAAGTCACAGGGAAGAGGAACAAGAGGATGGGCTGGTCTCTAAGCCAACACTGGATGACCAAAAGCTGAGCTTCTCAAGGCACCTCCCTGTCATCTCACCACCGTTTTGTTCAATGGAGGAAACAACAAAAGTTGATATCTTTGAAAAACTGGAAACACGATCAAGCTGAAAACTTAGAGGACAGTGTTTAAATCACAGAAATTGGTGCTGGAGCAAGTATCAACCTAATACTGTCTCATGTCTATTAGGAAGGCTGTCAAACCACCCCAGATGGAAAACAACAAGTGTTGATGAGATTGTGGAGAAATGAGAATGCTTGTGCACTGCCGGCAGGAATGTGAAATGGTCTAGCTGCTGTGAAAATATTTGGTGGTTCCTCCAAAAGTTAAACCTAAAATGATCCCATGACCCAGCAATGCCACTTTTCAGATTATCCCATCATCACATTGTTCACTTGAAATATATACAGTGATGTCTGTCAACTAGTCCTTAATAAAGTCAATTTTAAAAGTATCCTGTGAGAAACCATAATGAAAAAGAATGACTGTGTATGGCATCACTGACTCAATGGGCATGAGTTTGAGCAAGCTCTGGGAGATGGTGAAAGACAGGGAAGCCTGGTGTGCTGCAGTCCATGGAGTCGGAAAGAGTCGGACACATCTGGGTGAATAAGAACAACGAATGTATACCTGAGTCACTCTGCTATGTAGGAGTAACACAACATTGTAAATCAACCATACTTCAAGTAAAAAAAGAGAGAGGAAATCACCTATCTTTACTGACCATAACAATGATGATTGTGGGACTTCCTTGGGGGTACAGTGGCTAAGACTCTAAGCTCCCAATGCAGGGGGCCCAGATTCGATCCCTGGCTGGGGAATTAGACCTCATGTGCTGAAACTAAGAGTGTGCATGCTTCAACTAAAGATCTCGAGTGTCACAAGTAAGAGCTGGTGCAGCCAAATAAATAAATAAAATAAAATAAATATCTTAAAATGGCTATTGTGTCATGAATTAGTCACAGAACACCCACACTCACACCTGCATACAGGCCCATGGGGGACTCCATGGGTGATTCCGAATGCTGACAGTCTAGTTTGGGGTATGTGCAAATGGCATTTTAAAACCAAGTCAACTTATGACGAATGGCCAACTCTGGCTATATTTCATTTCTGCTGGGCTATATCTCCACGAGGGCAGAGACTACCAAAGTCCTCAGAGATGCACAGAGCAGCCTCTTGAAGACTGACAGGTGACAAATGAGGATGGGTAGTGACAGCAGTCCAGAAAACAGTGTCCGTGACAGCATTTGTCTAAACCAGCGGTCCCCAACCTTTTTGGCACCAAGGACTGGTTTCATGGAAGAAAATTTTCCCATGGACTGGGTGGGAAGGATGGTTTCGAGATGATTTAAACACGTTACATTTATTGTGCTCCTATGAGAATCTAATGCTGCCACTGACCTGACAGGAGGCAGAGCTCAGGTGGTAATGTGAGCAATCGGAGCAGCTGTAAATACGGATGAAGCTTAGCTTCCTAGCCCTCTGCTCACTTCCTGCTGTGTGGCCTGGTTCCTAACAGGCCACGGACTGGGGACCCCTGGTCTAAACAAATCCCCTTCCACAGCCCTTATGGATCATGGCTCAGATGGTCAAGGATCTGCCTACAATGCAGGTGATCCAGGTTTGACCCCTGGGTTTGGAAGATCTCCTGGAGAAGGGAACGGCTAACCACTCCAGTTTTTTTTGCCTGGAGAAATCCATGGACAGAGGAGCCTGGCGGGTACAGTTTATGGGGTAGCAAAAGAGTCGGACACAACTGAGCAACTAACACACTTCCCCAGTCCCACCTAGAGCACCACAGAAAAGAACACCTCCAAGTTTCTGACCCTGAGAAGCAGAGGCTCTCTGCGCTGAACTCTGTACCATCCCAAGCAGTCACTAGACGGTAAGATGAGAAAAGCCTCCTTTCGGTTTTATTATGACATTAGTAACTGTTAATTAGAGAGTTGTTGGAGCAGCAATCATTTCCCCCCATTCTCACAGTGCTAATTTCTCTTGGCTTTGCTAGAAGCAAAGAAAAAAAAAAGGCTCTGCTATTGTTCTGGGGGACCCTTTATTTACCTTACTATACTATCATTCCTATCTATTCTGAGCTGCCTATCATCTCAAAACAGTGTGGAGAAGCCCTTTTGTTAAAGGAAGAATGTGTTTTTCTTTGGTGAGAGAAGCCCATTGGGCTGCACTGGGTTCTCAGGTCCGAGGGGCAGAGTTGAAGTAGGGTCTGTCTGGGTTTCTGGCCAAAGCTTTTGGTTAGGACATGAGGCAATTTGATTCATCTGTGTCATCACCCGAGGTTATAATGATGAGATTAGTCTGTGAAAATGGGTTAGATAGCATCACCAACTCAACGAATATGAATCTGAGCAAATTCCAGGAGACAGTGGAGGACAGAGGAGCCTGGCGTGCTGTAGTCCATGAGATTGCAAACAGTAGGACGTGACTTAGTGACTGAACACCAACAATGTAACATAGCCCACGAGCGGACAGGAACTCGGCTTCAGGCCAGACCACCCAAGCAGCTGTAGGTCCACTGGCGCTAGAAGTCTGGACTGTGGCTACCTTGGGGACAGGAGGGGCTGTGACTGCCTCTTGGTGCTGGTGATATCCTACTGCTTGATTTACGTGGGTGCCTCTTTCTATCACTGGTTCCAAAACTGTTCAAGAAAACCAGGAGCAGCAGAAGGCAGAGAGGACCTGGGGGACGTGAAAACAGAGCAACAGGAAGGACAGCAGGACTGAGCCCCGAGGAGATAGACCACTGTTGCTAGTGGTTCCTACACGTCCTTAGGTCTGAGAACTAAGTAAGGTTTCATTCTGTTTTGTTTTGGTTAACCAAGCTCAGAAATCATCTGGGTTGCTATCAAAATCTCCTTGCTGCAATGACTTTTTACTACCTATGAGTGCACCTGATCATGGAGGTAACCTTGGTGCCATCTGACGGTAACCCAGTCTCCTGAGTCCCCACCTGAGAAGCACGCTTCTTGCCCCACCATAGCATCCTTCAGCCTGCTCCTCCACTCTCCTCATTTCAAATCCACTAAAGCAAAGACTTCCAAGGCTACACAGCTCACATGTGCAACCATGGAGGGAATGCGGGGGCACCTGTTTGATCAGACTCAGCTATGGTTACAAAGATTGGGATCTCTGTCTCAGAACCATGGTGCTTTTACAATCCAGGCAGGCGGGACACATGCTGATCACCAGTGACTCCTAGGGTAGAGACTGGCTCTCCGCTATCCCTGTGTCCCTGGTTCCTGCCCCCATGGCTGCCACAGGAGGGGCTCAGCAAATGGTTCTTGACCTGTACTCACCTGCTGAGATGAAAGGGGACGGAGCAATTCAAAGGCAACAGAGTTCACTTTACACCAGATGGGGTGATCCAAACAAACGTTATCTAAGCTGACACTTCCGGCGGCTTTGGTGGGCTGAGGTGGGGAAGGTTCATTGGGGACAGCAAAGTAAGGGGGAAACAGTACAGGGAGAGAACTCGCTAGACTTAGCATTCCAAAACTGGAACAAAGGCAGAAGAAATTGGTTATTGGCGGGTGGACGGATAGGCTCATTTTTTTTATTTCATGCATTTGTTTCTACATCCATTCAATCATGCATGCTTGGATGCACCAGTTAATTCAACAAATGCTCATCCAGGGTCCTGAGTAATCTCTGGCACATGGTAGCTGCTCAGTGAATGAATGAGCTTCTATTCTGTGACTGTGGTGGGAACAAACTCATGCATAAAATGGGCAAGAACGTGGTCCCTGCCATCCCAGAGCCTGGAATCTAGCAGCTTGCAACTTGTTCACAAACATTTATTCAGCATCTTGTCTGTGGTAGGCACAATTCAAGATGCTGGGGATGAGCAGTGAACAGGACAGACAAGGTACTTCATGGAACTGACACATCAGTGGTGGGAAAGAACCCCGCTAATGGGTTTGACCCTTTGTTTATCCTGCTCTATGAATGCTGGAGGGAAATGACGCCTGAATTACGTTCTTTCCAAGTGTGAGGAATCTGGGGATGGTTCTGTTTTTCGACATAGTTATCTCGGACCATCACGGAGGTAAGTGAGCCTTCCTACAAGGAAAATTCTAAGAATACTCCTACAAAACTCCAAAACACACACAGTAGAGAGGCAACCCTGAGTTACTTAATAGAAAGGTACTATTTGCATTCCAGCTCAAAGAGCAAGATTTAAATTTATTTCAGGGCTCCTCATCAGTTTCTCATAAAACATGCCACCAAACCTAAGTTTATCCAGATTAACTTCTGTTTCATTTGCCTTGAAAGAGTTTTTAATCTCAAAGGGCCATTTTGGAAAGCTGACCCTGGATGAGGAACAGGAAGCTACCCTCTGCTTCCTCTTCATGGAAGTTCAGTGAGCAGTTCAGCATTTTTTAAGAGAAAAAAAACCCCACAGGTTTGGAAACAGCAAAACCCTAAAGAAACTATCTATCACTTTCACCATGCACATTGTTATTGTCTCAATTCTCTAAACTGGTGGGAGATCCTGCTGGACCTTCTCTTTCACAAGACGCAGGGGAAGGTTCCAGAATTATTAGAATGCTACAAGGCAACAACCTAAGAAAACACTGTAGGTCTCTGGGTCCCCAAATGCCCATGGGACTTGCCTGGTCTGAGGTAATCGTAGGGACCAATGCTGTCGACCCACCCTTTCTCCAGCATCCTTTTCTGACATTTATCGAGCACTTACATGCTTCAGGCACTGTTCTGAGTACTAGGGAGGTGAAGGTGATCAAGATAGGATCTGCATCCTGAAGTAGCCCACAGAGTGGGTAAGGCAATCCCATCCATCCACCCATCCATCCATCCATCCATCCATCTACCCACCCATCCAGCCATCCACCTACCCATTCATCCATCCTCCCATCCACCCATCTATGCATCCATCCACCCACCCACCCACCCATCCATCCACTTACCCATCCATCCATTCACCCACCTGTCCATCCATCCACCTACCCATTTATCTACCCATACATGTAGCCACCATCTATCCATCCATTCACTGATTCAAAAATCGAGCACCAATTATACATGGGCCCTGGACATAGTAGAGGCAGATAAACTACCAGCTCCAGCACAAGCTGGAATCAAGATTTCCAGGAGAAATATCAATAACCTCAGATATACAGATGACACCACCCTTATGGCAGATAGCAAAGAGGAACTAAAGAGCCCCTTGATGAAGGTAAAAGAGGAAACTGAATAAGCTGGCTTAAAACTCAACATTAAAAAAACTAAGATCATGGCATTTGGTCCCATCACTTCATGGCAAATAGATGGGGAAACAATGGAAACAGTGACAGTCTTTATTTTCTTGGGCTCCAAAATCACTGTGGATGGTGACTGCAGCCATGAAATTAAAAGATGCTTGCTCCTTGGAAGAAAAGCTATGGCAAACATAGACAGTGTATTAAAAAGCAGAGACATTACTTTGCCAATGAAGGTCTGTAGAGTTTAAGCTATGGTTTTACCCAGTAGCCATGTATGGATCTGAGAATTGGACTGTAAAGAAGGCTGAGTACCGAAGAACTGATGCTTCCAAACTGTGGTGTTCGAGAAGACTCTTGAGAGTCCCTTGGATTGAAGGAGATCAAACCTAAGTCAACCCTAAAGGAAATCAATCCTGAAAATGCATTGGAAGGACTGATGCTGAAGTTGAAGCTCTAATACTTGGCCATCTGATGCAAAGTGCTGACTCATTAGAAAAGACCCTGAGGCTGGGAAAGATTGAAGGCAGGAGGAGAAGGGACAAGAGAGGATGAGATGGTTGGATGGCATCACCAACTCAACGGACATGAGTTTGAGCAAACTCTGGGAGATAGTGAAAGACAGGGAAGCCTGGTGTGCTGCAGTTCATGGGGTCACAAAGAGTTGGACATGACTGAGCAACTGAACAACAAGCTGCATCGTGTGACAAGTGCTCCGCCAGCAGACAGGAGCATAAAGCAGGACGTGCAGGGCATGATTCTGCTCCGGTGCGTGGGAGTGTGCACCCCTCAGAGAAGACTTCTCTGACACTAAGAGCATCATCCACAGAGCCCTCTCTCCATGGTCTCCAGGCCTGTAAACAGAGCAGGACCACCACACCGGAACGTGACAAAAGTGAACTCCCAAGTGCTCCATTAGTCCTACATTTAGTAACCAGAACCAGAACCAGTTCCTACATTTAGTAATCAGTCCAGTAAAGCTGGACCCTGGGGGTTGGAAGGAAGGTGAACTAAGCTAATTCCAGGCAAATGAAGGAGAAAGAGCCGATCACAACCTGGGCTGTGGCTCCAAAAGACAGTGCTAAAGCCTAAGGCAGGAGGGAATGGCAGCTGAGATGGGGAGGTCTGCAGAGCCCAGCCCGAGCTATGTGTGTGCTGTATGTTAGCCGCTCAGCCATGTCTGACTCTTTGAGGCCCCATGGACTGTAACCTACCAGGTTCTTCTATCCATGGGGATTCTCCAGGCAAGATTACTGGAGTGGATTGGCATGCCCTCCTCCAGGGGATCACCCCGACCCAGGGATCAAACCTGGGTCTCTGTCATTGCAGGCAGATTCTTTACCATCTGAGTCCCAAGGGAACCCTTAGACCAAGCTATCAAGAGGTTTAAAGGAGTGATATAATCAGGTTCATTTTTTTTTTTTTTCAGGTAAAGGGCAGGATGGAATTGGGCTGGGGGATACTTTTGGCAGGAGACAGTTGGAGGTGGTAATCATCTAGAGAAAAGAAGTGTACATTGGCATTATGGAGAGAAGGCAAGGATGAAGAGGAACTGGAGGGAAGTTGGTGAAGGAGTCTGCATGGCTCTGGCTGCAACCCAGACAAACAGGGGCCCATCAACCCCTCCCACTCTCTTCAGCAATGCTCTGTGCATCAGCTTGAAGGCCTCTCTCTGGCCTAGGAATACTGTCTGTGTGCCAAGAGTTGCAGCTCTCCACACAGCACAGCACCTGTAATGCTATTATCCACCACTCCATTGGTTAGTACCCGGAGCTGCAAGGGTTTCTGAAGCCACAGCTCCCTGGGGAGGGACCAATTTGCCACTGGGGGCTGCTGGGTATTCACCATAGCTCCGGCACACCCAGCTTGGTTCTGACCAACAAAATCTTGCCTTGCAGGGCAGATGCTCTCTTGCTTACTGCAGACGTGTCTCAGTGCCTCCTCCAAGAAAAGGCTGGTTTCTGTCCCTGTCGTCACTGCACAGCAAACTGCTCAGTAAAACAGCATCTCACCTCCTCTCCACCAACTAAAAGGGTACAGGATCACACTGCCTCCAGCAGAACTGCACAGGCTCACTTGGAACCATGAGAACAAGCCTCCTGTCTGCTCACAGAAGCCCCACAGCAGACGCAAGCCTTCTTGGACTGGGCACAGGAATCCCTCCCAGCATCTGCATATGTTCTGAGGCTTAGTGGCCACTGCAGTTCTTCCTGCTCTTTTGAACGTCCTGTGCCTTTAGTTCAGCTGACTTGCCCGTGGGTCAGTTTAACCTCTTGATTTGAACTTCCAACGATGGTGAAAAAAGAGGGAACTGGGGTGTGAAGATAGTCCATTATTCAGAAAGTCTTCAGAGCTCCTAAGACGAAAACACAGCATCCTCTGCTTTGTGAGCCAAGTGTGAGAGCTTCCCCACGGATCCAAAAGGGAGGGAATGCTCTGGCTTATGCAAGAGCTTTGGGAATTCAAGAGCTTTTAAGAAGTGATGAGTTATCCTAGGAACATGAGAATGTTCTTCCAAAGAATGAAAATCTACCAGAGAACGCTCTCTCTTTCTCACTTTCACTGCTGACATCAGCCCCTAAAAAGGCTGAGCTAGGGAGTTCCCTGGTGGTCCAGGGGTTAAGAATCCACCTTGCAATGCAGGGGAAACAGGTTCAATCCCTGGTCAGGGAATTAAGATCCCAAATGCCACAGAGCAACTGAGCCTGTGTGATATAACTAGAGAGTCCGTGTGCTGCAGTGAAACATCTTGCAAGATGCAAAGAAGATCCTGAGTGCAGCAGCCATATAAATAATTAATTTTTACAAAGGCTAAGTGATAGGAGTGATGGTGGAGGACAGCCATTCAAATATTTTCTCATTTTGCACAATTCTGTTCTTCAAATTTGACTCCACAGTTGAAACTATTTCTTATTTAGATCTACATTTCTGGCACAAGATAGAGTGCAAAGAACATAGATCTTAAAGCTAGATAAGCCTAGTTTTGAACCCAGATTCCGTCCTCTACATGCTATGTGACCTTTGGCAATTTGCTCAGCCTCTCTGGGGCTTGACATACTTCTTTGTAAAATGTGTGTATCATAGTCCCTACTTTGCAAAGACGTTTTTGTAAATGAAATTCAGTCCATAAACCTCTTGAGGGAAGAATAACATCTCATTATAGAAAGCACAGTTCCCGGGGCTTCAGCAAATGTTGTAGAAATCACCACCTTCTTTCTCTTCTCCCCATCCACCCCACCTTCCTTCTCTTCTAAAGCTTGCTAGATGATGTACATAAAGTCTAACTAGGTTTAATCAACTCCAGTGGTCAGGAAGCCAGGAAGAAGCCTCTTTGCTGCTCTGAGTGAATGGCCTCGGGTTTATGATTTATTTGTTGATTAATTGAATGCTTGGAGACAATTCCATTTCAATTACCCTATTGGCATGACAAGATATACACAGGCTGCCAACGTCAATACATTAAGACTGAGTGCGCTGGGGCAGCAGCCAGAGTTCATGGCAGCGTGGTGTCATCTGGGCCACAGCCCACGGGCGGCTCAGAAAGCATTTTTGTCCGATTGCTTCCTTTCCCTGGCTCTTGGGGAGGGAAGGTTTCTGCACACCACGGGCAAGCGAGGCTGAAATTGAGGCGGCGTCTTTGGGACCCCCATCCCATCACAGTCTCAGCCAAGGTTCTCCAACAGAGGTCCACTGAGGCCAGCTGAAGCGAAAGCGGTCCTTTATCACACGGAGCTGTGTCCATTTTGTGGGGCTCAAGGGAGAGAAAGCTAGCTCCTGCCATTCGAGCCCTAGAAACCAGAAATCAAGCGGAACCAGGGATGGAAGATGGCCCTGAGGTCCCCTTCCCCGGTGTGCCAGCATGCGTGCTCAGTCGTGCGACCCCTTGGACGGTAGCCCGCCAGGCTTCTCTATCCACGGGATTTCCCAGGCGAGAATACTGGAGTGGGTGGCCATTTCCCTCTCCAGGGGATCTTCCTGAACCAGAGATCAAACTTGCATTGGTAGGTGGATTCTTCACCACTGAGCCACCTGGGAGGCCCCTCCCTGGGGTATACGCCCTGTATAATCCACTCCCCTTGAGTGCAGGCGGAACCTGCACACTTGATGGGACTTCACTTCCATGATTAGGGTACAGTCAGTTGATTCTGAGTTCATTGAATGGGAGAGGATCCAGGTGGGCTTGAACAGATCAGGTGAGCCCTCAAAAGGACCTGGGCCCTTCCTAAGAGTCTAGAAGCCTGAGAGGGTCCAGAGAGGGGCCATGTGGCAAGGAACTGCAGGCAGCATCTAGATGCTAAAGACAGCCTCAGCAAACAGCCATCAAAAGAACAGGGCCTCAATCCTACAGCTGCAAAGAACAGAATCCTGCCAGTAGCACTGCATGATCCTGACAGAGGATCTAGAGTTCCAGAAAGACACACACCCCAGTGAATCCCTGATTTCAGTCTTAGGAGACCCTGAGTAGAGAACCCAGTTCAGCCGTGGCCAGACTTCTGACCCTCAGGACCTGTGAGGTTATAAATGTCTTATTTTTTTGGCTGTGCCATACAGCATGTGGATTCTTAATTCCCTGACCAGGGACTGAACCTGCACTGCCTGCATTGGAAGCTTGAGGTCTTAACCTCAGGACCACCACAGAAGTCCCATAAATGTCTGTCTTTTAAATCATGAAGTTTGTGGCAATTTCTTACACAGCAGCAGATAATGAACCCACAAAGCTTTCGCAAAACAGCTGCTCCCCCAACCTGTCTCTCCTTGGAGCATGCTGATGTCTGTGTCTGCTTGTCCTGCACATCTGCTTTTTTGTTCTGTTCCTATAGACTGGATCTCTTTAGTTCTCTCTGAGCTCTGCGGATAAGGCCCACCCTATATCTCCCAGAAGGATTCACCCATTTGAAAAATATCTGCTAAGCAGCAACCACATGTCAAGGCTTGTTCGCAGTTCCAGCCACAAGTCCTCCCTCTTTGAAACCCAGGTTTCAAAATTCGAGAGCGAGTGTGTGTGGCCCAGTTTGATTCATTCAATGACCAGGGTAGCAGGGTGATGCCAAGTCAGGTGTGGCTGCTATGGCTTTACCTATGGATGGTGCAGCAGCTCTGAAAGGCTAGGTTCATCGTGGGGGAGGTCATCACAGACAGAGGGGCAGGGTGGTGGTTAATAAGCCACAAAGGGTCTTCTAGGGCAAGGATCAGAAAACACTTTCTGTAAAAGGCCAGATAGTAAATATTTTTCAGCTTTGAGGACCATGTGGTGTTTGTCTAGTTACTCAACTCTGCTCTTTTAGAGTGCAAGCAGCCTGAGACAATGTGCAAACAAGTGAGCATGGCTGTGTGCCAGTAAAACTTTATTTACAGAACCAGGCAGTGGGCCATAGTTTACTGACACATCTCTAAGAGTTAGGGTAAAAGTGAAGTCCTTCTTTCCAAAGCCCCTGAGTTCTAAGGGCAGGAGGGCAGAAAGTTAGAGGTAGAGGTGGCTAGTTGGTCAAGCCATAGGCCACTTAGCTTCTACTTGTGCTGTAGAAAGTCACCATAAACTTAGTGGCTTAAAAGAACATCCTTTTATTGTTCTATAGGTCAGATGTCCAGATGGGATTCTTTGTGGCAGGGGTCCCCAACCTCTGGGATCTAATGCCTGCTGATCTGAAGTGGAGTTGATGTAATAATAATAGAAATAAAGTGCACAATAAACATGATGAGCTCAAATCATCCTGAAACCATCCCCAACCCTTGTCTGTGGAAAAATTGTCTTCCACGAAACTGGCCTCTAGTGCCAAAAATTTGGGGGACTGCAGGTTTACGGGCTAAAATCGAAGTGTCAGCAAAGCTGTGATCTGGAGGCTTGACGGGAAGAATCTGTTTGCTTTTTCCAACTTCCAGAGGCTGCCTGCATTCCTTTGCTCGTGGCCCCTCTCTCCAAAGTGCATCACTCCAGCCTCTGCTTCTCTCTTGGGATGCTGACTCTCCTGTCTCTTTCTTGGAAAACCTCTTGTTATCACATCAGGCCCACCTGTATAATTTAGGGTAATCCTCTCATCTCAAATTCCTTAATCAGCTTGGCAACATCTATCTTACCACATAAGGTAACATATTCAGAGGCTCCAGGAATTAGGACATGGACGTTTTTGGGGGGCCATTGTTCTGTCTACCACACCAGTGGGAGTGTTAGAGCTACCTCTGAAATGTTCTCCTTTCCTCTACCTTTGCTGCCCTATAGTCTGTTCTCAATGGAGCAGCCAGAGCCTATTCTAATCTAATGAAATCACATCACTCCTCTGCTCAACCATCTAAGGATTTCTTGACTCCCTCAGAGTCCAAGTCCTTACAGTGGCCTCTAAACAGGTAAACAGATAATAACATTAATTGTTCAGGCTGAGCATCTTTTTGTTGTTTGGCTATGCTGGGTCTTTGCTGCAATACACGGCTTCCCTTGTCATGGAGTGTGGGCTCTAGAGCTCACTGGCTCAGTAGTTGTGGCACATAGGCTTTCTAGTTGTGGTGTGTGGGTTTATTTGCCTCAGCGTGTGGGATCTTATCTCCCCAACCAAGGATCGAACCCACATCCCCTGCATTGGAAAGCACATTCTTACCGATAACCCTAACATTGGACTACCACGGGAATCCCCAGGCTGGGAACTTTTGAGAGTAAAATGGGAAACCATTAATCTGGTATTTGGAGCTTACACTAGGACTTGTCTTGGACATATCGGACTTGCCATCACTCTGCTCTTTCAGTGACCCTACTGTGTTCCCCATTATCCCTCCAATACCTACAACTCCCCAACACCATGAGGTCTCAAGGTCTCCATGCTTTACCTCAGACATCCACACAGCCACAGCCCTTCCACCCCCTCACCTCCTTCAAGTCGCTGCTTAAACAGCACTTCCTCCGTGAGACTATCCCAGGAACTCCCAACTTAGAGTTGCAACTTTTGCTCCCACCACCCTCCCTGGCTGCAAGGTTCCCCCTTCCTAGCGCTCACCACTTTCCTGCCTACAAATGTGCTAACGCACTCGTGTCCTTAGTGAGCTTCCACACTGCTGAGCTCTTCCCCCGTAACGTCAGCTCTCTGAAGTCAGGATCTTGTTCTGCTTTGTCCTCCCTATCCTCAGCACTTGGAATGGCAGCTGGTGCGCTGTTGGTGTTAGAGAAACATTTATGGAGTGAATGAATGAACGACATGGAGCTACAGCCACGTCTCCTCCGATTCTGTAGCCTCAATCTGTTCTGGAAAATGTATTTCAGACCATGGGAGTGAATATATCGCTCCTCTTCCTTGACCATCCTGAGCTGAACACCAGAGCTAGCACCAAAACCACCTGGGGAGCTTGTTAAAAATATACGCTCCTGAGCCCACCCCAGCCCCACCAGGCCAGGGGCCTAGGAATCTATAAGTATCATTTTCTTTTTGGCTGTGCTGCACGGCTTCAGGGATCTTAGTTCCCGAACCAGGGGTTGAACCTGAGCCCGCTGCAGTGGAAGCACAGAGTCAGCCGCTGAACCATCAAGCAAGTCCCCAGGAATCTGTATATATATATATTCTTTAAATTTTTAAATGGATTTATTTTAATAGGCTAATTTTCCATAAAATGACTATCCTTACAAATATCACAAATCACAACTTAATCAATATTGTTTATATTGTATAATAATTAGAATATAGGAGAAATTGATCAAAACAATGCAACTAAAACTTTCAAAAATTCTCAATATTTTCTACTCAGTTTCAAAGATAAACTCATAGAAAAGGTGTAATTTTTTCCATAATTGGAAGTATGCCAATTAGGCAAAGAAAGGAGGGTTTGTTTTTTAACTATATGAGGTACAATGTAGTTTCATGCTTAGTTAGTTCCTACAGTTGAGATCTTTCCACCTGGCTAGATAATATTAAAAGCACCTCCTCTGGAGGGGAGCTTGGGGGAGAATGGAAACATGTGTATATATATATGGCTGAGTCTCTTTGCTGTCCAACTGAAACCATCACAACATTGTTAATCAGCTGTAAGTAAGTAAGTGTTAGTCACTCAGTCAAGTCCAACTATTTACGATCCCATGGACTGTAGCCTGTCAGGCTCTTCTGTCCATGGAATTCTCCAGGCAAGAATACTGGAGTGGGTTGCCATTCTCTTCTCTGGTGGATCTTTCTAACCCAGGGATCGAACCCAGGTCTCCTGCACTGCAGGCGCGTTCTTCACCATCTGAGCCACTAGGAAAGTGCAATCGGCTATACTCCAATAGAAAATAAAAAGTTAAAAAAAAGAAAGCATCTCCCCTGTCGCAGTTTTAGGCACACAGAAGTCTGAGAATGCTGGCTCACAGGAAGCACACACCCTCTACCCTGTTTCTTCTCTCCTGAGCCTGTGGACAATTTCTAGTTATATGCTGACCTCATTTGTCCTTTGGAAGTAAGAAAGCCCACAACCACTGCCCGCAAATGAGCAGATGGGCTTGGGATTTCAGCTGGCCCATCTCGTCTCCAGATGGCATTCCCATCGGATGCTCCAAAACTTTTATCCTCGGGGCAGGGGGAGGGGAGACTCATCTACCTGCAGGGGCTCCACGTCCCTGCCCCCACCTGGTGCTTTTCTTTTTCTAAGGCCACAGGTGGAGACCACGGCCAGCCTCAGACTCGAGCTCGAGGCTTACAAATCACAAAGTGCCTGGAACAGCAAGTGGTTATTTCACAGCGAGTCCCCTTTACAACGTATCAAACCCAGAGTGAGAGAAGAAGCTTGCTCTTAAAATCATTGCCGTTTCTCCTTTTTTGGTGCAAAAGTGGCTATTACCCAGTGTGCCGCTTTGGAAATCCGGAACAGGTGGTAGGGATAATGGAAAATGTCTGATAAGTAGCTTGCCCGTCTCCCGCTGCTTCTCCCTGCAGCAGCCGGCTGATGTTTGGGTATTTGGATCTCGATCTGGGGGCCCGCCATGCGAAAATGGGTCATGAGGTGTGCTGGGGTTTGGCGTGTTATCTCAGAGTCCAGCTGCTTTGAAAGCTTTAATACCTGGGCCTTGTGGTCAGTGGGTGGCCTTGGGGTCCAGCTCAAGCACTCAACGGTGGGGCTGGCCAGAAGAAGTAAATCCCATCCCTCTCCTGTGTTCCCTTAAAAAATAAGTGCCTCTCTGCAGACACCAGCATGACCCGTTCCACATCATAAAAGCCGAGATGTGCATCTTCACACCTACTACTTTTTTGATGTTTCAGGCCTCAGGAACTTTATGACCTACATGGAAATTGGGGAACCCAACAGAACGGTATGCAGGCATAGAGAGAAGAGGCAGAAGGCAGTAGTGGTGCATCTAACCCCAGACAGGGAGATGCTCTGGACACACAGACAGGCCAGGCCACCCGGAAGGAGGGTGGGCATGCCCTGGAAGCCTCCCATCACACACAAGGAGAGCTACCACTGGTGGGCCTGCGCCAGGCACGTCCTCAGCACTTCCCATGCCCCACAGCATGCATTGCAATGAGATAAGCCTTTGCTATTCAAAGTGCGGTCCCTGGACCGGCCCTATCACTATCACCTGGGAGACGATTAGAAATGCACCCTGGTGGTACAGTGGATGAGCGTCTGCCTGCCAATGCAGGGGACACAGGTTCAATCCCCAGTTCAGGAAGATTCCACATGATGCAGAACAACTAAGCCAGGGCATCTCAACGTCTGAGCCCACGTGCTGCAACTACTGAAGCCTGTGTGCCTGGAGCCTGTGCTCTGTAGCAAGAGAAGTCACTGCAATGAGAAGCTTGTGCACCTCAACGAAGAGTAGCTCCCAGTTGCTGCAACTAGAGAAAGTCTGCACGCAGCAATGAAGACCTAGCACAGCCAAAACTATATAAATAAATAACTACTGTTTAATTACATTTATTTTTAATTGAAGGATAATTGCTTTACCGTATTGGGTTGGTTTCTGTCAAACATCATGATTCAGCCATAGGTATACCTATGTCCCCTCCCTCTTTAATATCCCTCCCACCTCCCTCCCCATCCTCTAAGTTGTTACAGAGCCCCTGTTTGAGTTCCCGGAGTCATAAAGCAAATTCCTATTGGCTATCTGTTTTACACACGGTGAGGTATGTTTCCATGTTACTCTCTCCCTTCGTCCTACCCTCTCCTTCTTCCAACACCCTCCCCCCCCCAACCCACTGTGTCCAAAGTCTGTTCTCTATGTCTGTGTCTCCACTGCTGCCCTGCAAATAGGTTCATCAGTACTGTCTTTCTAGTTTCCATATATATGTGTGTGAGTATAGTATAAAAAAAGAAAAGAAACGCAGAAATTCAACATCCTCTGCAGTACAGCTGAGCCTTAACCTGTGGCTAAGCAAGATCCCTGAGTGGTTCTACTGTACCTAACAGTTTGAGAAGAACTGAGTCAGGTGCGATTTTATCCTCATTCTAGAGGTGAGGGGGCAGAGACATTACTTTGCCTACAAAGGTCCATATAGTCAAAGTTACGCTTTTTCCAGTAGTCATGTATGGATGTGAAAGCTGGTCAATAAAAAAGGCTGAGCGCCGAACTGATGCCTTCAAACTGTGATGGTGAAGGAGATTCTTGAGAGTCCCTTGGATAGCAAGGAGATCAAACCAATCAATACTAAAGGAAATCATTCCTGAATATTCACTGGCAGGATGGATGCTGAAGCTGAAGCTCCAATACTTTGACCAACTGATGTGAAGAGCTGACTCGCTGGAAAAGACCCTGATGCTGGGAAACACTGAAGGTAAGAGGAGAAGAGGGCGACAGAGGATGAGATGGTTGGATGGCATCACTGTCTCAATGGACATGAATTTGAGCAAACTCTAGGAGAAGGTGAAGGACAGGGAAGCCTGGTGTGCTGTAGTGCATGGGGTTGCAAAGACTTGGACATGACTGAGCAACTGAACAACAAAGAGGTGAGGAAGTTGAGAAAGGCCGGAGGGATTAGTAAGGGGTGAGGTTAGGACTTGAACTGACCATGATATTGAACTGACTATGGTTAGAATATTCTGACCATGATTCTAAAGGGCTCCCCCCAGAGGAGGGAATGCTTGAGTTGAGCAGATTGTTGAAAGGAAGGGCACTCTGGGCAGAGGGAACAGCGGAACCAAGGCAGAAGCTGCACATGGCCCTCCGTGTGCAGGACAGAGAATGGTCTGGACCAGCGGGGTTTGGGCTGCGAAGTGCGCAAGGACAAGGTCCCATCTGGAGAGGTCAGCAGGGGTCAGGCCTCCAGAGAGGTTACTAAACAAGCTCCGATATCTCAGGCTACTATTTCCCCTGAGACCCCAACATGAACATCAAATTTGTTGTTGTTGTTGTTGAGTCTCTAAGTCATGTCCGACTCTTTGTGACCTCATGGACGGCAGCACGCCAGGCTTCCCTGTCTTTCACTATCTCCTGGAGTTTGCTCAAACTCATGTCCATTGAGTCCATTGATTGAGTCCATTGAGTTGGAGCTTCAGCTTCAGCATCAGCATCAGTCCTTCTATTGAATATCCAGGATTGACTTCCTTTAGGATTGACTGGTTTGATCTCCTTGCTGTTTAAAGGACTCTCAAGAGTCTTCTCCAACACCACAGTTTGGAAGCATCAATTCTTCAGTGCTCAGCTTTCTTTATGGTCCACCTCTCACATCCATACATGACTACCGGAAAAACTCCAGCTTTGACTACACGGACCTTTGCCAGCAAAGTGATATCTCTGCTTTTTAATATGCTTTCTAGGTTTGTCATAGCTTTTCCACCAAGAAGCAAGCATCTTTTAATTTTGGTCCTGGGAAAACATGAGACCCTCCTGCCCCAACGCTTGGAGAAGCGCTCCTCTGCTGAACCTCCCAAAATGCCTGTGCATTCCTGCAAGAAGGGTCATTTGGACATCTCACAAGGAGCACTGAGTCGACCTGGAAGGCTGCAAGGTTCCACCTGCTGGCACATGGCTGCTTTTCTGCAGTCATTAAAGCATTGATAGATAAGGTGCTGCAGAGGCGGCTGGCAGATTTGAAAATCAACCCAGCAAAGCGGTACGGTGGGAAAGACCTCTTCAGTCTCCATTTCACTGAGCTCAATCTCAGGGTCGTGTATTTGAAACAAACACCATTTTCTCTGCATCAGCAAAGCTTCTCTGGGACATGTCTCATCTTGCGTTTTCATCTTAACTCCAGAGCAAAGGCTGCTGGGAACATGCGCCAGCCAATCAGGAATCACTTCAACTCCTTAGTTACCCATGCCCAGTGCGGCAGGGTGGAAAGCCCCTTGGATGGAAAGTCTGGGGCTGAAATCAGAGCTGATTTGTGGCAGCGGATCTTGAGAAAAAAGTTTAACAGCAGGTGTTAAATACTCAAGTTGCTCGTCTTCCCAGAAAGTGGTCTTTCAACTCTGAACCCCCGTGGGGCTGTTTGGAGCTACATTTTGAAAGAGAGGGCTGCAGCTTTTTTCTAAATCTCACGGTCACTCTCCCACTCCTCCTTGAACATACGGTAAGGCAAGAAGGTATGCTTCCATTTCTCTGGTCATTCAGAAAATACTGAGAAAATTAATTCACAAAGGACACTGGGAAGCCACTGGATGTGCCTTAGGGCAGAGTTACCAAATTTTCTCAGTTCCTGGCACTCTTAAAATCTTGGTAATTTTTTTCATGGCACCCATAGGCCAAAAGAAATCCCTACAAGTTTTAGTAGTTACAACCAGAAGCTTAAGAAGCATTTATTTTCTAAACAATAGTCAGATGAAAAAAATAATACACAGACTTTGAAGGCAAAAACAGTAGTTTTGTATTATTAAATTATCACAAGTGTGCATCAAAGGAACGTGTGTGCCCGATGAGCACTGCACAACTCCTCCAACCTTGCACTCACACTGGGACTCCATCAGTCAGTTCCTGTTCCATACTCATGTTGTTGGTTTTGCTTTTGATCAAAGTGACTGTCAAACTCCAGCTTCACAAAGAAATGAAGTCATCAAAAGGAATGTAGCCGAATCTACTGTGACAGTGACTATCTTGACCTGGCAGCTCACTCATTGTCCAACAGATGTCGCTATGTTTTCTTTGAAAACTTTAAATATCCCACAGCACCCTAGAGAGTTCACCTTGGCACCCCCAGGGTGCCTCGCTGCACAGTTTGGAAACCATGACCTGCCAAGGCCTGCCATTTAATAAGTGCTCACCACGGGCTTTGTATACATGATTTCATCACATGCTCATAACCACCCATGAGGTCAGTACTATAAGCAGCCCCTTTTACAGATGCGGAAACTGATACTCAAAGAGATTAAAGGACTTGCCCAAGATCACCAGGCAGAGGTGGGACTCAACACTCAGGCCCATGTGGAGCCAGAGCCCACGCTCATCACCTTCCCAAACCCATCACTGCCCACAGACGTGGCTTCAAGTCCAGGCTCTGCTACTCACTAGCTGTGTGGCTCTTGGCAAACTCCTCAGTCTCTCTGCTCTTTGAGTCCACATCTGCTGTTTGCACATCTCAGGGAGCTATCGTTCAAATAGACAGTCTTTATGACAGGGGACACAGGAAGAAGGCTCAGCGCTAACCCAGAAGCAAGCCATTCTCGGGAGAGAAAAGGAAAAGTGGGAGCAGAAGAGAGAGAAGGCGAGAGGAAAGACCTGCCGAGAGCAGGCCCTGGAGCAAGACTCTCAGGCCCGAGAAGACGTCCCGGGACCTGGGACCCAGCACCCTCAGCCTGCAGCTCAGCCAAATTGCCTCAGGCATCTTGACCATCGGCCTGCAGCTGACAATGCTAAGGATGATTTTATTAAAAAAAAAAATCCAGCTCAATATGAGTGCTGCTTGATTAGGACTTTTGGTCATAATTGCTCAAAATAATAATAAAACCCCACTGGCCTCTTTAATTACTCAGCAGTTTTTCTTCTTATCATGAGGCATTTCCATTTGTTCTTGACCGGATTGTAAAGTATTTATCAACGCTAATGATGCAGCCCTCCAGAGCCCCGTTTCATCAAAAGGGAAATTGTGAAGAAATATATTTCCTATGCTACAATACATCATAAAGGAAAGTGAACAGAAAAATAGCCAGGGCCTTCTCCCTGGCTAATGGGATGTCACCTGCTGGGGTCTGGGATCCACTGGTCCTGAGCATCTGGGTTCCCTGCTACACCCACATGGGCATCAGAGCACCCACATACACGTGGAAGAGGTGACCATCTTGGAGGGGCTGAAGATGAGATCAGAGATACCCGAGTCCCAGGCCGAGCTTCTGATATGTATTACTGAATACAGAGGGAATGTTCTCCCCAGGGTCTGAGAAAGCATCAGTCCCTCTGGGCTCTGATAATCAGGAAGAGATGTGGATACTTGCACGGGAACATCTAAGGACCTTACCTCCTGAATGCTTTGTCTATAAGGATAAAGTTATACAGTAGCCGGTCAAAAAAGGTAGTGTGACATAGTGGTCAAGAGCATGTACTTTGGCTTCTGACTGCCTGGGTGTGAGTTCTAGTTTCACCCTTTCCTAGCTAGTGATTTGAGGCAGACCACAGGACACTCTCTGCCTCTGTTTCGCCACTGGGAGAATGGGTATTATAAGAGTACATGTCTGGAACTCTACTCAGAGTAGTACTCTGTAATGACCCATATGGGAACAGATCTAAAAAAAAGTGTATATATCTATATGCATAGCTGATTCACTTTGTTGTACACCTGAAACTAACACAACATCGCAAAACAACTATATTCCAATAAAAATTAATTTCAAAAAGAGCACATGTCCTAGGATTGCTATGAGGATTAAACAAATTAAAATATAGGGAAAATACATAGGAAGAACCCAATAGGTCAGTGAATAAATGCAAGCTATTATGATAAAAGGGTCTTTTGTGAGAGGAGTCAGCACACTCTACAAATCCAGATGGTAAATATTTTGGACTTTGCAGCCAACACAAGGTCTCTGTCACAACTATGATACAGAAAAAAATGAAGGTGACTTCATTCCAATGCAGCTTTATTTTTGGATACTGAAATTTGACTTTCACATAGAATTTTCACAAGTCATAAAATATTCACATGTACTCTTTTGGGCTTTCCCAACCATTTAAAAATGTAATCACCATTCATGGTTGCAGCCTGGCAGGGTCACAAAGATTGGACACAACTTAGCGACGGAACAATGACAACAAATGCGTGCTCACAGACCATTCAAAAATAGTTAACGGGTAGTTTCCCAACTCTGCTTTAGGATCTTAAATGTTATTTATTTACAGTCAGTTAAATCTTTTGTCTGAAACATGTTCCCTTTTCTCTTGTTCTTCACTTAGAGCCAGTGACTCCTCCAAAGGAAAATATTTGGGGACATTACATGGAGTAGGTCCTGATTCTAAGGGTGAAATCTTTACCAACAGAGTTGGGTTCATGAGCCAACATAAGGGTCTGAATTCACACATCTTCCAACTTCAGAATTCTCAGTTCTTTCTCTGAAGATTTGATAGCGAGGGAGGGGATTATTCTATAGACCACATGCTTAACACAACATCTCCCCAAACTCATTAGGAGCTCCCATAAAAGCATGCAGTGGAACTGATGAGCGTGAGAGAGAAAAAGTCAGTTTGCAGTGCTGGCTGGGGAAAAAGCAGGGGGCTTTATAGGGCTATTTGCTCCGTGGTGCAGGGTCTGGGTTAAGTCCCGAATTACCTTATAGATACTCAGTTGGTCAGTTATATTGGAAGAAATGTGACCAGATGGAGGGAGCCACTAAGTCTGCTGGGTCACTGTGGGGACGAAGAAAGCCTGATCTCTCCCCCATCTCTTTGCTGCCCTATGTGACCTTCAAAGGCCCTAGGCATATATATATATGTATACACTACCATGTGTAAAGTGGATAGCTAGTGGGAAGCTGTCGTGTAACACAGGAAGCTCAGCTTGGTGCTCTTAAAGTGGTGGGATGAGGGTGTGGAGGGAGGCTCAAGAGGGAGGGGCTATGTGTATACACATAACTGACTCACACTGTTGTATAGCAGAAACCAACATAACACTGTAAAACAATTCTACTCCAGTGAAAAATAAAATGAAAAATCCCCAAAGACCCTAGTCATGTCCACAGGTCCCAGCACCTGCCGTAAGAATGCCTTTTGCCCACCCTGACCCTGTGCTGGAGAGAACAGGGCAGAGGATGGACAGGAAAGCTTGTGAGCAGTGCTGGGGTTCATGTGGGGGGCCACTCTCCATCTGTCACCTAGAAGGGGCATCAGAAACAGTCATCCAATCACTGTCTGAGGATAACAGAACATATGACTTTTGGAAGGTTCTATAAGTGCCTTATTGGTAATCCAAAAGAAAATCTTATTGATCTTAAATGTGGGTCAAATGCACATTTATTCATATAAATTGTTACAAAGAACCTTACAAGATAGAGACTATTATCGCCCATTTTACAGATGAGGACACTAAGGTTTACACAATTTGTGTATGTGTGTGTGTGCTGTATGCTCAGTCATGTCCAACTCTCTGTGACCCCACAGACTGTAGCCCACCAGGCTCCTCTGCCCATGAAATGTTCTAGGCAAGAATATTGGAGTGGGTTGCCATTTCCTCCTCCAGGGGATCTTCCTGACCCAGAGTCTCTTGTATTTCCTGCATTGGCAGGCAGATTCTTTACTATACTAGCACCACCTTCAACAGCTTAAGGAATTTGTTCAGGGTCACATAGTTTGTAAGCCCCAGAAGCAGGATATGTGACCTGTCACTCTCTCAGCCCCAACTCTGTGTCCTGAAGCATCAGGCTAGCCAGCCACACTTGTGTGGGTTCAAGACCTCTGCAAATGTGGTGTTACTGCAAATGAAAAGCCTTCAAACACAGGAAGCCAAGCATCTTGACATTCAGCAGTTATAGGAACTGACTGCATTAGAATCATCTTGGGGCAGTGGGAAATGTGTTAACATGCAGGTTCCTAGGCCTCATCTTTGATGCCCTGAGTCAGCATCTCCAGGAATCTGAATTTTAACAAGCATCCAGATGATGCTGAAGATCACTGTGCTAAGCCAGTCAGGTTTTACCAACTTAGTTCAAAATTATTCATCCCAAAAATTTATCAAGAGGGGCCTGGAGCACCAGGAAGCAAAGTGACTCCAGAAGGCTGGGTTCAAGTTCAAGGCTTATGTTTTGTTCTCCTCTGCATCTGCATCCCTCCGCCCAGTGCCGGGTTATCCCACTGGTGGGCCAAGCATGAAAAAGAGAAAGAACATTTTGGGGAAAATCCAATGAGATGTGTGTGTGTGTGTACACAATAACTTAATTTTTAAAGACATGGGGACAAACTATGTCATTTTAAAACATTTTTAATTGGAGTGCAATTGCTATACAAAGGTTGTGCTGGTTTCTGCTGTAAGATAAAGTGAATCAGTGATATGTACACATATATCCCTTCCCTTTTGAGCCTCCCTCCCACCCCTCTCCCATCCCACCCATCTAGGGCATCACAGAGCACCAAGCTGAATTCCCTGTGCTATATGGCAGCTTCCTGCTAACTGTGTTTCACACATGGTAGTGTATATATGTCAGCGCTACTCTCTCAACTCGTCCCATCCTCTTCTTCCCGCACTGTGCCCACAAGTCCATTCTCTGGGTCCAAGTCTCTATTCCTGCCCTACAAATAGCTTCATCGGTACCATTTTTCCAGATTCCATACATATGCATTAATAAATGATATTTGTTTTCCTGACTTACTTCACCCTGTATTACAGACTTTAGGTTCATCCACACTATTACAAATGACCCAATTTCATCCCTTTTATGGCTGAGGAATAATCCTTCGTACGTATGTACCACAACTTCTTTATTCATTCATCTGCCAATGGACACCTGGGTTGTTTCCAGCTCCCAGTTATTGTAAATAGTCCGGCAATAAACACTGGTGTACGTGTGTCTTTTTGAATTATGGCTTTCTCAGGGTATACACCCAGGAATGGGATTGCAGGGTTAAAACCACGTTATTCTGTTTGATGTCCTCACACGTTTTGTGACTTATGCCCAACACCAGTTCTACCGGACTGCATGCATGCTAAGTCCCTTCAGTAGTGTCCGACTCCTTGTGACCCCATGGAATGCAGCCCACCAGGCTCTTCCGTCCATGCGATTCTCCAGGCAAGAATAATGGAGTGGGTTGCCATTTCCTACTCCAGGGGATGTTCCGGACCCAGGGACTGAACCTGCTCCATCTTATACGTTTCCTGTGTTGGCAAGTGGGTACTTTACGACTGGTGTTATCTGGGATGCCCCCTTTGGGGAAGTAACACTTGCAAATGTGCAGACCACAGCTCAGAGCACAGCCTCTGGAGCTGGGGGCCAGAGTCTGAATGCCGGCACCACCACTGAACAGCAGGGTGACCTTGGACAGGCAACCCCAGCAATCTGTACCTACCAGGGCTGCTTACAGGACCGAAGGAGTTAAACTCAGTCTGAGGTGCTCAGATCTGAGTGCTCATCAAGATCACCTGGAGGGCTGACCGGTCAAGTCTGGGATGGAGCCTGGGCATCTGCGTTTCCCCAAGTTCCCTGGTGATGCTGCTGCTGCTGGTCTAGGGACTGAACTTTGAGAACTACAGAGGTAAGCAGTTAAAGCAGCGTCTGACCCTTAAGTACTGGATAATGTTTATTGCTTTTGCTCTGTTCTATGTGAGTGCTAAGTCGCTCAGTCATATCCATCTCTTTGCGACCCTATGGACTGTAGCTCACCAGGTTCCTCTGTCCATGAGATTCTCCAGGCAAGAAGAGTGGAGTGGATTGCCGTGCCCTTCTCCACAGGATCTTCCCGACCCAGGGATGGAACCCGCATCTCCTGTGTCTCCTGCATTGGCAGGCAGATTCTTTACTGCTAGTGCCACCTGGGAAGTTCTTCTTCTATGTAAGGGTGGGGTGCCATAATCTTTGTAGGGCTCACAGCTGCTTTTTCTTCTTTTTTCCTTGATACTTTTCCAAAGAGTATTTATTGTTTGTTGAGTCATGATTCGGGATCCCAGGGCAGGGATCCGTCAGCCCCAGGACCCCATCAGCATCCTAGGAGGAGGAAGGGGGACAGAGGAGATGTAGGGTGAGGCCAGATTAGATCTTCCCAGAAACGTGCCTTCTGCCTGGTGATCATCCAGGGTGACACCCGGGTAGTTTCACCAGCAGTTCTGGGTTTGGTTCTGGATGGGGAAGCAGCTGCCAAAGTGGGAGTCGGTAGGTCTTGATTCTGATGTTTTCAGCTACAGTGCTGACTCCTCCAGACACCCCCAAAGCAGTTCTAGCTCAATGTCACGGGGCTCACAGCTTCTAAAGGTCCTTATACAGCCCAGCCTGGCCCAGCCTACCCTCTGCCCACCAGACAGACACTCGTGGAAGAGTGACTACGGACAGCATCCTTCCTCTGATGGCTCAGGAAGGGCGATCAAGACTGAGGGAGATGCTGGGGGTCCTGGGGAAAATGCACACATCTGCTGAGATGCTGGGACCACATCTCCCAGGGTACACCTCTTCCTGGCGGAAAATGGGCACCCCCTGGTGATGAGAGTTTCCACCAGCCTGCACAGACCCCACGGACCTCATCCTCCAGCTCTCCTGGTGGCTGTGCGGATGGAAGTCCATCTGCTTCTGACAAGAACCAGCTGTCTGTGCCCTACTGGGAGCTGCCTTCTCCACAAGAGCACGGGTACCTCCATAGCAAGGGCTTGTCACGGGCCTTCGGAGTCCCCGTGGGAGGCCTTGCTTAGAGAACAAAGCCATCGGAGGCCTCGTCACCAAGCCAGTGGCAGGGAAAGTAAATACGCTGGTATTCAGAACCTCCTCCCGCCTAGGCCCCACCTGCTTGAAAGTTTAGACAACTTGCACAACGCTTAGGGGAGCCTGGACGCTCCTCTGAATCTGTTTATCAACTTGGAGTCTGTCCAATTACCTCTTACCTCCCTTGAATAAGTGAAAGTGAAAGTGTTAGTCACTCAGTCGTGTCGGACACTTTGTGACCCCATGAACTGTAGTCTGCCAGGCTCCTCTGTGGAATTCTCCAGTCAAGAACACTAGAGTGGGTAGTCATTCCCTTCTCCAGGGGATCTTCCTGACCCAGCAATCGAACCCAGGTCTCCTGCATTGCGGGCACATTCTTTACCATCTGAGCCAGTGTAATACCTTAGGGCCTCAGCATTCAAAGAGTAGTCAAAGGACCAGCAGCACTGGCATCACGAGAAGTGTGTTTGAAATGCATATTCTTGGCCACCCCAGACTTGCTGAAGCAGAATCTGCATTTTAGTAAGATTCTCAGGTGGTGTGCATGGCCTTTCTAGTTTGAGAAGTGCTGAGCTAAGCCACACACCAGGGAAGGCAGCCATGAAAAACTAGGGCTTGAATCTTAGCTCCCCAACTTAGTAACTGGGTAATTAATGTGAGTAATCTCCTTATGTTCTCTGAGCCTCAGTCTCCTCATCTGTAAAATGAGAATGATAGTAACACAGCAGCTATGAGGCTTAACTCATTCCTGTACCAAATATTTGTTTGCCCACTAGGTGCCAGGAACTATGAGAGATAACTGGAGATATAACAGGAAGGAAAAAAAAAAAAAAGACAGCCTCCTCCCTCATGGAACTTATGGTTAATTAGGGGAAATGCTAAAGAATTACACAAGCAAATGACAACCTACATTTGCAGTAATTACCACACAGGAGAGGTACAGAATGTCATGAAGAGTCTGGAGATGGGGGTCCTAATGGAGTGAGGTCTGCATTGACACATAATGAAGAGCAGGTGAAGGTAAGGAAGCAGAAGAATGTTTTAGATTGGTAAATAAAAGCACCAGGCATGCAGCAGGTGCCCAACAAGGAAAGGTGTATTAGTTATCTATATCTGTGTAACAAATTTCCCCCTCCCCACCCCCAAACTGCTCTGTATTTAGAGCTAAAACTGATGTGCAGTTATCTTCTCTCCTTTGGTAAATTTTAAGTTCAGAGAAGGAAGAATCCTTGTTTGTATTTTTTTCCTTTTTGCAATCATCTTCTATGTGTCTTGTACAAACAGGGACTCAATAAACACTTCTGAATTAGCTTTTTGTGTGTCCCCAGACTTCTTGGTCATTTTCTCATTCCTAACAAAGGCATAGGATGCTGGAGAGCTGGGCAATGGCCCTGACTTCTTACCAACTTGACAGGGGAGGTGAAAATTGATGAAGCCAAGTGAGGAAGGACAGAAGGGAGTTTTCAAAGTAATTGGAGAAACTAGGCAGACCATGGAAGAATTATAAACAGAAAGCCTAATTCCACTGCAGCCCATCAATGCTCAAGGGACAGCACATGGAAGGGAGGAGGAGAGAAAGCCAAAGACCTGGTCGGAAACAAATTCATTTTAATGGGACATTTCAGTTCTGGAGAAAAAGGGGAACAGCAAGTAGAAATAACAGCCCAGGCAACAAATATATGGAAAGATCATCCAGGCACAAAACGGGGCAGAAGGAACCAGAAGAGCAATTGGTTTAATTTTTCAGATTAATTGTGAGCAGTCAATAATGTGACTCATTCAGGGACCCGGAGGCGTCTCAACTATGCTGAGTAATCTACTTAGGTTGGTAATTATTGTTTGCATTCATGGAATTAAGGCCACAAAAAGGTGGTTTAGAGAAAGCCCCACAGAGCTGGGGGACTGTAATCTCAGCTTCCCACAGCACATCTGCGCCCTGGAGTGAGGCATCCATAGTGCGGTTACTATGTAGCTACGAGAAGAAAAAGAATCTTTCTTTCATTTCTTCCTTTGCAGCTGATTCTTTGCCAATTCCCAAGAACTCACTTTTTCCCCTATCTCATTTTTATTAAAATTCAAAAACTGCTTGGGGGATTTAAAAAGTATAAAAACTAACAAATAAGAAACTAATAAATGCATCCTCTCACCACCCAGAATGAATTTCAGTTAATTTCTTGCCCTGTGTGCTTTCTTTCTTTGTGCCTTTTAAGAAAAAAAAAAAATCTTTTTTTTTTTGGTAAACATGAAACAGACTCCTTTTAAAGAAATCAACGAGTGCAGAAAATTGCAGAGATTAAAGTACAAAGATAATGTCCCATTCTACCATATTTGGTGGATGTTATTGCAAACATCTTTCTACACTTCCCTGCGTGTGGAAACTTCATGAGGGCAGGAGTGTTGGTCTGCTTCGATCACCCTGGATTCCTGTTCCTACAATAGTGTCTGGCAAACAGGAGGTGTCCAGTGAGCTATCTGTTAAAAGACTGGCTGAGTGGACACACTGTCAGATGAGTCATGGCAATAATACAAGAAAACCACCATTCAGGAAAACGCACCATGCTCAGCCTGTGGTTTTAATTCACTGCCTGCCTCCCCAGCCTCATCCCCCTGGTGTTTACCCCTGGGGGCCCATGAGTTCTAGTGGGAAAGCAGAGATGGGTCCAGAGGAGTAAGTGTGAGATTGACAGGGAGAGGTTGGGGGCTATTTACGATAGCCTTTTTGTAGCAGGCAGTAGCGTTTGGATGTTCCACTTCATTCCCCAACATGGCATATGATTGTCCTTGTTGCCTGAAGTTGTGTCCTACGCTTTTGCGAACTCGTGGACTGTAGCCCACCAGGCTTTTCTGTCCATGGGATTCTTCAGGCAAGAATACTGGAGTGGGTTCCCAATTCCTTCTCCAGGGGATCTTCCCAACCCAGGGATCGAACCCACATCTCCTGCATTGGCAGGCAGATTCTTTACTACTGAGCCACCAGGGAAGCCCTGGCATGTAGACATATGATAATATTTGTACAGTTCACTGGCATCAAACTGATGAGGCTCTACGAGGCCACAGGTCATGTCAGCCAGCTCGGCCCAACTCTGCCTGCTGCCCGTTGAAGACACTGACAGTTTGGTGTACCTGGAGCCCCTTCACAGACCTCCGTTATAGGCAAGAAGTTCTTCTGATGGATGCATTTTAAGGCAGGGCTCAGATGAGAGTGTAAGGTCACTCTGGGGACAGTGTGGAGGCACACAGCAGGAAGGGAGGCTTAGAGGTTCAGATTAGGGTCTTGATGCAACAGTTTAGCATCAGAGGAGGTAACCCTCATCAATGGCAGGGCAGCAAGGTCGGGAGGAGGAAATGGATGTGTGTAAATGATGCCTGGGATTTGCTTCAACCTTACAGAGGCCCAGGAGCTGGGGACAGGGGTTCCAGGTCTGGATGGATTCCAGGAGTGGCCAAAGGTTAATGGTTACTGGGGTTGGGTGATCGGTATGTGAATCTTCCACTAGGTTGTACATGTCCCTGCATAATCAAAATTCTCTTCAATCGAGAGTTAAAGAGACAGAGAGACACAAAGTAAAGTAGCTTTACGTGATAAATATTTTGTTGCTGTTATAGAAAAAAGATATGTTCATTGGGAAAAGAGCTTCAGCAACCTAGATGTGCAGGTTGTAAAAAGTATCAATGCAATGTACAAATATCTATCTGGATGTATAACTTTAACTTTTAATTTTGTATTGGGGTATAGCTGTGAACTCAAGTGGGCCTTAGGAAGCATCACTATGAACAAAGCTAGTGGAGATGATGGGATTCCAGTTGAGCTATTTCAAATCCTAAAAGATGATGCTGTTAAAGTGCTGCACTCAATATGCCAGCAAATTTGGAAAACTCAGAAGTAGCCAAAGGACTGGAAAAGGTCAGTTTTCATTCCAGTCTCAAAGAAAGGCAATGCCAAAGAATGTTGAAACCACCACACAACTGCGCTCATCTCACACACTAGCAAAGTAATGCTCAAAATTCTCCAAGCCAGGCTTCAATAGTATGTGAACTGTGCACTTTCAGATGTTCCAGCTGGATTTAGAAAAGGCAGAGGAACCAGAGATCAAGTTGCCAACATCTGTTGGATCATAGAAAAAGCAATAGAGTTCCAGAAAAACATCTACTTCTGTTTTATTGACTACACCAAAGCCTTTGACTGTGTGGATCACAGCAAACTGTGGAAAATTCTTAAAGAGATGGGAATATCAGACCACCTTACCTGCCTCCTGAGAAATCTCTGTATGCAGGTCAAGAAGCAACAATGAGAACCAGACATGGAACAACAGACTGGTTCCAAATTGGGAAAGGAGTACGTCAAGGCTGTATATTTTCACCCTGCTTATTTAACTTCTATGCAGAGTACATCATGCAAAATGCTGGGCTGGATGAAGCACAAGCTGGAATCAAGATTGCTGGGAGAAATAGCAATAACTTCAGAGATGCAGATGACACCACCCTTATGGCAGAAAGTGAAGAAGAACTAAAGAACCTCTTGATGAAAGTGAAAGAGGAGAGTGAAAAAGTTGGCTTAAAACTCAACATTCAGAAAACTAAGATCATGGCATCCGGTCCCATCACTTCAGCAAATAGATGGGGAAACAATGGAAACAGAGACAGACTTTATTTTTGGGGGCTCCAAAATCACTGCAGATAGTGACTGCAGCCATGAAATTAAAAGACACTTGCTCCTTGAAGAAAAGCCATGACCAACCTAGACAGCATATTATAAAGCAGAGAAATTAATTTGCCAAAAAGGTCCATCTAGCTATAGCTATGGTTTTTTAGTAGTCACATATGAATATGAGAGTTGGACTATAAAGAAAGCTGAGCACCAAAGAACTGACGCTTTTGAATTGTGGTGTTGGAGAAGACTCTTGAGAGTCTCTTGGACTGCAAGGAGATCAAGCCAGTCAATCCTAAAAAGAAATCAATGCTGAGCATTCATTGGAAGGACTGATGCTGAAGCTGAAACTCCAACACTCTGGCCACCTGATAGGAAGAACTGACTCATTGGAAAAGACCCTGATGCTGGGAAAGACTGAAGGCAGGAGGAGAAGGGGACAATAATGGATGAGATGGTTGGGTGGCATCACCAACTCAATGGACATGAGTTTGAGCAAGCTCCTGGAGATGGTGATGGACAGGGGAGCTGGGAGTGCTGCAGTCCACGGGATCACAAAGAGTCGGATGTGACTGAGAGACTGAACTGAATTGATAGTCGATTAACAAACAAAGTTATGATAGTTTCAGGTGAACAGTGAAGGGACTAAGCCATACATATACATGTATCCATTCTCCCCCCAATTTTCCTCCCATCCAGGCTCCCAAATAACATTGAGGAGGGTTCCCTGTGCTATACGGTAGGTCCCTGTTGGTTATCCATTTTAAATGTAGCAGTGTGTACATGTCCATCCCAAACACCCTAACTATCCCTTCTCTGTGGCAACCATAAATTCAATCTCTAAGTCTGTCTCTTTCTGTTTTGTAAGTAAGTTCATTTGTATCATATCTTTAGATTCCACATATAAAGGATGTCATATGTTATTTCTCTTTCTCTGACTTACTTCTGGATGTATTAATATAATTTTTGAAGGTAACACTTTTTCATGTTTATTGAAAACTAAACAAAACAAGGTTATAAGAAGCATCTATTTCTTTTCATTCAAGCAAACCTGGACCATGAATGATGTTCTTCTGGGTTTTAAACTTACCTTTTATGTTAATTAGATAGACTATTATAACCACCTAATGACCTGAGAATGTCACAATGTTTAAGATTTGTGAAACATCTAATTTCTTTTAAAAACAACACCCCTCTTGCTCTAAAGTGGATATGTGATTTTATTTCACAAAAATGAATCAATGACCTCAGCATATGTACTCCTTACCAGTATATGTACTCCTACTTATTTATCCACAGCAACCTGCTGATGGATTGATAGACAATCAGGATTTCAATTTACTCTTACAATAAATACTGCTGCAGTAGGCAGTCTTGTACACAAATCTCTGCAAAACCTGCTTAGCATTTCTGAAGTCCAAAAATGTGTTGAAAAATCTGAACAGACATCTCCAAGGTGCCTTTCAAAAGGCACTGGACTGATGTGCACTCCTGCTGTCAGACCAGTAACCAGAAACATCAGCTTTGAGGTGAGTATCCAACCCCAGCTGAATTTCAGAGACGGACGAGGCTGCTTTCAAAGTTCTTGTCTGGCCAGTTTACAGCTGCATGGAGCTTTGTGCATCTCCATAAAAAAGAAAGTGAAGTTGCTCAGTCGTGTCTGACTCTTTGTGACCCCTGGACTGTAGCCTACCAGGCTCCTCCCTCCATGGGATTCTCCAGGAAAGAGTACTGGAGTGGGTTGCCATTTCCTTCTCCAGGGGATCTTCCCAACTCAGGGATCGAACCCGGGTCTCCCACATTCCAGGCAGACGCTTTAACCTCTGAGCCACCAGGGAAGCCCTCTCCATAAGAGGTACCATTAAAACCACCTCCCAGTCCTGATTTCCTAGGAAAGCTGAACAGGGCTCTCCATGCATGAAGTACCTATCCCTATGTGTATGTTCACGTGTGTTCAGTTGTGTCCAACTCTTTGCGACCCTACGGACTGTAGCCCGCCTCTGTCCAGGAGATTCTCCAGGCAAGAACACTGGAGTGGTTGCCACTGCTTCCTTCGGAGGATGTTCCCAACCCAGGGATTGAACCTGCGTCTCTCATGCCTCCTGCACCGGCAGGCAGGTTGTTTATGACTAGCGTTAGGTGGGAAGCCCCCAAGTAGGACCAACAAAGGCTCCACAGCTGTGTCCGTTCTCTCATTGGGCTACAACTTTCCAGATTTAAACAACCTTACTTTAACTGGGGAGTTTCAGCAGTGTGATTTATGAACCAAATGTATAATCAAGACACAGAAAATAAGGGATTTTTTTTTTTTTTTTTTTGGTGGAGACAAGGAGAGAGAGACAGTGGCCAGCCCAGCACTGTGAAGGCCATCCAATAGTATAAACAGGTCAGAGGTCTCCAAGGTCACTTACCAAAGAGGTAGCAGAAAAACACCTTCAAAATTTAAGACAAAGCGGTGAGAGAAAACAGGACAGATTTGCAACGTGAGTGAAAGGCAGTCCATAAAACACGTTAAGACAAGAAAAGATGGGAGATGGGAAAGGAGACTGCACAGAGGGTTAAGCAAAGGAAAATGTTGCCAGACGGGACGCAGGAAAGGTCGGCAGAGGAAGATGGTTTTGTCAGAGCAAATGAGAAGAAGTAATTTCCTGACTGTGCAGGTAGGTTCCCTGAATTAAATGTATTCTTGGCTTCAGTGACGAGCCTGGTTCCAGAAGGAGATGAGAACATTTGGGGGCAAGAAAGAAAAATGCAGGGAGGAATCAGAGTCGCCGTGGCGTTGGACAAGCAAGAAAGATGTATTTAGGGCTCTGGAAGCCTCTGGGATCCAGCTGGAAGCCTGGAGGAGAGCTCAGACGGAAATAATGGCGCCACCAAGACTTGTCCCACCACGCAAGGGACTCCCAGGATCCAGGAAGGGAAATCCAATTGTTCTTCTCCCCAAGTTACAATTGCAGTAGGCTGGCTTGAGGATGTCAAGTCACAAAAATACCCCCTTTCGGGGCACCCTCTTGTCATGTTGAGAGGTGGCACAGGAACCAGAGTCCAACCTGGGTTCTGGACTGCCGCTAGCTGGTGGTTCAAGGCATTGTCTCAAAAATTCCCTGAGTTTTCATTGCCTCATTCACCATGGTGGGGAGGGTGGCCCTTTAACTCAGGGCGATGGATCAGTAGTGGTCTGTGGCTATTAGGAACCAGGGCACACAGCGGGAGGTGAGCAGCAAGTGTGAGTGAACAAAGCTTCATCTATATTTACAGCCGCTCCCCAGAGCTCACATCCTCCCCCACACGGGACCATCCAGTTGTAGAAAAACAAGCTCCCACTGATTCTGCATTACGGTGAGTTGCACAATTATTTCATTACATATCACAATGGAATAATAGTAGAAATCAAGTGCACAATAAATGGAATATGATTGAATTATCCCCCAAACATCCCTTCTTTCCCTCCATAGTCTGTGGAAAAATTGTCTTCCACGAAACTGGCCCCTGGTGCCAAAAAGTTGGGGACTGCTGCTTTAACTTCCCTCCCCTCTCCTTCCTATTCACTCCTGTGCCCCTGACTTCTTGTTGATTCTCAAGCACACCACAGGACCTTTGCACTGGCTGCTCCCCTGCCTGGAAGGTCCTTTCTAGCACCTGAATGGATCAGTTCTCCCCTCTTTGTCATCTTTCACCAGTATCTCAGAGAGGCCCACTGTGAATACTCATTCCGCTTAAAATTGCACCCTCCTCCTTCCTTTCATGTTTTTTCTCCATAGTGCTTCTCACTTTCTAGCAGACCACTGGCTCTAATCTACTTATTTATTTTATTGTCTGAATTCTTTCTCTAGAATCTCAGCTCCATGAGGGCAAGAGGTTGGCCTGCTTTTTTCCCTGCCATGTCCTCCACAGGGGCCTAGCCCATACAATGCACTTTACATAAATCTGTTGACTAAGGCAATGGATGTATAAACTCATAATAATAGGAATTATTTCATTAATTCAACCAAGGTTTCTTCATCACCTACTATGCTGTACCCTGGACCTAAACCCTGAGACCAGCGAACAGACAGACATAATAGTGTTTGTGCAAAGTTGACCATGAGTTTGCCACATGACGATTGTGTAGACTGTGACCATAGTCCTAATCTCATAGTCCCTGTTTCTCAAGTTCCTGGAAACTACAGCTATACTCTTAAAGACACAGACAATCCTAGGTCTAAACCCCAAATCAGTCAGATGCTGAGAGTGTTTAGAATGGCCATCATCAAAAAAAATCTACAAACAATACACGCTGGAGAGGGTATGGAGAAAAGGGAATCCTTTTACACAGATTGTGGGAATGTAAATTGATACAGCCACTCAGGAAAACAGCATGGAGGTTCCTTAAAAAGGCTAAAAGTAGAACTACCATATGACCCAGCAATCCCTCTGCTGGGCATATACCCAGAGAAAACCATAATTCAAAAAGATACACGCAGCCCAATGTTTGTTGCAGCACTCTTTACAATAGCCAAGACATGGAAGCAACCTAACTGTTCATCAACAAAGGAATGGATAAAGAAGATGTGGTAGATATATACAATGGAATAGTGCTCAGTCACAAAAAGGAATGGAATTGGGTCATTTGCAGAGATATAGACGGACCTAGAGACTGTGATACAGAGTGAAGTAAGTCAGAAAGAGAAAAAAGTTTTTCATATAATATAGCTGCTATGTGGAATCTAGAAAATATGCATATGAGCTTATTTGCAAAACAGAAATAGAGACACAGACATAGAGAACAAATGTATGGACACCAAAGTGGGAAGGAGGGTGTGGGATGATTTGGGAGGTTGGGATGGATATAGATATACACTGCTCTGTATAAAATAGAGAACTAATGAGAACCAACTGTATACAGCACAGGACTCTACTCAGTGCTTTGTGGTGACTTAAATGGGAAGGAAATCCAAAAAGGAAGGGATATATGTCTATGCACAGCTGATTCACTTTGCTGTATAGCAGAAACTAATACAACATAGTAAAGTAATTAAACTCCAATAAAAAGTAATAATAAATAAAAAGAAAAATGTTGACGTCAACCACCTAACCCTCTCTTTCTATACCCCGTGGACCAAGCCCTCCTGGCAGGCACACCTAAGGAATCCCCTTGCCTCCATCACACCTTCCAAGGACTCAGAGCTCCTCTCTATCCTAAGATCTGGCAGAAAGGAAAGGGTGAAAGCTCAGTAAATGCCAACAAAGGTCCGCAGAGTCAAAAATATGGTTTTTCCAGTAGTCTCATGTATAAATGTGAGAGTTGGACCATAAAGAAAGCTGAGTGATGAAGAATTGATGCTTTTAAACTGTGATGTTGGAGAAGACTCTTTAGAGTCCCTTGGACTGCAAGAAGATCAAACCAGTCAATCCTAAAGGAAATCAGTCCTGAATATTCATTGGAAGGATGGATGCTGAAGCTGAAACTCCAATACTTTGGCCACCTAATGTGAAGGACTGACTCATTGGAAAAGACCCTGATGCTGGGAAAGATTGAAGGCAGGAGGAGAAGGGGACGACACAGAATGAGAAGGTTGGATGGCACCACCAACTCAATGGACAAGAGTTTGAGCAAGCTCCAGGAGTTGGTGATGGACAGGGAGGCCTGGCATGCTGCAGTCCATGGGGTCACAAAGAGTCAGACACAACTGAGTGACTGAACTGAACTGAATATGGGGCCTCCCCCACTGCTTCCAGAGTGTGGGAATCAGGAAGGCCGAGGGCACCTGCCATGGGTTAGGTCTCCTGCACTTCCGACTTGTGTGAAACTCCCATGGCTTGATAACCAAGTGGCAGAAGAGACCAAGTATTTAATAGCTTAGAGGTAGCACCGCAAGCAAATGAAATGTTAGGGCTGCATCAAAAGGGAAAATCACATATAATTCAGAGAAAATTATTCTTGCCAGAGCCCAAATTTGTGAAAATTGCCAGCAATTCTCTTCCTTTTATTACAAAAAGGGTATTGTGATATACAGAAACCCTCCAAAAAAGAAAAGCCTCCACACGGATGACAGCACATTGGGTGAGGGAAATGCAGACTGTACTAATTGAAGAGCAGATGACTAAGGGGCTGCAGAGGCATCGACTGGGGTCAAGAGGGCTCTGCCCACCACCATCTGATGTGGGAGAACAAATGCAATGGTAGCGCAAACTGGGAGGTTAGCACTTAAGGGAAATGAGCGACAATTTCTTTACAGAGAAACACAAGCACCCATTAGGAGCAGTGCTGACAGCATCTGGGAGATAACGGCATAAACGTACTGAAATTTGACCAGACACAAACCAGACTCCCTGGAGTATTTGTCTGTTTGTGCTCAGCCCCCGGTGGGCAACCAGAAGTTCATGCCCTTGGTCTTCAGCGTGGTTCCCCACATCATCACAGGGATGCGACCAGGTTCCGCAGAGGGATGGACTCCTTGTTTCCATGGTTGCAGGTCCGGCCTCTGACCAATGGGCTGGGAGGCCCACTGTGCTCTTGTATTCTGATCCCAGGAGCAGGCTGAGAGCAGGAGGCAAGGCCACAGTTGCCAGACTGGCCTTCTAGCAGAGGCGGGTGTGTGCGTGTAGGGGGAAAGCATCTACATTGGAGTTGAAAGGCTTGGCTGGAGCCCTCGATGGGCCAAGTTCAGCAGTGAGTCCTGGGCCTCGCTGGACCTCCGTTTCCGTGTCAGACCACATGGGTGCTCCAAGGGGCACTGCAGTGGGTTCAATAGCACCCTCTGCCCCCAATTCACATCCAATATGAACCTTGGAATCCTATTTGGAACGAGGATCTTTGCAGATTAAGGTAAGGACAGAGGTGAGGTCCTGCTGTATGAGGGTGGTCTGAAACCCAGTGACAGAGAAGACGACGGAGAGACACAAGGAAAAAGGCCATATGAGGTTGGAATGATGCTGCCACAAGCCAAGGAACACCAGGAGCCACCAGAGGCTGGAAGAGGCCAGGAAGGATCCTCACCCAGAGGCTTCAGAGGGAGCAGGGTCCTGCTGGGGCCTTGACGTTGCATTCTGGCCTCCAGAACTGGAAGAGAGTCCATTTCTGTGTTTTTGGGCCACTCAGTTTGTGGCAATTTGTTACTGTAGCCACAGGAAATTATTATGGTCACGAAAACAGACCAATGACCCTGCCCAGCATAGGACCTTATGTATAGCAGGTGATCTTTTTACTTCTATTATTTAAACTGTCACCTGCAAACAGCACTTGCACTTGCAATAAGATTTGCCCAAACTCACCCACTGCTAACTCCAAGGGGTCGGATGCCAAGACTGTGCGTTTCTACCCCAGCTCTCAATCACCAGGCAACAGGTATGAATCCCACTGTGTGCCAGGCCCTGGGGCTTCCTCAGGGACAAGCCCCCAGGCCCTGCATCCTCCTGCCTTCCTTTCCCTTCCCCCCTCCTGCCTCCCCTTCCCCTTCTGCTTCACTGGGTGGTTCCTGGCTGACCTCACAGGTCCTGGGGGCTACTGACAACTTCCCACTTTGAGGTCATGTGCATGTGGATCTGGGTACAGGCACACTTCCCAACCTCCCCAACTCAGGCCCTTCACCTGGCTCATTCGTGCCCACTATCTTCTCTGTCTCAGCCACAGTGACATTTCCTCCAGGGAGCTCCAAGGCCCTTGAACAGTACCCCCCGCTTTGCAAGAAGGATCCTCCTTTGTGGTTCTCCTTCCACTTGTCTCTGTATTTCTTTTCAAAACTCTTCTGGGCTAGAATGTCCATCAGGAGAGAGACATGTCTTTCATGGTCACACCCCCAGTGCCTTCTACTGGGAGGTGCTTGTGCTGGGGGTAAACGTTTGTCGAATGAATGGATGAATGAGAGATGGATTCAAGAGATGGATGAGACAACCTTGTCCCAGAGTACGCATCCAGGAAGTGGAGGAAGAAAGCGGCCAGGACCCAGCGATGCTGGAAGGTGGTGTGCACACGCCCCAAGGAGACAGAGATACATCAGACACGGGGGGAGATGGGGCTGGCGTCTGGGGGGTCATCAAGGAAGGTGACTCTCCCTCCATGGGCAGGGGGCCTCCCACCTGAGCTGGAGGGGGAGACATTCCAGGATGAGGGAGAGGAGTGAGTCAAGGCACAGAGAAGAGAAAACTCAAATGTCTAAAGGGAGCTAGGTGAGAATACTCCCCTCCAGCTTCCACGGCAGAGGCTCTTCTTTAGGGACAGTGGGCCAGGAAGCCAGCAGATATATAGGCTGAGATGGGAGCTGCAGCTGACAAAGCCAGGGCTGGATGGGCTGGCTCTTCCTTCAGTCCCCCGGCTTCCCTGCCTCCCCAAGATGGGGTCTGCAGCCCAGCAGCCAGGATGGACAGGAGCAGCAGAGAAGGCAGAAAGGAAGGCTTGGATCAAACACTAAAAGGCCAGCCAGTGGGGCTCTGAAGACAAGAAAGGCCTGCTCACCGGCGGATAATTTATCCAGTGCAGAAGCCACGGTGGAGGCGAGGAGAGGCTGGGGTCCCTGCAGTGGTCCATGGGAGGGTGAGCAGGGCCTGGTTGCTGGGCAGCAGTGGGAATGGAAAGGAACAGAGAGACGTGAAAAAGACGGAAAGAGGGACAAATCTGCCTCGAGTGAGGGAGACAGAGCTGGAGACGCAAGAAGGATTCACGTTTAGGTAACAGGAGCTTCGTGAGAACACAGCGGTCACCGCTCTGTGAGAGATGTCTGGAGAAATCTGCTCTCCTTAATTTAAACGTGTCACAACCTCTACCTACAAGTGGAGGTGAGCTTCGTGAGCAGAGAACGCTGGGTGGGAAGTGAAGAAGCCCCACCAGCACACACACGTACCACACACACAACACACACATCACACCACACATACACACATACCATACACACCATATACACACATGCAACACCACACACACACCACACACACCCACACTGCCCCCCAACACCACACCCCACACACATACCTTCCACACACCACATACACACACATATTTCACACCATACCCATATATACATACCGCATACCACACACACACATACCACAACACACAGGTACACAAACACCCTATCACGCACCCCACATACACCCCCCCAAACACCACACATACCCACATATGTCACACCACACATACCACACAACAAACCGTACACACACACCACACACACACATCACATCATACACACCACACAGCCCCACACCTCCCCCACACCACACACATGCACATATCACACACACACACACACCACACACATACCACATACACTATACACACATAAACACATATACCACACAGACACATATAATGCACCATAAATATGAACACCCACACATACACACATTTTCTCTGGGCTCAAGTAGAGAAATCATGGATCTTGATCACTACAGTGGAAGCCAGCATCCCACTCGGGTAGAACCCGGGGTCCGCTCTCCTGATGAATAAATGCGGACCTCCCAGTGATTGAAGGAAATGTCCTCCCTTTTCTGTGCTGACCTTGGGGGAGCATGTTCATCCCCAGCCTCAGAACATGCTCCAGAGTTCAGGAAAGGGTGCTGTGGACTCACAGGTTTGGGAACAAGAATCCAGGACCTCGTCACCCACCATGGCTGGGGCCCCTGCGATGGAGATTTGGAGACTTTAACATGAGAAAAAGCTTTATTCTTCAGAAAGGCCTTTCAAATATGACTTACCCCAAAGGAAAAGGAAAATGAAGCCCCAATCCTTTAGTTCAATCAGAAAAATGGTTCTGACTACACATTTGCTGCAGAGCCTTTCCGGGTAAAGGAAAAACATCAGCCTGAATTAGGCCCAACAAGGCGATCTGGTCCTAGGAGAAAAACATGCTCTTGAGATGGGAAGCACTCATCGCTGATTCATCTGTCCACCCCGCACACAGGGCAGCACACGCAGCCTCAGCTCTCCAAGCGCTGTAGCTTCAGACGAGCCTTTCCAAGGATAACGCCTGCAGGGCTTGCTCCCAGGGGCTCTGCCCGGAGCGCAGGACAGCATTCTGTGTCATTCTCCAACTCCAAATGTCACCTCATTCTCATCTTACAAACTTGGCCAACCTCCCTTCAGAGGAAAAGCACTGGAGGCAGAGACCACATCCGCCCATCAGCCTGTAAGCTCTTGAGAGGCTGGGACAAGGTCCCCTGGACAGCGATGCTGGTGGAGACCAAGGCAACACCCTCAAGGCTTTTGGCTTTTCCTACAACCACGCTGTTTCTGCACGTGTAGACCCTGGAAAGCGGCAACATCAAACACCAGATGCAGCAAGACTCTCGGCCTGAATGGCAAGAGGACCAAGGGTCTCTAGGGACCATGGATACGGGAGCCTGTGTTTCCTCACACCCGATGCTCATGACAGAAGAGACGGATGTGGCCACATGATGCTGGGGCGGCTCTGACTGCTGGGATGGTGCAAACCCAGTTTGGGGCCTTTCCTGCTGTTATTTAACCTCTTTTGGCCTCAGTTTCCTTAACTGTAAAATGGGGAAGAACAGTTCTTCCTCAAGAGGGGAAACTGGGAGAATAAAATGAGATAATACGGTAAAGTATCTGCCATCATGCTTGGCACATTACAGGCACTTCATAAACATCTGTGATGACTGTCACTGGTGTTTGTATATTATTTATTTCTGATTCCCTCATTGTTGACAGTCACCAGCATTTGCAAGGGGCTCAAGACATGTAGCTGAAAAAAAATCATGAATTAGTGAAGGTCTTAATAAACTAAGAATGGTTTGGAAGGGTAAGCATTTTCTCAATTTTTAAAAAATTTATTAACTTATTTCTTTATTTATAGCTGTGCTGGGTCTTCATTGCTGTGTGGGCTTTTATCTCATTTCCATGAGCAGGGGCTACTCTCTAGTTGTGGTCCACATTGTGGGCTTCTCATTGCAGAGCATGGGCTCTAAACAGCGGGATCAGTTGCTATGGCATGTGGGCTTAGCTGCTCTGCAGCACATGGGATCCTCTCTGACCAGGGATCGAACCCGTGTCCTCTACATTGACAGGTGGATTCTTAACCACTGGGCCACAAGGGAAGCCCCATTTTCCCAAATTTAATGCTCAAGTTTTCCCCAGTTTTCAGTGCTTCCCACCTGGCTAACATGTCCATTGTTTGCCAGTCTGCTGGCTCCAAGATTTAAATCTGTGTCTTTCAAAACAATACACACACAACTTGCTTCCAGAAACCACATGAAGCAGTAATTTGGTAAACACACCAAACGCAAATGCCCTGGAAACTGTGTTTTGGGATAAAACATCCCTCAAAGAACCTATTTCTGTTCCCTACTCACTCATGAAGGAAAGATCAATCATTTCTCTGGTGAATGTCATCCTGGGCATCACTATGCAAGTGTGAGCTGGCAGTCTGTATATGTAAGTGAGTGACCCACACACAGAAATGAAGCCATTGGCTCCAAGGAGTCCTCTCTTCTCTGTTTGATTAAGGGTGAGGGTGGGCATTGTGCAGAGCTCCCAAGGATGTGGGGTGAGCTTCTTGGTTTATCCAAGTTCCTTTTCTGACTCTGACAAGGTGAGTGCTTTTAGGTGTTCACTCAAGCTCTGGGAGCCTCAGTTTTCACGTCTGTACAATGGGGATTCCAACATCGTGAGCTTAAGCTGTGCCACCTCTTCTCCCTGGTGCTTCCCTCCCTCACCTCACTGCAGCTGCAACATTCTGAAATGTCACTGCAGACCCCAGTGCTGTAAGACACATCTGTCTTACCTGGGGAGCCCCCTCCCTTCATCTCCTCTTAGTAACTTCCTCCACCTGCCTCCTTGGGGAGCCTTCCCTCTCCACCTTGCTCTTCTTACTCTCTGCTCTTACATGTCTCTCCCTGCATGGTAGACAGAACCCTAGAATAGCCAGCAAGATTGCCACCCCCACTCATGTCCACAACTGTATAATCTCTGTCCTTGAGGGTCAGTAGGCCTTTTAATTGGCATTTCACTCCTGTGATGGGGTTATATTACATGGCAAAGGTAAAGGGATTCCGCGGATGTAATTAACACCCCTAATCAGTTGACCTTGAGTACATCAAGAGGCAGATGATTGTAGGTGGGCCTGGACTAATCAGGTGAGCCTTTAAACAAGAGTCTAGAGGAGAGAGATGAGAAGCCACAACATTTGCCCTCCCATTGGCCATAGAGGAGCAAACTGTCATGCTAATGAAAGGGCTATATGGTGGGGAATGACAGTGGTCTCGAGGAATGGAGGGCTTTGGTTCTACAAATACAAGGTACCGAATTTCCCAACAATCAATGAGCTTGGAAAAAGAACCCAAGCTCCAGAAAAGAACATAGTCCTGCTGGGATCTTGATTCTAGCCTTGCGGGAATGTGAGAAGACAACATAGTTCAGCCCTGCCTGGACTCCTGACCTACAGACCCTGTGAGATAACAAATGGGCATGTGACAAGTTTGTGGGACCTAGTTATGCAGCAATAGAAAACTAATACACCCTTTAAGCTCCAAATCATAATCATTGAGTATAGAAATTATGTCTTTTTGGATGTGTCTTAGCAACTGGCACATAGTTTAATGAATGAGCAATATTTTAGAAAGGCAATAGAAATAGAGTGAATTAATTAGGTGCGTGATTCTAGATGACCTGGCTCTGTCACTAGCTGTGTGACCTTGGGCAAGCTGCTTGACTCCTTTGGGCCTTGATTTCCCCGTCTGTAAAATGAGAATACTGATGGTACATACCTTACGGGGTTGCTATGAGGATGAAACAGAGAAGGCAATGGCAACCCACTCCAGTACTCTTGTCTGGAAAATCCCATGGATGGGGGAGCCTGGTGGGCTGCCGTCTATGGGGTTGCACAGAGTCGGATACGACTGAAGTGACTTAGCAGCAACAGCGACAGCATGAGGATGAAAAGAGTTAATTTATATGAAAAGCACTTATATAGTGCCTACCATAAGCCAGGAATTCTCAGTTAGGTGTCATTGCTACTTTGTGATGAGAAGGAAGGAAGCCTGATGGGAGTGAGCAGAGGGTACTGAAGCAATGAGCCAAAGGAAGATAGTTCAGGACTGGGGTACGGGTGTCCAGGTTCAATGCTCAGCCATGCCATCTGATAGTGGGCAAGCCATGAACCTCTCAGAGTCTCAGTTTTCTCGTCTCCAAATTGGGAGTGGTGACCCTGCCCACCTGTCTGGTTGGGAGGCTCTCAAGGGAGAAGGTCCCTGAAAAGAAAGCCTTATCTGCTCAGTTGTCTGACTCTTTACAACCCCATGGATTGTAGCTCTCCAGGCTTCTCTGTCCATGGAACTCTCCAGGCAAGAATACTGGAGTGGGTTGCCATTTCCTTCTCCAGGGGATCTTCCCCACCCAGATATGGAAGCTGCATTTCCTGCACTGGCAGGCAGATTCTTTACCACTGAGCCACATGGGTATCAGTGGCACCCAATCAAATGTCCTAGATGGTGCGTAATAACCTCTCCATGAATGATGTTTGGCAAAAATGGGATAATGGGGCCTAAGTACCCCGTTTTGGGCCTGGGCAGCATCAGGTCCTCAATACCTCACTCCTTTCCTTCCACATACTGGGGCCCATGATGTGCCCAAGACCTCCATTCACCCAGAAAACACTCACTGAGCAACTACTGTGCACCAAACACTTGGCGGCTAGGACAGGACTCCTCAGGCTTCAGAGGTGAAGCACCACGTCCTAGTGAAACGAGGCTTTGGAGCCAGCCTGCACGGCTCTGACTCCCAGCTCTCCTGGCTGTGTGACCTGCACAGAGTAGCTTCCTGCACCTCGGTTTCTGCACCCAGGAAATAGGGATAATAACAGGATCCAGGCCCAAGGGCTGTTTCCTGGAATAAAGGACGTGTGTGTGTGTTAGTCGCTCAGTTGTGTCTGACTCTTTTATGACCCCACGTACTGTAGCTCACAAGCCACCTCTGTCCCTGGAATTCTCCAGGCAAGAATACTGAAGTGGGTTGCCATTCCTTTCTCCAGGGGATCTAAGGTGCATGCAAAGTGCTAACCAGGCTGGTGGAGCCCAGATGCTGTTGGCTCTTACTGTTAATCCTCAAGGAGCCTCCAGGGGGCAGGGCACAGAATTCTCATTCAAGATGAAATGAGCCTGAGAACTGAGTAAATTCTCTTCTGCATTCACCGGGCGGTCCAGCGGATGGCTTCAATACCGTCTTTCTACCCAAAGAGCAAGAAAACCAACACACACCCACATCTCTCTCTTCCTCACGAGAAGAGCACAGAGCAGGCACTGCAGTCAAGCTGTGCCTCAAGGATCAGCAGCTGCTGTTACATTCAGCAACCCCTCCTCAAAGACCTTCAAGACCTTCCTGCGCAGCTCACGAGAGGATGGAAATGACCTGATGTGAGAGGAAAGGACATGGAGAGTGGACTGCGGCGGTGCCTGCAGTCACGACAAACATCCCCAATCCCAGCCCCTCACCACGTGTGCTCCGCAATTATGCTGCACACTTGACAAGAGGTTCTGGAGGCAAGCTAGCCTGCTGCCGCTTAGAAATGTTTCCCCTTTCCTCTGAATTCCTCTGCTAGTGCCTCTGCAACACCGCCAGTGAGAAATCCAGTGCAGAGAAATTGCTCGGCTAATTGAGAACAAGGATGCTCCAATACTCTTCACCTGCTCTGAAGATGGTCCTGCCAGATGCCTCTGGAGAAGGGATTTGTCCATCAAGTGTCCAAGCAGAGGGCAGTGCCAGTATCTACTTGGGAGTTGGGCTAAATGGTAGGAACAACATGGAACAGGTATGAGGGTGACCAGATCGCACAGATCTGGGCTCCAATCATGGGCAGCCTCCACCAGTCAGTCTCAGAGGTCAAGACTAGGAAATGTGGATAAGGAAGGAAGAAAGGGAATTCCCTGGTGGCAAACAGGATAAGAATCTGCCTGACAATGCAGGGACATGGGTTCGATCCCTGGTCTGGGAAGATCCCACATGCTGTGGGACAACTAAGCCTGTGCGCCACAACTACTGAGGCCGTGCTCTAGACCCTGAGAGCTGGCAAGTGCCAAGCCCACATGCTGCCAGCTGCCCATGCACCTGGAGCCCGTGCTCCCCAACAAGAGAAGCCATCGCAGGGGGAAGCCCATGCACCGCAACTAGAGAGTGGCCCTGATCACCACACTAGAGAAAGCCTATGAGCAGAAACGAAGACTCAGCACAACCAAAAATAAACACATAAATTTTTTTAAAAAAGAAAAAAGCAGTAGGATAAAGGAGACAGGGAGGGTGGGGGCAAACATAACAGAACCCTGGTCTTCAGAGCCCTGAAGAAAGTGGGGGTCAATCCAGGCCAATGCCAGGGGAGAGGGGTTCCTGGCAGATTGGCCAGCCAGTGCAAAGACCCTGAGGTGGAACCACCTTAGGATGTGCAGGAAATAGCCAATAGGAGGTAGTGTGCTTAAGCTCTAGCACCGTGGGTAAGAGGGAAGAGGAGGAGGAGGGGAAGGAGTGAGGTTGGGTCTGTGGGCCATGGAAAGACTTTGAGTTCTTCTCTAAGTGGGGTGGGAGCTTCTGAGGGGTTTGAGCAGAACAGTGATGTGATCAGATTTAAGTTTAAGAGATCCCTCTGGTCAGAGTAGAAGTGGAGAGATCTGTTCAGAGACTGCAGAACCCCAGGAGAGACACATTGGCTGGGACCAGGGTACCAGCAACAGAGATGGGGAGATGTGGGTAAATCATGAACATACTCTCAGACACCCGGCCTTCTCTTTGGTGGCACTTACTGCAGCTGTAAATAAGGAGTTGACTGTGTGGTGTGTCATTATTTACTGTCTCTCTCTTCAGTACTAATTCCATGAGGGCAGAGGCCGTGTCTGGCATGTTCTCTGTCTTTAGAGCCTGGGACACGGTGTGAATTAATGGAGGGGATGATTTTACAGTGTACGACACGTGATCTCTGACACAGCAAGGCCTGCACGTGCCACATGCACAGTGTCGAGAGTGATGTGAAGTCCAGACACTTTCCCTGGATCGAATCCTCATTCCATCTCTTATTCCCTGTTCAGGTTTGGGGAATTGCCTTCACCTCTCTGAGCCCTATATTCCTCACGTGTAAATTGCAGAGCAGAAAACCTATCTCAGTAAATAAGAAACATTAATAAATTGCATATGACAGTGACTTCAGCACCTGAAAGACACTAATACACATGAGCTCATTTTCCAGCTGACCTTCTGTCTAATTTGCTTCTGTTAGTTGGGAAGAATGGAAATGGCATTCCTTAACACTGTCCCCTCTTCATGACAGTGTCCTAGAAGCAGCAGTCTCTCAGATACTTCCCCATAGGAAGGTCCAGCCTTAATTCTTCTCTCTGCTGGGCCGGCTGAATGACTTTCCTTGGTGGGCTGTTTGGTGCAGCTTCTGCTTCTGAAAGGAGTACTGGGTCCTTTTTAGGGGGCACTTTGCCCCCTCTCCCCCAAGGATTCAGCCACTGGCAGCAAGGGCAGGCCAAGAACCATATCCACAGAGCTGATGGGAATTTTTAGTCCAAGTTTTCATGGCTCTGAGTTAGGAGTTCAATGCCTGTGTGTGTGTGTGTGTGTGTGCTCAGTCATGTCCCACTCCTTGTGACCCCATGGACTATAGCCCACCAGGCTCCTCATGGCGGCTCATTAAGGCTGGTTTCAATGCATCCTCCCTCACATATGCCCTTGGACAGGGAAGAAACAGAACTGGAAGGAAAAACATTTTGCATGTTAGGAATTTGGTCTTTTGTTTCAGAATTCAAGGCTAGAATTTGGGCTCCAGAGTGAGACCCACGTTGGTTTGACTCTTAGCTTCCCATCCACTGGCAAGTGTCCTTGGGAAGATCATGGAGTCTCTGAGCATCTGATTCATCTGTGCAACAAGGCGGTGATGGAACCTCACCTCCTCAGGTGGCTGCTAGGATTCAATGAGAAGAGGCAGGTAGGTCACCTGCCCTGGTGCCTGGTGAAACGCTGTCTCGGGTGTGCTCAGTCAAGTCTGACTCTTTGCAACCCCATGGACTGTAGACTGCCAGGTTCCTCTGCCCATGGGATTTTCCAGGCAAGAACATTGGAGTGGGTTGCCATTCCAGTCTCCAGAGGATCTTCCCAACCCAGGGATCGAACCCAGGTCTCCTGCCTTGCAGGCATATTCTTTACCACTGTGCCACCTGAGAAGCCCCAGATGCAATGCTAAACCCTCAAAAACACAAAAACAGTATCTGACACCTTCAGCTTCATCATCACCATCATCAGGGTAATCCCCTAGCACACCCCACTGCACACTGCCCAAGCCAGGGACTCTGGATACAGAAGGAATAAAACACAGCCCTGGCAAATGAGATGCTCATGAGCTTGCTTACTTCAGTGCTCAAAAAGTGGCTCTAAACTTAAGGACCTGGTGAGGGCAAACAGAATGATAAAAAACCAAAACAAGCAAACAAACAAAAAGTCTGGTGACAGTCTACAGATAGGCAACATCTCTGCAGAACAACAACCCCACCACCACCCCCCGCCCCCCTCACCAAACTCCTTGAAATGATCATATTGGCTGCTACCAGCTGAATGTTCCTCGGGCAAAAGGAGATACCGCAGGGTGAGAACCAGTTGCTATTGATTGGATAGTGCTATTCGCAAATGTGTGGCTGGAGCCACGGGTGCTGCTGTGAGTGCTCAGAGCTGTGGGCACCCTCTGCTCCATGGACCAGGGTCTCTAAGGAGACCTTTATGTGGCTCAGAGTGGAGACTGTGAAAACCTCCTGATGCCAACCTTATACAATTCTTAACCAGACACTTGGCATGTTTGGGATGAAAAGACAAGTCCATGGGAATTACTTAGGAAAACAAGATCTTAATATCCCCCATGTGGTAATTAAAGGAAGTATGTTTTTGTGCTCTGATGAAATTAACAGGGACCCAGGAGAGTATGATCTAAACCAGCTCCTTGGTCAGGATCAGACTCTGAGTCTGTGAAACAGCATCAGCAAAGCAGGATGTCACTGGTCCCCATTGTTTAGTCACTCAGTCGTGACCGACTCTTTGCCACCCCATGGACTGCAGTGCGCCAGGCTTCCCTGTCCTTCACTATCTCTCGATGTGTATGTGTGTGTGAGTCGCTCAGTCGTGTCTGACTCTCTATGACTCCATAGACTGTAGCCCACCAGGCTCTTCTGTCCATGGGATTCTCCAGGCAAGAGTACTGGAATGTGTTGCCATTTCCTTCTCCAGGGGATCTTCCTGACCCAGGGATCGAAACCTGGGTCTCCTGCATTGCTGGCAGATTCTTTATCATCTGAGCCACTAGGGAAGTCCCACTATCTCCCAGAGTTCCTTAGAATTCTCCTCCCTGGAGCTTCAGAATCAAAAGTCCTAAATTCTGATTGCACCACGGGTACACAAGCAAACTTTGGCGCTTATGTATTCACATTGATGGAAAGGCACAACCAGGTGTTTGGGGGGGGGGGGGAGTGGGTAGCAGTGAAAAGGCTTCAAACAGAGTGAATCAAGCCTTCCTGGATGCATTGCTAAAGTGACTCCAGCTGGGAGGAAGAAATCCAAAGGCCTGAGATGGTGAGGAAAAAGCAAATGCCATGGTGGCAGGATCTGGAAATTGCTCACATACATGGACCTGGAGTTTGAAAACGAACACTTAGCACCCCGATTTCATTTCATCAGCTTGTGGCTGGGAGGTTCATGCTGCAAGCTCCATGAAGGAAGGGTTTGTGTTTTAATTTTCCCTGCATCTCCAGTGCTTGGCATGTAAGGCTCCTAAGTGTTGGATGAACTGCATTTAATTAAAGAGGAACACAAACCAGAGACATAAAACCTTTACAGACTTCAAACAACTACTCACAACGCTGATGACTTTGGCGTCAATGAATCAGAAACATATGGTCTAGGTTTCCTGACAATTTACAGGACAAACAAACAAATATAAAAGAACAGGGGGCCTTGGAACAAAATCTCAGAGTTTGCAAAGCATCCAAAGTGGCAGTTGATGATGCCAGAATGCTAAAAAATAATAAACACAAACCCCTAGGCTCATCAATAGCATTATGGGGTGAGCTGGGGAGTTAGGTTTGTGAATGAAAGGAAATACAGACTTTAAAGGAAGAGCGATACCACTATCAAGTGGGCTTGGAGAATTCTGGAAAAGAGACCTTCAAACACCAGGAAGCCAGCAGAATGGCCTGGCATAGATCTCAGGCTAGGGGCTGTTTTTCAATACTCCAGAAGGCTGGACATTGCCTCCATGGTTATTGCAACCTGTGCTTTCTGGCCCATCCCCACTTGCTGTAGTTGAAGCAGAACTACATATGAGGTAACCATATGAGGATATGAGGTAACCACCTCATATCCTCATAGGTACCTACTCATTACCTCCAAATGCAAAGTTCTCATCTGGTCCCATGAAGCCAGGCTCTTTCCTCTCACCCACCCGGAGCTGTGTCCCACGCTCCCCATTGTACCCAACAGACCTCACTATCACAGGCTCCATCTTCAGCTGTCACAAGAATATACACCAATCACAGCTTGGTGATGCTCAGGCAAAGGTTCTCTTGCATCAGCGTGCACTGGTTTGAGAATCATTTGTTGGGGGGCCAGGTCAAGGGTGTGACTTTAGAACAGGGGTCTCCAACCTCTGGGATCTAATATCTGAAGATCTGAAGTGGAGCTGATGTAATAACAATAGAAATAAAGTGCACAATAGATGTAATGCATTTGAATCAGTGCAAAACCATCCCCCAGCCCTGGTCCATGGAAAAACTGTTTTCCACAAAACTGGTCCCTGCTGCCAAAAAGGTTGGGGGCTGCAGCTTTAGAAAATACCATGCAAACTGTGGCTTCAGAAGTTACCTAAAGAGAAGAGCATGGTCCTTAAGAGAGACCAAGTGTGGGGCCTTCACCCGAGCAGGGGTTTGCTGGCTCCATGCAGAACTTGGCCCCAATTTCTACACTATACTTCCAATTCTTGGCCTTGCAGAGGAGACAAGTAGGTGATTTGGCACAAATTTCTACCAGAAACAGCCCAAAGTACTTTCCTTTATCAGTCAGGCAGCAGGAAACGGGTGGCACATTCAGACTAGGTCAACTGACTAATAAAGAGTGTGACTAGCTGAATTGTGTACCCTCAAATTCCTATGTTGAGGTCCCAACCCCCAGTACCTGTGAATGTGACCAATTTGGAGATTAGGTCTTTAAAGAGGTGATCAAGTTAAAATAAGGCCCCTGGGTGGGGGGTCCCGATCCAATATGATTGCTGTCCTTATAAGCAGGGGGACAGGCACTGGGGCCAGGCGCACACGGAGGGACGGCATCTTCAGGCCAAGGAGCGAAGACTGAGAAGAAACGGACACGCCGGACCTTCAGCCCCCAGGGCTGTGAGATGACAGGATTCTGTGGTTCAAGCCTCTAGTCTGCCATGCTCTGCTAAGGCAGCTCAAGCAAACCAATACAGAAGCCAGAAGCCACCCAGGACGGAGCAGGAGCTGGGGCCACAGACAGTAACGACCTGTGAGCGCAGATCAGTAGCAAGTGGGGAAGCCACCTTGCAGTGACCTTTGGTGCAGGGACATGGCCTAGGCCCAGGTGACAACGTGGGGAAGGAGTGAGTCCAGTGAAGGCTCTGACCTCGCCCTCCTCCTCCATCTGAGCTCCTGCTGGGACTCCCTGTGGGCGGAACTCACTGATGGCATCTGGACAGGTCCCCTCTGGTGGCAGGGAGCAGGGGACAGACATAGAGAAGAACCTGGAGAAGAAGATGGAAAAATACCTGCAGTCTACCCAAAGAAAAGCACATGAGGCCATGACCATAGGGCCTGTCCTAGATAGCATGAAGCCTGAGGTCTCACCCTGCTTCCTATGAAACATGGTCAAACACTCCCTATGGCCCCATGAACACACTTCTCAGCTTTGCAGAGGAATAACTAGATTTTTCAAAAGCACACTAAAGTGAAAGTGTTAGTCACTCAGTCATGTCTGACTCTTTGTGACCCCACAGACGATAGCCCGCCAGGCTCCTCTGTCCATGGAATTCTCCAGGCAAGAATACTGGAGTGAGTTGCCATTCCCTTCTCCAGGGGATCTTCCCAACCCCTGAACTTGGGTTTGAATTTGGGATTGAACTTGGGTCTCCTGCATTGCAGTCAGATTCTTTATTGTCTGAGACATCAAGGAAACCCCTAAAGTGAAAGTGATAGTCACTCAGTCATGTCCAACTCTTTGCAACCGCATGGCCAGTGACTCTATAATGATGCCAGGGTTTTGGTGATACCAATGACACGCCAAGTTGGCCTGACTCACTCTGTCCTTCCAACAATGTGGTACTTGCTTGCCTTCATGGCAGGATGGAAGCTCTAGAACTTTGTCCACAGGGACCCAGTGTCTCGGGCCTATGGGGGATACAGGATGATTGTGGTGGCTGGGATGGGGAGCACTTCTTCCCTACTCTAGATATTTCCTTCCATATAAAGGGTCAGCAGACAAAATAATCCTCTAAGCCTCCCTCCCACTTTTTCACACCTCCGCTGGCTGTGAAAAAGTCACTCAGTGAGTCATGTGACCCCGTGCACTGCAGCACACCTGGCTTCCCTGTCCATCACCAACTCCCGGAGCTTGCTCAAACTCATGTCCATTGAGCTGGTGATGCCATCTAGCAATCTCACCCTCTGTCGTCCCCTTCTCCTCCTGCCCCCAATCCCTCCCAGCATCAGGGTCTTTTCCAGTTCTTCACATCAGGTGGCCAAAGTATTGAGTATGCTGAGTAAAGACCCCATAGTTTTCAGGTATAACCTCAAAGACTCCATACCAAAGTTCAAATGCTTGCCCTATTATTTCCACACTTATAGCCTTCGGAAAACATCTCCACCCCTTAAAGTTTCAGTTTCCTCACCTATAAATTGTAATAATCCTTACCTGATGGGATTATCATTAAATAGGACTGTTTGCTTAACAGAGTAAATATCTAGAAAACAGTAAGCAAAAAACTGCCAAACAAAATGTCACATGTGTGTGAGGGAGTGATGTGTGAGTGAAGAATTTTAGGTGTAAATTCCTGTTTTTCTCATTCTTGGGTGAAGAAAGATGAAACAGTAAGAAGAAGGGATGCTAGAAGGAGGGTACAGACCAAAAGTATAAGTTAAATGCCTCAGCGGAGCCCCAAAAATATTTTACATTTTACTTAAAACAGTGTGTTGTCAGGGGACCCTCAAAAAGCAAAGCATACCAAACAGAAAACTAGGAGGTAAGAGATGGGGGGGCCTCACCCACCATATACACCTTCCCAACTCCAGCTCTGAGACAAAAAAATTGGGGGGTGGGGATGGGACTTCATGAGGAGTGCACGGAACTCTTGCAATTGTGTGCAAATTTTTGTTTTCATTTTGTTTGGTCAGTCAGGGGGCATCCTATACCTTTGATATTTTATTTTTTACCTTTCAGGAGCCATAAAACCACAAAACCCTTTGCGAATGAGATACAATCTGTCATCTTTCTTTTTTTTTGTAATGTCTTTTTTTGTTTGTCTTTTATTTTTTTATTGAAGGATAATTGCTTTACATTAAACTTTCTTGATAAAAAATAATCCACACTCAAAATTTTGCAAACAATTTCAGAGCATCCTAGAAACCTCTGAGCCCTCTGCAAATTTCAGACCCCTGTGAAACAGGTTTCTTCCTCAACCTCCCGAGCTGCCCAAGCCTCAGAACCTTTTAAAAACAGCAAACAGAGGACCCAAAGAGAAATGGCAAGTAAACACAGGACAAGGCCCCTCCTCCCCTTCACACTTCTTCTTTTCCGCAGTCTTGTACTAGGAGCACCGGTGATGAATAAGCAGACAGCAGACCCATCTGTTCATATGCGAGAATCGACCAGAGGCCAGAATATGCCGCAGCATAAAAAACAGCAGGGTAGGGGGGCCCACAGTCCAGGGAGGGGATCCGGGAGACACACCCAGGGCACCTGACGTCAGGAGGCAGGGATGTTAAGATGCAGTGGGAGTGGGGCGGGATATGCAGAGATGCTCATGTGCAGGTGGAGGGACAGCCAGGAAGGGGCCGGAACTGTCCTGAGATGGGTGGAGGGGCGGGCAAGGCAACCACCTTCTTTTACGGTCTCTCTCGTCTAAGAGTGGATCCTGGCAGAGTGGGCCTGGAGGATACTTTTTAAAAATTATACTAATGATGCATGTTTTAAATTATATACCCAGGCCCAGAGGGCACGGGGGAGGGGGAAGCGTCTTTTGAAAAGTCAAATAAATAAATCAGCAGCCTTAATTGAAACCTCCTCTGGCTTCTCCACCGCAACACACTTCCCTTTGAAGCCCGCCTGGCCCCTTTGAGTCGGCGGCGGAGGCTTCTGGTGGAGAGAGGGGACAGCAGGCAGAACTGTCAAACAGGCGCCCCCAACCCAGATCTGGACTCACTTTTTAGACGGGCTGATGCCTTGCTAGGAGCTAAGTACTGTTCATTCCCTTCTCGCTGGCCCCTTCCTGGCCCCTCAGCCAGGATTTAAAATAGGGGAGAGACAGGTGCGAGGAAGCCGCCGTGCTGCCCTCGGTCCTGCGTTCTCGCTGCCCCTGGCGAGTCGCGCTGTTGCATTTTCGGATGTGAGCCAGACGCACGTGCTCAACTTCCGTCCCCGTGACGTTTGCAAGCAGAGGGTGGGTGTGTGCACACATTAGTCACAGCAATATATATTTTTTTTCCAGCTGAAACAATCACTCCTCTTAAGTAGTAAATAAACTACAGACACTAGGAGGAGAGGAAGTGAACTGGAGCTGCGAGCAGGGTCTCTGACTTTTTTATGAAGAATGACTTGGGCAAGTCCTGGTCCTCATCACGCTGTCTTATCACTGTTGCTGTTGTCCATGATATTGCTGGGAGCACCATCCCAGGAACTGGCATTGCCACTGATGGTTTCCAAAGACTCTTCCCGACCTTAATTCCTTCCTGTGGCCCACAAGGCCCTACGTGGTCTGGCCTCTTTCCAGCATAACCCTTCCTTACCCCTGGCTCCTTATGACCAGAACACACTGATCTTTCTGCTCCTTGAACACACATTCTTATTCCTGCCTCAGGGCCTTTGAATCTGCTATCTCCTCTGCCTGGACCGCTTATTCTCCAGATCTTTGCATGGCTCACACCGGCTCATAAGAGCTGACTGTGCATATCTCTTCATGACATCAACTCAAAATCGGCCATGGTGGGAGTGATTATACCATGGAAGCTGGCAAATTATTAATCAGTGCTTTTTTTTTTTTTTTTTAAAGACAGGATTGGTAAGCACTTACCAGCACACTGCTGACTGGCTCCTCCCTTAGTACGTCTTCAAAGAAGCCTCTGCTACTACCCGTTGTAAACCAGCTTTCCTGTCCATCATCGCTTTCCCTCATGTTGCCTGTTTTTATTATTGTTGTAGCTTTTACAACCTACAACCGGGTTATTTATTTGCTGCTAAGTTTTGGATGGCACCCCCCTTCCCCACTAGGCTTCAGAGAACAGCCATCAGTGTGTTTTTTCCCCTACTCTATTCCCTTGGCCAAGCGTAGGGTCAGGCACAATGTGTATATTTGTTGAAATGGACACAGGCCTGACAATAAGCCCTTTGAAGCCTCAAGCTAACTGGGGAGGGCTGGCAAGGGACATTGCTCCCGGCTAAAAATGTGAGCCTTCAAGGCCTGGAGTCCAAGAGCAACTCAGGTCTTCCTGGGTTCAGCCAGAAATCTGCAAGGTCATCCCTGCTTTTTTTCTTTGGCCAGACCATGTGGCAGGTGGACAAGGGATCAAACCCCACATCTCCTGCAGTAGAAATATGAAGTCTTAACCAGTGGACCACCAGGGAAGCCCCCATCCCTGTCTCTCAAGTTTACCATGGAGAACAGCTCTTCAGGGGTCAGCTAAACCACCGTCTCCTACTGTCCATCAAGGATTTCACGACCTAGACCTTCAGCTAGGGGCTTCCATGGGGGTTAGGGTTGCACTTCTGTCCTGCTGGGGGACATCCATGAGTCATCTGCTGGGGCTTTCTCTCCATCTATGTGCTACGGTCAGGGGACAGCAGAGCAGAGAGAACAGGCCTGAACTGCAGCTCCAGCTGTCAATTCCTTATGTCCTTATGAATTCAAATGCTCTTGCCCATTTTCCTTCTCTCAGGGACTCTGGTGAGCTACAGTCCAGGGTCGCGAAGAGTCGGGCTCGACTAAAGCGACTGAAAACACACATATACACGAGGAGGCAGTTGGGCTTGTTTCCTATTCCTTATCAGGATTCCTACCAGGATTGGGGTTTGCCATCTCCAGGTGTGTGAACATTCTTTGCATTTTAATTTAGCCAACCCTGCCCACTCTTCTGCCAGGCTGGTGCTGGCCCCTGGAGGGTACTTTATCGCAGCAGAGGCAGATCCATTGAACAGATTCTGACTGGGACAGCTCACGCTGAGTGCTATTGCTAATAGAAGTTCTCCCAAGTATCAAGAAAAATGCCCAAGGGGGACCCCTGGACCACTTTTGGAGAAGATGACACCTGGGCTGGCCCTGTGAGATGAGCCTGCTGAAGCCCCACGGGTGGGGAAGTGGGATTACCTCCAGAAGCAGGGGGAGAGCCTGGGCGCAGCATGCCAGCCACCTGCCCTAAGGGACAGCTCAGCAGCAGCTGGTGCCTCCCGGCCGAAGGCCAGATGGGATGACGGAGGGCTCGGCAGATGTCTGGGTGCACAGATGACAGCAGGAGCAGATGCCCCTGCCACCTCCACCCCCATGCCGGCCCCCACCCGTGGGCACTTCAAGTGTCTCCCACCCCCACCTGAAGGGACTGGTGCCACATTTCCACCACTCTGGCTAAATGGGGCTGGAAGCTGAAATTGGAGACAGATGTGCTATAGGAGGGACTTCTCAGGTGGTGCTAGTGGTAAAGAACCCACCTGCCATGGCAGAAGACAGAAGAGATGTGGGTTCGATCCCTGGGTTGAGAAGATCCCCTGGAGGAGGGCATGGCAACCCACTGCAGTATTTTTGCCTGGAGAATCCCATGGACAGAGGAGCCTGACGGGTTACAGTCAATAGGGTCACAAAGAGTCAGACACAACTGAAGTGACTTAGCACACACGCACACCTATGCTATTGGAGACTCTTCCAAATGTGTCCAAGAAGTGGGCCTGATTTTGCTGACTGAGATTCCCAGCTGTTCCGCAGCTATCAGGAATGGGAGACTCACAGCTGTCTTTGGGGAGGATCTTGGAGAAGCCTCGCCTCCCATTCCAGAGAAGGGGGGCTGGGTTCTTTGGCAACTCTGCTTTATTGACCCCCATTTTTCCATTTTTTCTGATGGCTCTGGGCTCCGGGAAGTAGCCTGTCTCCTTGCTGGGTCCTTTGATGAGAACCATAGTAGAATGGGATATGACAGGAGACAGAACGGAAGGAAAGGCAGGTGGCAGCCAGCGGCCTAGCCCAGAAGGCATCATCCCAGGGCAGTGTGGCTGAGTCTCCAAGACCATGGTCTCAACACAACAAAATGACATGTCTATGTATGGCTGAGTCCCTTTGCTGTTCACCTGAAACTACCACAGCGTTGTTAATCAGCTATACCCCAGTACAAAATGTTTTCAGCGTTTTTAAAAAAAATAAAATTGTTGCTTCTAAAAATAAATAACTAGAAAGAGAAAAAAAAGAACACTTCAGAGTCTGGAGCACAGCTTCCTTTTATCAAATAAGAGCTTTGTCTCCAGGCTTCTTTATACCAACACTTCCAATGAGCAGAAGTGTTTGATGGATCATTAACCTTGAGGGTGGGAGGAAGACTAAGGAGAGGCATTCAGGCTGTGAAACTGCTATGTTAGGATGATGCGACCTAAGGTGACCAGAAAGCCGTGAGAGACTGTAAACCAGTGAGGAAACAGGCTTCAAGATGCAGTATTTACTCTCCAAGAGAACAGAGAAGATTAGAAACACAAAGGGAAGTGTTTCCAGAGGCAGTCAAGTTATATACAGTTATGAAAAGGTCACTCTGTCTCCTTAACATAGCCAAGACAAGCTGGATGAATCTGGGGAATTATCACTTGGGACCAAGAGTGTGAACCCGAGGACAGATACCCCATCTGTGAGCAGCTGCTTTGACGTAGCTCCTGGTCTCTTCCTTCTTCCCTGCTGGTTTCAGGGGCCACCGCTTCCCCTGGTTGACCTCATGAAGTCGTGATTCTCAGAGTATGGATCCTCGGCCAGCAGGATCGATCTTGCCTGGGAACTTGTTAGAGAAGCTGATTCTTAGTCCTGCCCCAGACCTGCACAATCAGAAACTCTGGAGGTGGGGCCCAGCCATCTGGGTTTATCAAGCCCTTTAGATGATTCTGAAGCATGTCCAACCTTGAGAACCACCGGCAAAACAATTGGCAAAACCAACCCCAAGAGGATGCCGTGGGAAGGAAATACTACTTTTTTGCCCAAGTTACTCACTTGCCCAGCTTTGTTCATGGCATCTTTTAAAAAAATACCTATGTATGAACATGAATGTTCAGTCATGTCTGACTCTTTGCCGCCCCATGGACTGCAGCCAGCCAGGTTCCTTCTGTTCATGGGACTCTTTGTGCACGAATACTAGAGTGGGTTGCCATTCCCTTCTCCAGGGGGTCTTCCCGACCAGGGATCGAACCCACGTCTCCCAAGTCTCCTGCATTGCAGGCAGATTCTTAACCACTGAGCCACGTGGGAAGCCCCTTTTTAAACACAGTGTTTTTATAAATACTTATTTGACCACACCAGGTCTTAGTTGCAGCATATGAGATGTTCTAGTCGTGGCATGCGAACTTTTAGTTGTGGCATGTGGGACCTGGTTGCCTGACCAGGGATTGAACCCAGGCCCTCTGCACTGGGAACACGAAGTCTTAGCCACTGGACCACCTGTTCATGGAAGCCCCTGTTTATGGAATCTTCCTACCCATCTCTCTGAGCTCCTCCATGACCTGGTTTGGCCACACCACTTCTGCTTATTCCTTTAAACTCAGCAGCATTGACCCACTTAACATCATAGTTTCCTACCTTCTCACCAGGCCCTGGCCTCTCTGTCTAGAATGCCTACATCCTTTCCCCAGTGTCCCCAGGCTGCTGATTCCCCTAATTCCCTATACAAATCCCTCAGCACACTGTATAATAATTCTCTGTTCATGGCTGTGAACTCCCTGGAGATAAATGCTGCTTTATTCACATTCTTCCTGCTTTTCCAAGCACAGGGGTTGGCACACGGAGGGGCGCTCATCAATACTTCTGCATACACGCTTCAGACACTGATATGAGGAGGAAGGAGGTGAGGGAAGGGTCCTCAGGCCATCTGAGGTCTCAGGTTCACATGGTGGGGGCTAGCCCAGCAATGGTAGTGATTAAAAATACCATGCATGCAAAATTAATAGCTAAAGGAAAACTGAATTATGTATAACATGTTGTGTATTAACACATCTTTTGAAAGATTTTTTAAACTGTATTCAGTAAAACAAGCAAGATGCTTAAGCAAAATTTCAGGCTCACCACTCTTGTATAAGTTATCAATACATGCATGGGCTTCCCAGGTGACTCAGTGGTAAAGAATCTGCCTGCCAAACAGGAGATATGGCTTCTATCCCTGAATCGGGAAGATCCCCTGGAGAAGGAAATAGCAACCCGCTCCAACATTCTTGCCTGGAGAATCCCATGGGCAGAGGAGCCTGGCGAAGTACAGTCCACGGGGTCACAAAAGAGTTGGACACAACTTACTGACTAAACAACAGCAGCATCAGTACATTCGTGCTAGCTAATTTAGGGGGTTACAGACCCCCTAACAGTTACAACCTGTGGAGTGAGTGGTGCACAAGACATGGGCATAGGCCAGGGAACGAGGTGTCATTCCACAGGTGTCTGGACCCCTTGCTCCCTGCATTCTCCTCCTATAATCCTTTAACCGCATGGGCAGAGGGCGGCCTGTGGAGGAGTGACCATCCTGCTGGCAGTACAGAAGGGAGTTCTGCCCCTTGATATTTCACTGAGCAATGATAGAGCGATGTCATATGGGAAACCGTGTACATCTGCTGGAGTGTCCCCAAGCCCACAGTGTCAGTTCAGTAGCTCAGTCGTGTCCGATTCTGCAACCCCATGGCCTGACTGCAGCACGCCAGGCCTCCCTGTCCATCACCAACTCCCAGAGCTGACTCAGACTCTTGTCCATAGAGATGCCATCCAACCATCTCATCCTCTGTCTTCCCTTCTCTCCGCCTTCAATCTTTCCCAGCATCAGGGTCTTTTCCAATGAGTCAGTTCTTCACATCAGGTGGCCAAAGTATTGGAGTTTCAGCTTCAGTATCAGTCCTTCCAATGATTTTTCAGGACTCATTTCCTTTAGGATTGACTGTTGGATCTCCTTGCAGTCCAAGGGATTCTCAAGCATCTTCTCCAACAGGACAGTTCAAAAGCATCAATTCTTCCCGTGTTCAGTTTTCTTTGTAGTTCAACTCTCACAGTGCACTTTAGAGGTGCTCAATAGATGTTTGATGAAAGACTAAACAAATGAATGAACACTGAAGCTGAGGAGATCATAACAGGAAGGCAAAGGCAAGGGGATCATCATAATTGGAATTCTGGGTTCTTCAGTACACCTGACCACCTCCCCTTTCCATTTTTTTTTTTCTCTTTCCTATTTTCCAGATGTGCTTTTTCTTCTTTCTTTTCTCAACATTCCAAGTAAAGGGTACCAGGCCCACCAACCCCTTGCTTGGTCAGTGACAGATGGGAGAGCAGAGACAGCTGGGTGCTGCTGGAGTTTATCTCAGAGCTGTTGAGGTTGGCGGAGGGGGTCAGCTAGCAGGCTGAAGCCAACTGGCATCTTAAAGGCACAGAGCTGGGCAATGTTTTGCAGCTTCAGCACAACAGAGGTCCTGCTTTTGGAGGGAGACCGATAAACAATGGCCCAACAGCTTAACAGGATTGAAATATGATGCTATTCAAAGGGGATGTCAAAAGGATTAATAGCCCATCTCCTCCTAGCTTGGTGCTAAAGCCACGCTCTTGCCTCGAGTTAAATCACGCTTAGCCTGTGCGCTACATTTTAAATCTTCTCCATTAAGTGCAGACCATCACCATCGCAGCATGGGGCTGCTTCTCCGGGATCCTCTGCACATTAGTACAATGCTCTAGTTGGGTCTTTTTAATGGGGACCACGCTGAGCACCTGGATAACAAGCACAACTCAACACATTGAGTCTACAAATAAATATCTGGCCCCTTTCTTGGGACGTACTTCTGGACTTGGGTCTAAACGCTCAAGAAAAACAAAGTGCCTCGGAAAATAAAGAGACACAAATAAAGGGACAATGACGGACTCCACTGAATGCCCAGTGACAAGACTGAATCTTGTCACACATCCTGCACATAAATAGACTTATGGGGAAGAGGGTGAGTCAAGGCAAGGGTGATGGGGCAGGCTCAGACGAAGACAGTCTAAGCATCTATGCCAGCAGGGGTTGGGTCCTATGTTCAGGCAGGCACACCCCATGAATCTGCTTTGTGTCCAAGTTCAGGTTAAAATGGACACGACTGAGCAACTAACACTTCACTTCAGGTTAAAATAACACAAGATGATAAGTTCAGCACCTATAGATTTAAGAGTTTCATTCTCTAACTAGGATACTTCTTTTCTGAGTGGTGGTTCTCAACACACAGACAGGACCCAGAGATGATGGTTCTCCATGTGGTCTGCTGAATAAAGAGCAGTTTATAATCCTGACTTTTAGGCTGAGAACAGCATGGCCTCCTTGCTTCCTGGTGGAAGGAATGAGTCACTCTATCCTTCCCTTAGTGTCCCTTTGTGAGGAAAAACGACTGCCTCCCTCACATAGAAAGTGGACTTTTCCCCCACTTTATTGAGGTATGACTGACAAAATTGTAGATATTTAAGGCTTACAAGGTGATGTTTTGATATAAATCAGTTTGAAGTGATTACCACAATCAAGCTAATTCACATGTCCTTCCTCTGGTATAGTTATTTCTTTACGTTGAAGACACTTGATATAAACTGTCTTAGCAACTTTCAAGTGTCCAGTACAGTATTATTAACTCTAATCACCATGCTATACATTAGGCCTCCAGAACTTATTTATCTTATAACTGAGTTTGTACACTTTGAGCAACATCTTTCCATTTCCTCCTGCCCCAGTCTCTGGTCACCACCGTTCTATTCTCTGTTACTATAGATTCCATTCCCCCTGCATATATAAACTATACCATATGGTATTTGTCTTCCTCAGTCTGGCTTATTTCATTTAGCATAATGTCCTCCAGTTTCATCCATGTTGTCAGAAATGGCAGGATTCCCTTCCTTTTCAAGGTTGAATAACATTCCACTGTATATCATATTTTCTTTATCCATCTGTCAACAGACATTTAGGTTGTTTTCATATCTTGGCTGTTATGAATAATGCTGGGATGAACTCGAGGGTGCAAATATCTTCTCCAGATAGTTATTTTATTTCCTTAGGATGTATACCCAGAAGTGGGACTGCTGGATCATACAGTAGCCCTATTTTTAACTTTTTGAGGAACCCCTATACTGGTTTCCATAGTGGCTATACCAATTTACATTTCCACCAGCGGTGTACAGTGTTCCCTTTTCTCCACATCCTTGCCAACAATTATCTTTTGACTTTTTGATAACAGTCGTCCTAACAGGTGTGAGGTGATATCTCACTGAGATTTTGATTTGCATTTCCCCAATTAGTGGTGTTGAGAATCTTTTCATGTTCCCATTGGCCATTTGCCTTCTTTGGAAAAATGTCTATTCAAGTACTTTGCCCAATTTTTAATAGGATTGTTTGATTTTATTATTGAGCTGTGTGAGTTCTTTATATATTTTGAAAATCAACCCCTTATCAGATATATGATTTGCAAATATTTTCTCACATTCAATAGGCTGCCTTTTCATTTTGCTGACTGTTTCCTTTGCTGTGTTGGAAACTTTTAGTTTGATGTAGTCCCGCTTATTCGTTTGAGCTTTTGTTGCCTGAGCTTTGGGTATCAAATCTAGACAATCACTGGCCAAGACTGACATCAAGTTTATACCTTATGTTGTCCTTGTGGAGTTGTTTTATTAGGAGGAGGTGGTAGGGAGGTAGATAGTTCTCCTGTCCTATCCAAGTGCCAAAACAGGTTGAAGACCACTGTCCTTTGGGGAGGGGAGACATGATCATCCCCACTTAACCTCCCTAATCAACACAGAGCTTTCAGACACCAAAGTCAAAGTCAAGGGTTGTTACTTTGTGATCTAAGCACATATATCTCTCCATTCCCTTTTAAGACCTTTGGTAAGATTCAAATTGGTCAAACTGATGTCCATACCTGAATAAGGAACTGACAAAGACAAACTGTGATGGGCCCTACTCCCTACTCAGGTGGTCTGGATAACTGCTTTCTTCCCACCTGGCTCATCTCATGGCGGGCCCTCCAGAAACAGAATAAACAATTGGGTGGAAGACAGCAAAACCTCATAAACCCAGAGTTAACCTCTGCTAATACTTGTACTTAATCCTCTACATATGAATCGACAGATGTCTGGAAGAAAGAATACACACACATACTATGTGCATAAATATACTATGTATATATGTATATAATACAGTACTCATAAACTATATATATATATATAATGTATATATCTACATGTATTTGTAGAGTTTATATGTTTGTGTACACTCACATATATATGGGGTCATAAGTATACATATACATAAGTATATACATGAACTTATATATATGTGTATACATAATACATGTCTGTGTGTATGCTAAGTCACCTCAGTCATGTCCAACTCTGTGACCCTATGGACTGTAGCCCACTAGGCTCCTCTGTCTATAGGATTTTCCAGACAAGAATACTGGAGTGGGTTGTCATGCCCTCCTCTAGGGGATCTTCCTGACCCAGGGACTGAACCTGCATCTCTTATGTTTCCTGCATTGGCAGGTGGGTTCTTTACCACTAGCGCCACCCAGGAAGCCCAATATAATACATAGTATATCTTATATGCTTACATAGTATAATATATATCTTATAAACTTACACCTTGCTTGGTGCACTCAGCAATAAATCATGAGCGTATTTAACAAAATGGCCACATTTCTGAGATACCTAGTGTAAAGTGCAAAATCAGGAGAGTTTCTTTTCCTGAAATTTTGGAAGGACCAAACCATTCATCAATATCACCAGTAGTCAAAAAATCTCCAAAGCTCTAAAAAAGTTAAAATTCAGTTAAATATCAGAATCAGTGCTTGTTCTGTCAGCAGAGTAATCCCTACTCACAAATAAAAATTATATCTCTGCCTTTAATTGCTACATCATTATCCCTGGACACCTGAGATATATATGTAAATTCAATATTAGCTATTAAAATGTGCATTTGTTTTCAAAATGGCCTTATCCAGCAAATGACTCTGCAAAATTAGGAAGAATAATAATGGATCAGAAGTGAGGCATAATAATCAGGTATCCCGACATCCCTGTAAATCAGCGTGCACACCCTGTGTGGGGAGCGTAATTATATAAAAATAAGATGAACCACAGTGCGGCCTCCGGAGTGTGCCATCTTGAATGAATTACAGATATTGGAGTCCTATCTAAGAGAAGTTATTAAGGAGGTTTTATGGCTGGCATGGGCTTCCCAGGTAACTCGGTGGTAAAGAACCTGCCTGCAATACAGGAGATGTTCAGTACCTGGGATGGGAAGATCCCCTAGAGGAGAAAAAGGCAGCTCACTCCCGTATTCTTGCCTGGACAATCCCATGGACAGAGGAGCCTGGCGGGTTACCGTCCTTGGGGTTGCAAAGAGTAGAACATGGCTGACTACGCACGTGCGCATAGCTGGCGTATGAGAGGAGTCTAAATAAAAGCCAACTATCCTGCTAAGAAAGGGCTTTGGGTTTGCTTGGGAAGCAGCATTCCTTTCTCACGGTTAGGCTGTGCCCTAACCCAGAGTGTGGCTCTCCTTTCTTGAAGCAACAGAACCAGCAAAGGAGAAAGAGTGTGAAGGGAAACTCTCTAACATCTGCAGGAGCTGATGTCACCTGCAGCTTTCGTTGTCACTGGTTTTGGTGACAACGAGGAGTCTGTCGGGAGAACTCCCCATCAGTCTTCAACACAAATTCATAAATGGGGGGGCTAACCCCCTCTTTCCCTGATGTCTACTTCTGCTTCATGGACTCTTTCAGCCCTGGGTTCCCAAGGAAAAACATCAGCCGGCCAGTTGTCTCAGGTTCATTGCCATGTGGGATTGTACCAAGTATGTGTGTTTTTCCCTCTTTAATTTATTTTGTTTTAATCAAAGGATAACTGCTTTACAGTGTTGGGTTGGTTTCTACCAAACATCGGAATCAACCAGCCATACCTATGTCCCTTCCCTCTTGAACCTAGAGCCTATAATACAGAGTGAAGTAAATCAGAAAGAAAATAACAAATGTCATATACTAACCCACACACACAGAATCTAGAAAGATGGTACTGATGAAATTATTTGCAGGGCAACAATGGAGATACAAACATAGAGAACAGACTGACGGACATGGTTGGCGGGAGGAAGGAGAGGGTGGGACGTCCGGAGGGACTCACATGGAAACATACATCGCCATGTGTAAAAGAGACAGCCACCGGGAATTTGTTGTACGACTCAGGGAACTCAAACCGGGGCTCTCTAACAAGTATATGTTTTTCTACGACAAGCACTTGCAAAAGGGAAGACAAGGAAAAAACCCAGCAGACCTCAGAGATGCATAATTCATGACGGAGGCTGAAAGTGCCGAGCACGACAGCCTCGGGTTGAACCGTGGAGCTGTCTTCATTTACTCACAGATGGCAGCCAGTTACCCGCAGCAAGAAGTGACGGTGTTCAGGCCGCAGGTTGCTTTGGCCAGAAAGGGAGCTTCCTGCCACCACTGAGCAGGGTCGTCAGCATTCTGCAATCCCGTCCGGCTCTGAAAACGGACTTTGTCAACCGTTCTTCCCTGGTGGTTCAGACAGTGAAGAATCCCACTGTGATGCAGGAGACATGGGTTTGATTCCTGGGTCGGGAAGATCCCCTGGAGAAGGGCATGGCAACCCACTCCCATATTCTAGCCTGGTAAATTCCATGGACAGAGCAGCCTGGTGGGCTACAGTCCATGGGGTTGCAAAGAGTCAGACACAACTTAGCAACTAACACTTTCACTTTCTTTCGCTGAAGGGGAAGCCTCTGCCTCCCTGCTAGTCTGTTTCCCAGAGAGAAGCCCTGCAGGCGCTTGGACGTCGGTTCACTCAGTTTAATGAGAATAACCCCGTGAAACAGTGTTCTTTCGCTCAGAGACACAGGCGCCTGTCTCCGCATGGAGCATTTGTTTCGCACTGGCTGCTCTGGGAGGGGCTCCTGACATCTAAGAGTCTCTCCATGCCCTCTGCCCCAGGACAGGCTGAACGTTGTGAACTGAAGCTCCAGCACATCCCTGCTGAGGTCTAACCAGCTCTGAAGAAGTGGGCTCTTCTGGATTCCCTGCTCCTTGCCATCTGGTGAGGTGGACTCGGATGATGCTCTGGGCTCTGGCTGCTGCGAGGGCCCTGAACCGGTTTCTTTTTCCTTTTGGCCATTTTAGGTTTTCACTGGGAAATTAACTCGTAGTTCTTTCAGTAGGATCAACAGAGTCCTATGGAGCAGTATTCCAGGCAGAGCTCCCTCTCCCGTTTTATCCATCTACTACCTACAACCCCCCCACCCCTTGAAACACAGGCACACTGAGGGCTAGTATTTTCTGGGCCAGAAAGTGTTTCCATGCTCTTAACATCCTCCAGGAGCTTTGCCCAAACCTCGCCCAAGAGGTGAGCTCATGGAGGTGACTTTACAATGGAGGGAATGAGGAAACTTATTTGCAAAGCAGAAATAGAGACACCTATGTAGAGAACAATACAGATATCAAAATGGGGAAGAGAAGTGGTGGGATAGATTGGGAGATTGGGATTGGCATATATACACTTCTATGTAGAAAACAGATAATTAATGAGAACCTACTATATAGTACAGGGAGCTCTACTTAGGGCTTTGTGGTGATCTAAATGGAAAGGAAATCTAAAAAAGAGGGGATATATGTATATGGAAGAAAAGCTATGACAAATATAGACAGCGTATTAAAAAGCAAAGATAACACTTTGCCAACAAAAGTCCATACAGTCAAAGCTGTGTCTTTTCCCGTAGTCATATATGGCTGTGAGAGTTGGACTATAAAGAATTGGCGCTTTCTAACTGTGGTGCTGGAGAAGACTCTTGAGAGTCCCTTGGACTGCAAGAAGATCAAACCAATCAATCCTAAAGAAAATCAATGCTAAATATTCATTGGAAGGACTAATGCTGAAGCTGAAGCTGAAGTTCCAATACTTGGGCCACCTGATGCAAAGAGCTGACTCACTGGAAAAGACCCTGATGCTGGGAAAGACTGAGGGCAAAAGAGAAAGGGACAACAAAGGATGAGATGGCATCATCGACCCAATGGACATGAATTTGAGCAAGCTCTGGGAGATAGAGAAGAACAGGGAAGCCCGCAGACTGGCGTGCTGCAGCCCATAGGGTCACAAAGAGTCCGACATGACTGAGGAACTTAACAACAACAGCATATGTATGTGTGTATCTGACTTACTTTGCTGAGCAGCAGAACAAACACAGCATTGTAGAGCACCTATACTCCAATAAAAATTAATAAAGGAGAAAAGAGGGGAGGGGCTCCCACTCCCCTTGGATAGAAATCACATGACAGGCCAGGTCCTAAGCAGTCCTCTAGTGGTAAGTCTCACAAAATCTCATACACAAGACTTAGGACAGTTTTTACCTATAAACGCTTATTGGGATTTAAAAAAAAATGAGATATAACTGACACAGACTTGGCTTTTTTTTTTTCAAACAGAATATTATCTTCTCCAAATTTGTCATCTCAGTTGCAAAAGGGAATATGTGCCTGATACGTGCTCCTCTGTGCAACTGGAATAACAACTAACCATATCCACGGATGGGGTGACGACGGACACTTGAACGTCTGGTACCGGTGGTGACGCCCCACTGTAGGCAATCCTGCTGCTGGTTTCCTGCTGAGAGGCCTCCACTAAGATGAAATGGAATCAAAGAATTCCACAGAGCAGCCCTCTCCCTTGCCACAGGATTTTCTACTTCCTTATGTTTTATACCTTCTTGGATCATATTCTAAATATCCACTTCCACACTGATTTCTACCACTAGAGGCTGGAGGACAAGTGTCTCACTTGGTTTCTCGATGTTTGCCCAGGGGCAGATGCTGCCTGGCACGTGGTAGATTATTTGGACATTCATTCTGAGATTCATACCAAGCGCCTACTCTGTGCCTGGCACTGAGGGGCACCGTGCTGAACAGGACACACAGCCTCTGAAAGAACTTGGGAGTCTGTCCAGTTCAACACTTTTTTTTAATAAATGATGACCCAGGCCCAGGGGGGGAAAGTGCCCAGGGTACCACAGCCATAACCAGACACAGTCTAGTGCCCTCTCCTGGACCGACCAGCTAGACGACTGCTTGATGAATGGGCAACGTGTCTATGAGTCAGTCCATTCAGTGCTAGAGGGCTTCTCAGGTGGTTCAGTGTTAAATAATCTGCCTGCCAATGCAAGGAGACACAGGTTCGATCCCTGGGTCAGGAAGATCCCCTGGAGGAGGAAATGGTAACCCACTCCAGTTATTCTTTCCCAGAGAACCCCATGGACAGCGGAGCCTGGTGGGCTACAGTGCATAAGGTCCCAAAGGGTTGGATAAACTGAGCACACACGGATGTATGCACAAATTTGGTGCCATAAGCCGGTTATAAAGACCAGCAAAGGCAGAAGGGAGAGGAGACATAGTAACGACAAAGGATTTGGAGAGAAGAGATAAGAATGGGGGAAGATCCAGGCCAGGTCAGTGTATGCTAACATCAGTGCAGGACGTCAAGTCCCTGCCCCCCAGGGCAGCAGGGGAGCGGAAGAACTCCAGCACTAGTCACTGGTAGGGGGCCAGTGCTCTGTCTCCGGTCTCCTCGTTGGAAATGAAGAGAAGAACTCCTGCCTCTTGAGTCTGCATAATTAAAACTGAAGAGCAGAATTTGCCTATCAACTTAAGCCCCATGAAAATGCATAGAAAACTCCTAAAACATGACTCATTATTACACAGATAAATCATGCAGGTCCCTTGACTCCTACTTGCAACTGAGTTTTATGCTGTAAAAAAACAGCAGATACAGCTATTGACTACTTCCAGGGTCAGAACTCAGCTTCTTGGCAAGATCCAAAGGCTTCACTGGCTGGAATTTGTCTGCATCTTCAGACTGCTCTTCCCCCACTTCAGTCCTACATCCTGGCCACAGCAAACTCCCCAAAGTTCTTCTCATATGCTGTTTTGTTCTGGCCTCTCTCTTTTGGACGCTTCCCAGGTGACTCAATGGTAAAGAATCTGCCTGCCAATGCAAGAGACACGGGTTTGATCCCTGGGTTGGGAAGATCCCCTGGAGAAGGAAATGGCAACCCACTCCGGTATTGTTGTCTGGGATCCCATGGACAGAGGAGCCTGGTGGGTTACAGTGCATGGGGTGCAAAGAGTCTGACAGGACTGAGTGACTAAACAACAACCACTTTTGCCCAGACATCCTAGAGCATCCTTTTCATCTTCTCCACGTGGCTAATCCAGACTCATCCCTCCCAACTTAGCTCCCATGTCACGTCCTATGGGTATCATTACTATGCCCTAACCCCACACTCAGAGCTGGAGAAGCTATCTACCTTCCTACAGGTCTCTATATTTACCTTCCTTGTAGCACTTACCATATACCTGTTCACTCATCTCTTGTCCAGCAATTATGTCCTAGCTCTATGCCCCTGGTGCCTCTCCCAAGGCCCCACCATATCAGGCACTCAATAAAGGTTAACTGAACCTGGTCCATACCTTCCCCAATCCAGCCTCATAAAAGGCTACCATTTTTTTTTTCTTTTACAGCATAATTTGTAATTGCTTTGAAGTATCGTACCACACAAATACCTTTGCAGTATTGTACCACACAAATATCTTATGATTTATTTAACTGGCTTAGAAGATTCCCTGGAGAAGGGAAAGGCTACCCACTCCAGTACTGCGGCCTGGAGAATTCCATGGACTGTAGAGTCCACAGGGTCGCAAAGAGTCAGACGTGACTGAATGACTAACTTTCACTGTTATTGGACATTTGGATTATTTTCAATATTTTGAGGCTCTCATTTTGATACTGAAGGGATTACCATAGCCATCAACTAGTCAACTGAGATTTCCTCTAAAAACCAGCAAATCAAATCTCAGTGAAAATAAGCAAGGCTACTTGGGATGCTGGTAATCACAGTGTGAGTTGATCAATGTTCCATTTGGAGGAGAGCAAAGACTGCCTTATCAGAGCAGCATGACACGCACCCCACGTTCGTCCATTGATAGGTCTCTGGGTACCTCTTATCGAACTAGTTATCTTGGGGGGAGCTCTGTTCCTGAGTCACGTTTGCCGGGAATTCCACATAAAATGGAAGAAGAAACTCAGCCAGCTGAAGGTGCTGGTGACCTGGTTAATAAGCTCTGCTTCAGCGAAGGCTTTTCCTCCTCCCCACACACGGAATCCCAGATGGAGCCTAGGCTCAGGCACTCATAGGTAAGACAGCAGCCCCGGGCCCTGCAGACCCCAGGACTGAAGGTCTGTTGAGGTTCATTGCTGTTGCCGTCACAGTTCCAGACCTAGAGGTCTCCCATAAAAGCCAAGGTCAGCATCAAGGCCTTTTTCCCACCCTTCTGCTGCACCCGAATATCAGGCAAAGCAGAGACAGACCACCCAGAGTTGCTGCTAGGTCATCTTTGGTGGGAAGGAGGTGAGGGTGAGGCTGACTTTGTTATGATCTGGGGGTTGGTTCCCATAGCCTATTAAGAAGCAGTAGAAGTTCATTAACATCAAAAGAACTTAAGAAAAGGTGCGGGGACATCACTGGTGGTCCAGCAGTTAAGATGCCACACTGGCAATACAGGCAGTACAGGTTCAAACTCTGGTCAAGGAACTAAGATCCCAAATGCCATGGGGCACAGCCAAAAGATAAAAAAACGGAATGAAAAGATGGAATAAAGAGATCATTCTTCTTTGTCCATGAAGGAAGCTCCCAGATTGGGAAAGGGCGGAGAAAGGGTCGCCTAGAGTCTTTCCTAGCGACGTCGGATGGTGTCAGTTCTGCGAAAGTGCTCAGACTGAGGCGGGTATGCTGGAAATTCTGATGAGGCCTCCAAGGAGGGCATGGAGTGTGGTTCTGTTACTTACTAACATCCGGGCCTTGAGGTATTTTGGTCTTAGTTTCTCCACCCATAACCTATAAAATGGGAATCATACCTACCTCATGGACTTATGAGAATAGCATACACACAGGTGTACACACACCGAGCCACCTATAACTCATCAGTGATGATTTCCAACTTCAGCTCTTTAAAGGGAGAAACAACGACCTCTTCTGGAATTTTGTGGTTCTTCCTCTCTGCCACCATCTATAGCTGTCTGGACCACATCTAATTGAACTGCAATTATTTATTTATTTGGCTGTACAACATGTGGGATCTTAGTTCCCCGATCAAGGGTTGAACCTGTGCCCCCTGCAGTGGAAGAGCAGTGTCTTAACCACTGGACTGCCAGGGAAGTCCTTGAACAGCACTTTTTAAAAAGCAATTTACTCCCAACAAGTCTTTACCTTAGTTTCATTGAATATGTGTACAACAGGCATAAATAGGTTTTAGAATAACCCCAAGTGGCTCTTAGCAAGCAAAGGACTTGGCTGCTGGGAGACGAGGGGCCCGGGCAGGGTGGCCAAGGAACGGCCGGCCATGCAGAGGCTCCGTGTCTCAGTGGAAAGCAGTCAGTCGCTCTGCCCACGCGCCCTTGCCCTGAGCACATGGGTGAGCACTGGCCTGACTTCCAGCTGCCCCTGGATTCAGTTCTCTGTCTGAGGCTCTCCCCTTCCTGCTGTAGCTGACTTTGCCACTTGCATAGCAGGTGCCACAGAACAATGGAAATTCTGACAGCAAGGACGGGTGGGAGCTGGTGTATAAAGACCCCAGCCCCCTCAGCTGTAGGGCTGGATTACCCTGAGGCATGTTCTGCGTGGGCTCCCCCAGTTTCTCCAGCAGGATCAAGTTCCCATCTCCCACAGCAGTACCTGGCTTAGAAGTGCACCCTTGCTCGTGTGGCTGCCTTCCCGTTCATGCCTCATTTTCCTGAAGCCCTCTGGTGTCCTCCCACCTCTCAGATAAACTATTTTTTTCCTGAATTCTTGGCTCAGTTTGCTTTTGCAAAAACCCAAACTATAACCGTCTCAGATGTAAGCCTTGCTCTGGGAATGAAGCAAACAGGGCAATGTGGTGCTTTAATTACATGAAGGTCACCATATATACAGCTCCTTCTGTGGGGGGCCGAACAACAGCCTCCAGATGCTAATCCCCAGAACCTGTGTATTTGTCACTTTGCATGGTAAAAGAGACTCTGCAGATGTGACTAAGTTAAGGATCTGGAGATGGAGAGATGATTCTGGCTGATTCAGCTGGGCCTGATCCAGTAATGAGAGTCTTTTTAAGAGAGGGGCAGCAGGGAGTGAAGTGGGAAGCAGGCCATGTGACAACAAAAGCTATGGGAAGCACAATCAGAAAAAGAAGATTCTGGCTTTGAGGATGGAGAGAGGCACCACGAGCCAGGGAATGCAGGCAACCTCTAGGAGCTAGAAAAGGTAAGGAAACGGGTTCTCTCCTGGAGCCTCTAGAAAGAATCAGCTGTTGATACCATGAGTTTAGCCCCCTCAGACTCATTCCAGACTTCCAATCTCCAGAACTATAATAGAATAAATGTGTGTTGTTTTTTTAATCTATTGAGTTGATGGTAATTTATTACAGTAGCAAAAAGAAACTAAAGCTTACCATCCAATCCTTGCATTACTTTATAGTGGATATAATTTATCCCCATTTTACAGATGGGAAAACTGGAGCTTGCTCATATGTGGAACAACTTGGCCTCAAGGTAGAAGAGCTGGTAAGTGGCAGAGCTGCGTTCAAGCTAGTCTGTCCAACCTTGACCATCAAGTTCCCTCCACCCATGATTCCCACACTGATTCCAAGAGACCCACTTGCAAAGTCAGCCTCTTGAGGTTGGGCTTCCTGGTTCTACTCTGTCTACTAAAAGGCTCAACAACAAAGAAACATGTCAAGGCTTGCAAAGGTGATAGGAGAAGCTCCCAGGAGTTTATATGAGGCCAAACCCTACCTTAGTACTCAAGTTATAACCTGCTTAGATGAGGCCCAAGACAGGTTCACTCATTCTATTCTAGACTGAAATGGGATAGTCAGGTGCTGAACAGAGTATAATTCTAATCATATTTCAAAAGAAATATAAATACTCCAATGGGGACTTCCCTGGTGGTCCAATGGTTGAGAAGCTGTCTGTCAATACAGGGGACACAAGTTCGATCCCTGGTCCAGGAAGATCCCACATGCTACAAGGCAACTAAGCCCATGAACCACAACTGCTAAGCCCATGCTCTGTAACAAGAGAAGCCCCTGATTGCTGCAACTAGAGAAAGCCTGCGCACAGAAATGAAGACCCAGCACAGCCAATAAATAAATACCCCAATGGGTAAGAAAAATGGAATTGCTGCTCAAATATTACTCAAAGATAGTATGTATTTTATTGAGCTCCTGCTATGTGCCAGGTATGTGCTAGATGCTGGGGAAATCCAAAGAATTATAAAGAACTGCCTTAGTGGTGTAGAAGATGCAGGGCAGGAGGCAGCACACACAGACGCATATAACTAGCATACAACAGGACATGTCCTGTATTTCTAAGTCAGCCTGGGGACCCATTCCTGAGGACCTACTGTGTGCAAGACAATGAGTTGGAATTGGAAGAAGATAAGACAATCTCTGCTATAAAGTAGCTAACAGGCTGGTGAGGTTAACAGCTAATGAACACATATTGTTCATTCTTCACTCATTTATTTGACAAATAATTGCTCAGTGCTTCCTACATGTCAACACTGCATCATGGATGCTAGAGTGATGGAAATGTACTGGAAACAGTGGAGGTTGAAAGAAGAGGATGGTCGCTGCTCCGTGGAGGGTCAAAGGGAGCCTAATGGTAACACAAGTTACAGTCCAACAGCTGAGAAGTATCCCCCGGAAGCAGAATGGGTGAGAAAACTTAGCTTCACATCTCTGCTTTAATATCCCACTACAGTAATCTAATTGGTGTGTTTGACCTATGCATCTTCTCTGGGGGAGGCCACAACTGTCCAATAACGGTGACAGGGTTTTAATTGTGGTTTTTACTGTATCTCTGCACATGTGGAGTGACTCAGTGCCCAGGCAATTGAACTCAGCCTGTTTTTCTCAGGTTCATTCCCACCACTGAGACCCTGTCCGTTTCCAGTTCCCAGGAAGGTGCTGGGGTCAGAGCCTATACGGCTTTCAGCTCACATTTTCCCTTCCATCACGCATTCAGCAGGCTCTCGCTCTCATATCTGATAGGAAACTTGCAGGATGTCAGATGTGACAAACAGGGTTTTAAAACAGCCAAGGGAAATATAAACAAAGAGATCTGCTTTTCAGATTCTGGTATGAACAGTTCTGGAAAAAGAAAGGGAAAGAGGATTTTAATGGACTTAAAGAAACCAGTTCAAATGAGAGAGACCAGGTGCCGCTGGTGGAGCTTCTGATACTCTGTACGCATCTTATCTTTTATGATAAAAACAAGTGTGACATACACCGTGTGTTGAGTTGTCTGCATTTTGAGATCTCCTGGGTCTCGAATATCATAAGCGTTAACATAGGCAACGCATCCGGGGTGAGTGAGGAATTTATAGTTTCAGGGCTAGGGAATTGTACATTCTTTAACAAAAAAATATTCCTTTAAAAAATGAATTTTTTTCCACTAAATGTATATAAGGACTTCCATGGAGGGGTTAAGACTTTGCCTTCCAATGCAGGGGGTATGGGTTCAATCCCTGGTCAGGGAGCTAAGATCTCACACGTCTCGAGGCCAAAAAATCCAAACATAAAACAGAAACTGTATTGTGACAAAGTCAAAAAGACTTTAAAAGTGGTCCTCATAAAAAAAAAATCTTAAAAATAATTTAAAAATATATATAGCAACAAAATGTGGTACATACACACAAAGAAATATCATTCAGCCTTAAAAAGGAAGGGGATTCTGACACATGTGACACCAGGAATGAACCTTAAAGACATTATGCTAGGTGAAGTAAGTCAGTCACAAAAGGACAGATGTTGTATGGATCCTCTTATATGAAGTACTTAGAGTAGTGAAAATTCACAGTGACAGAAAGCAGAATAGTGATTACGGGGGGTTGAGGGAAGACAGGAGTGAAGATAGTGTTTAAAGGGGACAGAATTTAAGTTTGAGAAGAAAATGTTCTGGAGATGGACAGTGGTTGATGGTTGCATAACAATGTGAATGTATGTACTTAATGCCACTGAACTGTACACAAAAGAATGGTAAATGTTATGTTACAGATATTTTACCACTATAAATAAAAATGTAACAACTGCAAATGCCACTTTTGAGCTGAAATAGAATCAGTAGGATTTGGGAGCTGAAGGGGATTGTAGTCAAGAGTTGATCAGTTTGGAGTTTCCAGATGTCAGTGTGAAGTAGCTGCAATGAATCAGCCAGGGGCAACCCAGTCATTCCAGTCCTAGTTATGTACCCAGGAGAAATGAAAGCATAATTTCACAAAAGACTACTTGTATACAAATATCCACAGCGGCTTTATTCAAAATAGCCCCAAACTGGAGTCCATCCAAATGTCCATCAGTAGGAGAATGGATAAATCGATTGCAGTGTATCTGTACAATTTCCTCTTCTCCAGTTCTAAAATGAATGAACTGTTGAAACACACAACTTGGATGAATCTCAAAATATTCTGCTAAGTGAAAGCAGCCAGATATCAAAGTATACATACTGTAGGATCCATTTATATGAAATTTTAGGTTAGGCAAAACTCATTTATATGGATAGAACTGAGAACAGGGGTTACCTGGAGGGAGGGCAGTCTGGGGTAAGGGCCCAAAGAGATTTTCTAGGATGATGGAAATATTTGGTATCTCAACAGGAGTGTGAGTGGCCTGAATATAATTCATTTGAGCATTTGTCAAAACTCCTCAAACTGTATACCTAAGATCTACACATTTTGCTGTGAATTATTTCACAATTAAAAATTTTTGTTTTATTCAGTCACCAAGTCGTGTCCAACTCTTTGCGACCCCATGGACTGCAGCATGCCAGATTTCCCTGTCCCTCACCATCTCCTGGAGTTTGCCCAAGTTCATGTCCATCGAATTGGTGATTCAATTTTAAAAATATATAATTATAAAAAAAATATCACTTCCCAGAGATTCTGGTTCAATAGGTCTGGAGTGAAAGCCAGGCATCTGCAGGTTTAAAATATCCACAGGTGAGCTGCACAGTCAGCGGGGTTCCAGCCAGCCCACTCCATCCCACCACATTGGCCTAAGGTGGGAAATGCCTTCCCAAACCCACTTCTCCCTGCATCCTTCACCCTTGAAGGAGGCAGGTGGTGCCTCCTTGAACCTTGGCTCACAAGTCACAAGTCATTCTTCTTCTTTTTTCCCCTATTTTTTTGGCCATGCCACACAGCATATAGGATTTTAGTTCCCTGACCAGGGATGGAATCCATGCCCCCTGCAGTGGAAGGAGAGTGTCCTAACCACTGGACCACCAGGGGAGTCCCACAAGTCACTTCTTAGATGTGCTCAACAAGGCTGGAAATCACGTCCTTTCTCATGCAGAGGCCAGGGACAAGGTTCTTGGGAGTGCAGACTGTGGGGTCTGAATGCCTGCGTTTCAATCCCACCTCATCTCTGACCAGCTGAGGACCCCTGGGCAAGTTCATATGCCTCAGTTTCTTTCCCTGTAAAATGAGGAGGTTGATGCTATTAGGGCATTAGCAACCTTGGAGGGCAGCTGTGAGGATTTAAGAAGTCAGTACAAAAGCGTAATCATGTTTGTTATTTTCGACATTTTATAATGCTTGGATATCTTGGGGGTCTTTGGACCTGGGGAGGGACCGCTGCTCCCAGGGTTGGCTAATTCCTTGAGATAGCAGACAACTTGCCTCTGACCATGACTTTTCTAAAACTGGAGGATAATTGCTTTACCATGTTGTGTTGGTTTCTGTGGTACAACAACATGAATCAGACATGAGTTTACACATGTCTGGGCTTCCCTGGTGGCTCAGCAGTAAAGAATCTGCCTGCAGGGCAGGGGACGCAGGAGCTGTGGGTTCGAACCCTGAATCGGGAAGATCCCCTGGAGGAGGAAACGGCAGTCCACTCCCGTATTCTCGCCTGGAAAATCCCATGGACGTCGGGGCCTGGTGGGCTACAGTCGGTGGATCACAAAGAGTCGGACGCGACTGAAGCATTGAGTACAGTCCAGCACATACACATGTCCCCTCCCTCCTGAGCCTCCCTCCCGCCGGCCACCCCCTCCCACCCATCTAGGTCATCACGGAGCACCAGGTTGAGCTTCCTGTGCTATACATCGGCTTCCCACTAGCTAGCTATTTTACATATGGTAATGTATATGTTTCAATGCTGCTGTCTCAATTTATCCCACCCTCTCCTCTCCCTGCTGTGTCTCTATTCCTGCTCTGCAAATAGATTCATCAGTATCATTTTTCTAGATTCCATATATATGCATTCAGTTCAGTCCAGTTGCTCAGTCATGTCTGATTCTTTGCTTCCCCATGGACTGCAGCACACCAGGCTTCCCTGTCCATCACCGTCTCCTGGAGCTTGCTTAAACGCATGTCCATCGAATCAGTGATGCCACCCAACTGTCTCATCCTCTGTTGTCCCCTTCTCCTTCTGTCTTCAATCTTTCCCAGCATCAGGGTCTTTTCCAATGAGTCAGTTCTTCATATCAGGTGGCCAAAGTATTGGAGTTTCAGCTTCAGCATCAGTCCTTCCAATGAATATTCAGGACTTATTTCCTTTAGGATTGACTGGTTTGATCTTCTCGCAGTCCAAATTTGATCTCCTTGCAGTCCAAATAAAACATATGTGTGAATAGACAACATTTGTTTTTCTCTTTCTGACTTACTTCACTCTGTATAATAGGCTCTAGGTTCATCCACCTCACTACAGCTAACTCAAATTTGTTCTTTTTTATGGTTGAATAATACTCCATTGTATATATGTACGACAACTTCTTTATCCATTCATCTCTCAATTGACCATAACTTTGATATGCATACACACCAATCCAGAGCCCACACCCCCAACCAGTTCTTTCTCAAACTCTTACATACCAAGTTAATATTCCCTTGTCCTGAGTCACTCTGGACCAGGTACTAAACAGCTAGGGGCCACCTGTATAGTCAAGAGCCTGCTGAGATTATTCAAACACTCCAGCCCTGTGCTCACTAACCCTGCCTCATCCATTGTTTCTGAGAAAACCCTAATAAAGGCTGTGGGCCATTCTTTCTTCCTGCTTAACAACCCTAGTACTTCCCCATGTGGCCCTGCATGCTTTGGCATGATGCCTTACTCTTGGAAACCATTACTAACAAATCATCTTTTCAACAGCAATCATTTCCCGATCTGTTAGCTTTGCTTTACATGAATAAAGCCAAAATTCCGGGTAGTTGTTGTTCAGTCACTCAGTCGTGTCTGACTCTCTGCGACCCCATAGACAGCAGCACTCCAGACTTCCCTGTCCTTCACCATTTCCCAGAGTTTGTTCAAACTCATGCCCATTGAGTCAATGATGTCATCCAACCATCGCATCCTCTGTCACCCTCTTCTCCTGCTTTCAATCTTTCCCAGCATTAGGGTCTATTTATTTTATTATTTTTTTAATGAAACTTTTTATTTATTTAGCTGTGCTGGGTCTTAGTTGTGGCACGTGGGACCTATTGTAGTTCCCTGACCAGGAATCGAACCCAGGCACCCCGCGTTGGGAACACAAGTATCTTAGCCACTGGACCACTAGGGAAGTCTCTACACTTCAATACAAGCATAAGAAGAGTGCCTGGCATGGAGTAGGCCTGCAAAGTAGAGTCACTGTGTAACTGAACCCTCTGCTACTTTTTCACAGCACTTACTATGATCTGTAATTATGTAGCTTAGGGGTTGTTTGCTCTCTATCTCCTTCTTTAACCTCTAAGCTCTGAGAAGAAAGGCCCATGTCCATTTTTTTTTATTCATACTATACTATATTCCCAGCATCTAGTTAAGGGCCAGGCAAAGAGAAGGGCTTAGCAAAGACCCGATGAACAAAGGAGAACCCACTGGTTGTAGAGTTAAGCCCTCTTTTCATAGTTAATGGAATCTAAGCCAGGGAGGGGAGGAGACTCACCAAATCACACCAACCATTGGATTGGAGCTAATGTGTCAGGCCCCTTAACTCTCAAGACCCCTTCTCCCATTCCAGTTAGTTGCCCTGAAATCTGTGGTCTGACTTTGTGAGATGTGGGGAGCAAATAAGGCCCGAGAACCATTCAGCTGTGCATGTGACAAAGATGCATGGATGCCCAGGAAGTTCTGCACTGCCTTCTTGCTGGACTGTTGTCCTTTGCTCACCCCACTGACACTGTTTTTGGTCCTTACAGTTTCCTGTCACCACTCAGCAGCTTTTATCACTGGTGCAGACTATGAAACTATGCTGGACTTGGCAGCCCACAGCCTTGGTCTCTCTTCACAAGGGAGCTGGCTCGTGCGATCCCACATCAGTCATTCCCGAGACATGGATGTGGCCTCCTCTTCACATGATATAACTGCCAAGCTTATTGCGACCCTTCCTGGAGGGAACCCTGGAGCAGTTTCCCTTGGCTTCAGGGTGGTGGGTGCCTGTCATCACCAAGACCTAGCAATGGGTCCCAGGGGTGACTTACAGGCTGTCATCAACTCTTGGAATTCTTGGATTCTACTCCTAAATTCCCAAGCCAAAGAGACTGGCTGCTGGTCTCATGGGTGAGCGATTTATGGGACAGTTGAATTCTACAACTTGGAAGGTTCATTTAAGTTGATCAGGGAGATATTTCTGCCTTCAGTGGGAGTCTTGCTCATTACTATTCAGGGTCTAAGAACCATTTAAGTTAAATAATGGCCAGGTATCAAAAAAATGAGACATTTGATTATATTAGAAGTTCTTGAGCACAGGAGACAGCAGCCTGGAGTAAAGGAAAGGGTTGAGGCTTTGGGGACAGACAGATCTGGGTGGAGGCCCCAGGCTGGCCTTTTGGCAGCCCCATGATTTTGTCATGTGACTTAATCTCTCTGATTCTCAGTCTTCTTTACAAAATAAACATGACAAGATCTGTTATGCAAAGCAAGGCACGCAAAGCTCTTGTCACAGTGCCAGGCACGCAGTAGGTTTTAAATAAATGCTGAAATATGAAGTTGATGCTGTTGATGATAACACTCCAATGGCATGCATCCTTTCAGCTTACTCAACCCTTTTCTTATATATGTGTATATACTTATTTTGTTATTGAGATATAATTCTCATGTCATAAAATTCACCCTTTCAAGCTATACAGTCAAGTGGTTTTTAGGATATTCTCAAAATTGTGCAACCATCTCGACTATATAATTCCAGAACACTTTCATCAGCCCCAAAATAAACCCCATACCTATTAGCAGTCACTCCCCATTCTTCCCCTCCTCCAGTCCCTGGCAACCACTAATCTGCTTTCTGTCTCTATGGATTTGCCTAGTCTGGGTATTTCTTATGAATAGACTCACAAAGCATAGCCCTTTGTGTCTGGCTTTTCTCACTTAGCATAATGTTTTCAAGGTTTGTCCATGTCATAGCAGGTAGCACAACTTCAATCCTTTTTCTTGCCAGATAATATTCTACTGTATAGCTCTACCACTGTGGTTTGTCCATTCATCAACTGATGGGCACTTGGGTTGTCTCCACTTTTGGGCTCCCATTCTTTTTTATTTGATCCTTACAACCTTCTCTGTCGGAGAACCTAGCAGGTACAGTCTTGTTCACCACAGAGATGGGAACTGAGGCTCAGGGTGGCAAAGTGACCTCCCTATGGTCACTCAGCAGCTTTAGACACATGTTAGGGATCCAGGTCAATCCTCCTAACTTCCTCAAGCTCATTCAATGTCTCCAGACAAAACAAGAAGGATGGTGTTTGTCAGTGTTTGTATGTGGAGGGAATCCAACAGCGTATTACAGAGCATTTCACTGGCCTTGAGGGCAAAGGAATGAGCATAATTAAGGATCATCTTGCTTTGCAACCCCAGCAGGGGAGACAGTAGCCGATTCCAAGTGGATCTGTGCCAGCATGTATCGAGGGAAGGCAGCCCATTCTCACTAATGAGAAACCCAGGAACAATCCAATCTCATCCTTGGGCTTTGCCTGGGGATTCTCAGTGGCAGGTGCTGGCCGCCCTCCCTTCCTCCTTCACCCCGACACAACACCTTGGATTCTCCATCATTTCCTGTGCATTCTTTGCCCCCTTTTCTGTGCTTAGCGACCTGGAGGCCAACCATACATGAGAGCAAAGCCAACAGCAATCAGAGCAAAAGAAGATGGAAACAATCCACATGGCAAGAGGGGAGCCTCTATCCTATCCAAGACAGGGCCAGGATTTTCTCTGGACAACCTTGGCTATTCCCAGAACGTTCCCATTCTCACGTGAGTAACGAACAATGACTGAGCATGCACTTTGGTTCAACATTCTTTCATCAAAATATTTCTTGGCACCTACTGTGTGCACGTCAGACCTGGGGCACCAGAAGACAACAGAGGAAGACAAATGGGTCCAACTCTGACATTCAGATTCTCATGATGGAGACAGATTGTGACTGCGTGCTGTGTGTGAAGTGACTTCAGTCATCTCCAACTCTTTTGCAACCCCATAGACTGTAGCCTGCCAGGCTCCTCTGTTCATGGGATTCTCCAGGCAAGAATACTGGAATGGGTTGATGTGCCCTGCTCCATGGGATCTTCCCAACCCAGGAATCAAACCCGGGTCTCCAGCACTGCAGGCAGATTCTTTACCATCTGAGCCACTGGGGAGACAAACCAGAGGGATGCAAACAAAGAAGAAAAACAGGACGTAATAAAGGAAGGGAATGAGAGGGGGAAGAAGGGGTGGAGTCAGGCTGCCCCACCTGACCAGGTGCTACTGGTCCAGTCATCGAGGGTATGGGGTGTGAAAGACCCAGAAGCAGCTTCCAAGTAGAACGGCCAATACTGCAGGCAAGTACAGCCAAAGCAGGCGCAGGGGGAAGATTTCCAGGGAATGCCTCCCCCACTAAAGTCCCAACGGCTCCATCCCCTCTCCAGTCATCTCCTACCACGTGTCGAGGGGTTACCCCTCGGGCTCCCTCCTGCTGCTGAGCATCTGTGACTCCCCTGAGGATGTGACTTCTGGGCTGCCCTCCCGGCTGCCCGCCAGTGTCAGGTCAGGGTGTAGCCAATCTTCCCGAGTGAGGGCTGCACAGCCTGGTGACAGCCTGTGGCTTTTGCTCCTGCAACTGTGACATCCCCAGAGGGGAAATAAAACAGCTGTCCCAACGGGTCACACAAAACAGCCTCGTCATGTCACCCGTTTCAAATAACTGACACCAAGGGACTGACCCCACTGCCAGCACAGAGCACCTCCAAATGAAGGAGCAAGGAGGCTTGATGATAAAGCTGCACTCAGCGCATCTGCAGATAATTGATTTTCTTTTTATGCCAAACCCCCATCCACTGCTGTGACAGAAACATCAATAGCAGCAACCCCAGTCAGCTGAGAACCAGTGGCTGGGACTTCTGGCCTCAGTCCTCTGTTCAAGCTTAGAACTGCCAACTCACCCTAGTGCATGGCATGGCTTGGGGCAGCATGTTGTCTATGACCAGCGGCAGCAGCACGGGTGTCTTCACAAAGCAATTCTGCAACAAGACCTGGGCAAAGGACCTACTACACTCCTGCTGTATGGCTGCCCTGAGCCTGGCTGCCTGACCTGGAGATCCTGTAAGCTCCCTCCTGCTTTTGTGTTTTTATATTTGCCAGAAAGCAATTCTGTTGTCTGCGCCAAAGCACCTGGATACAGGTGATACGTTAGATACAGCCAGAGAGGGGGAGAATGGATTCTTTAGGTGGGATCACAGATGACTGAGCTTTTAAAGATCTTCAGTCTGGGGAATTCCCTGGTGGTCCGGTGGTTAAGACTTCGGCTTTCAACACAAGGGGGTGTAGGTTTGATCCGTGGTCAGGGAGCTAAGATTCCATATGCCTCATGGACAAAATAAAAACCAAAATATAAAACAAGCAATACTGTAACAAATTTAAGAAAGACTTTACAAATGGTCCACATTAAAAAAAAAATCTTCAGAAAAGATCCTCAGTCTGAAACTTCAGAAAGAGATGGACAGCTAAGGAATTGACCTGTCAAAAGGCAATGCTGGACCCAACCATGTCCAAAGTTCTTCCTTCTCTTGATACGACAACGACCAGTCCACATTACAGCCTGGCTGAGAATATTGGACAGAGGATAGTGGAGAGAAAACCTGACTTTTTTTTCTTAGTCTACTTGTCAATTTGGGGGAAATGGACGGAAATAAGTGAACAATGCAGTGAAGGCTGTGGGGTGGGCGGTGGGCTTTTGTGTCAGAGCCAGTGAGTGAATGCAAATCAACTCAGAGATGCTCTTCTTATTGTGGTCTTGACCTTTTTGATGTCACACACATCAAACAAATTCTGCCAGTTCAGGCTGCATCAATTACTCCGTGGGGATGACGTGTCTCCCGAAAGAGAAAGAGGACAACACTCTCAGGCAAGGATGTTCATTTCTAGGCAGCAGAAGTTTCAAAGTCATAAAAGGCCAACAATAATTAGAAAGTGTTTTTGTAATATTCTTCTCTCTAAGGGAGTACCTTAAAGGTGTCTGGAGATTCAGGCTAATGGGAAAATAGAAGGTTCTGAAAAGAGCTCCTTTGAATCTGAGCCCCTCAGCTTGTTCTCTGGCAAAGGCAGACACACAAATGAAGGGTCTGATTTTCCAATTCTCAGAAAATACAGGGCAAGAACTTTCTGGGTGGAAATAAGGTTGACAAAGAAAAGAAAAGCAGTGAATTAAAAAGGAGATGTAGACATTCATTTTCATTTTTACTCTCAGATTCCTTCCCAAGCATCATGCCACTAGGATATTTTGAACAGTCCTTCAAATAAAGGGATGAGTTCTTTGTCCACTCAGGAAAACCCTACTGCCCTGCTTGGAATATCTGAAAGGCAAGAAAAGTGGATGGTGGGCATATCTCATAGCCTGACATGAGCAAATCAAGAGTGTGTGCCCAGGGGACTTCCCTGCAGTCCAGTGGTTAAGATTCTATGCTTCCAATGCAGCAGGTTTGATCCCTGGTCAGGGAACTAAGACATCACAAGTCACACAGCATGACATTTATATATATATGAGTGTAAGAGTGTGTGCCCAGGGAACAGGTGCAAAGCAAGTTTTTAATACATGGGTAAAGGAAAGAATGATGACATAAATTTCTGCCTTTCCCCAGGTCTTTAGTCCAGCACCCACTTCCTTTCTGTCTCTCCAAAGACCTTTGAAGCTGCTCAGTTGTGTCCAACTCTTTGCAGCCCCAAGGACTGTAGCCTACCAGGCTCCTCCATCCATGGGATTTTCCAGGCAAGAGTACTGGAGTGGGTTGCCATTTCCTTCTCCAGGGGATCTTCCTGACCCAGGGAGCGAACCCAGGTCTCCCACACTGCAGGCAGACTCTTTACCATCTGAGCCACCAGGGAAGCCCAAAGACCCTGAAATCCACTAATTCATTTAATAACTACTTACTGAGCACCTACTATGTGCCAGGCACTGTTCTAAGTGCTATGGATAAGGAAGTGAACCAAACAAAAGTGTCTGTCCTTCTGAAGTTTACATTCTCATAGAAGAAGCAGATTATAAATCAGATACATGTAAGGAAAATAAGTGGGCTTCCCTGGTGGCTCAGTGGTAAAGAATCTGTCTGCCACTGCAGGAGATTTGCAGGAGATACAGGTTCAATTCTTGGTCCAGGAAGATTTCCTGGGGAAGGATGTGGCAACCCACTCCAGAACTCTTGCCTGGAGAACCCTATGGACAGAGGAGCCTGGTGGGCTACAGTCCAAGGGGGTCACAAAGAGTCAGATACAACTTAGAGACTAAACAACAACTAACAACAACAAGGAAGATACACATACTAGATCTAAGCACTTTGGAGAAAGAATAAAATAGGAAAGAGTGCGAGGAAGTAGCAGAGGAGGGCTGAAATCTCATAATCACACATCAGCCCTACTATCCCTCAAAGGAACCTAAAATTGGACAAGAGGCCTCATTAAAGTATTCTCTCCTCCAGGAAGCCTTGGTTGACCATGTGGCCCATTAATCAGTGTTCAGCCAACCTCTCAATGTCTTTGTCTACCCAGGGTTTATCCACTTCAGCACTACTGGTATTTGAGGTTGGATCACTGCTTGTTGTGGGGACTGTCCTGTGCACTGTGGGATGTTTGGCAGCATCCCTGGCCTCTGCTAGATGCCAGCAGTACCCTAACCCCCTGTTGTGACAACCAGAAATGTCTCCAGAAGTGGTCGAATGTCCCCTGATGGGTAAATTCTCTGCTGGTTGAGAACCATCGGTTTACCCCTTGTTATTCAAAGTATGTCCCTAGGCCAGCTGCATGGGCAGTGCCTGGGAATTGGTCAGAAATGCAGAATCTCAGGGGCTATGCACACATCTACTTAAATCAGCAACTGTAGCTTAACAAGAGTCTTGAGGGATGCATATGCACGTTAGTTATTTGAGAAGCAGGGGTTTATGCCACTCACTTGACCCTCAGAACAAGGATTCTAAGCCTCCTGGAGTGCATCAGATTCACCTGGAGGGCTTGCTCAAAAAGAGGATGCCCAAACCCCTCCCCGGATCTATGGAGTCAGAATCTGGGGGCAGAGGGTCATGGCATCTGGGGGGATTTAGCAGCTGCCCAGGTGAATCTGATGTTCACTGAAGTTTGAGAATCATTCCTTCAGACCAGTGCTTCTCAAAGTGCCTCTTAGAAATTCAAATTATCGGGGTTGTTGTTTAGTTGCTTCAGTCATGTCCGACTCTTTTGTGATCCTGTGGACTGTAGCTCACCAGGCTCTTCTCTCCATGGAATTTCCCAGGCAAGACTATTGGAGTGAATTGCTATTTCCTTCTCCAAGGGATCTTCCAGTCCCAGGGATTGAACCCATATCTCCTGCATTGGCAGGCAGATTCTCTACTGCTGAACCATCTGGGAAGCCCACAAATGATCAGGTGAGAGTCAGCAATCCGTTTTAACAAGGCTTCCAGATGATTCTGAGGCTTGCTCATGTTTGAGAACCACTGTCTTAGACTAGGTGGTGGATAACACAATGGCTTTCAGGGGCCGGATATGCACACAGAGGGCTGATAAAGTTGAACTATCCTGGGAGAACCTGTGCGTGCATGCTAAGTCATTTCAGTCATGTCCGACTCTTTGCAACCCTATGGACCATAGCCCACCAAGCTCCTCTGTCCATGGGATTCTCCAGGCAAGAATACCGGAGTGGGTTGCCATGCCCTCCTCCAGGGGATCTTCCTGACCCAGGGATCAGACCTGGGTCCCTGATGTCTTCTTGCATTGGCAGGTGGGTTCTTTACCACTAGCACCATCTGGGAACCCCAAGAGGACTTGTAGCTTGTTAGAAAGATTCAGTTCAGTTCAGTTCAGTAGCTCAGTCATGTCCGACTCTTTGTGACCCCATGAATTGTAGTATGCCAGGCCTCCCTGTCCATCACCAACTCCCAGAGTTTACTCAAACTCATGCCCATCGAGTCGGTGATGCCATCCAGCCATCTCATCCTCTGTCATCCCCTTCTCCTCCTGCCCCCAATCCCTCCCAGCATCAGGGTGTCCTCCAATGAGTCAACTCTTTGCATGAGGTGGCCAAAGTACTGGAGTTTCAGCTTCAGCATCAGTCCTTCCAATGAACACCCAGGACTGATCTCCTTTAGGATGGACTGGTTGGATCTCCTTGCAGTCCAAGGGACTCTAAAGAGTCTTCTCCAACACCACAATTCAAAAGCATCAATTCTTCGGTGCTCAGCTTTCTTCACAGTCCAACTCTCACATCCATACATGACCACGGGAGAAACCATAGCCTTAACTAGACGGACCTTAGTTGGCAAAGTAATGTCTCCGCTTTTTTAATATGCTATTTAGGTTGGTCATAACTTTCCTTCCAAGGAGTAAGCGTCTTTTAATTTCATGGCTGCAATCACCATCAGCAGTGATTTTGGAGCCCCATAAAATAAAGTCTGACACTGTTTCCACTATTTCCCCATCTATTTCCCATGAAGTGATGGGACCAGATGCCATGATCTTAGTCATTTGAATTTTAAAAAAGACAAAGAAAAGGAAAACTTGCTGGCCAAACAAAGGACCTTCACAGACCAGATCAGCTAGAGGCCACAACTGTGCTCTCCTGTAAGAGGTGGCATCTTACATGGCTATTTTCTTTCTAGGAATACCTGGATGACTCCCCAGGTGAGCAGTAATCTCTTTGAGGACACATCTCTACTCCTTGCTCATCTGAAGGTGGTACCCAGGGAAAGTGGAAGTGGGCTGGCTGTTGGTTCATTCTTGTTGCACCAAAAAACTGCCTCAAAGCAAACAGACACAAAGCATGGTTTCAGCCAGAAGAGGTTTGAGTGTGGAAGGCCAGGTTCTTGGAGCCTCAGCTCTATTATCTGAGAATCATAAGGGTTGGGTTAGAGCAGGGTTTCTCAGCACTGCCTTAGCACTGTGCACGTTGGGACCAGAGAGGTCTTTGTTATGGAGGGACCGTCTTGTTCATATAGGATGCTTAAAAGCATCTTGAACCTCTGCTCACTAGATGCTGATAGCATTTCACCCAGTTATCACAACCAAAAATGTTTCCAGATGCTGCCAAATTTCCTCTGGGTTGGGGGGGAATCTCCTCTGGTTGAGAACCATGGGATTATAGGTAGGAAAGGGCAAAGAAGAGGAGAGCAATCAGCCCCAATGTTGACGCCAAGGATGCAGCCAGGAGGGAGTCCAAGGGCCACCCAAGACACCACTCCTCTATGGGCTGTCTGCTCTGGAGCGCCCTCTGGGCTTTGCCAGGTTTCCATCAAGGCCTCCTCATGTGATCCTCTCCCTCCCTCTCCTTTCACACGTGCTGCTCCCCAATAGCCTTCCACACTCCTAACTCCACATGTAGGTCTGGTTCCAACATGCGAAAGTCTGTAATATGCTGGGATTGAGTTTTGAGCCTGATCTGCCCCTCCTCTGCACCCATTCAGATACCTGTGAGCCAAGAACCCTTGAGAGGTTCCAAGCAGACTGAAGATGCAAGTCCATCCTCCCAGAAAAGGGAGTAAGGGCTTTCCACGTTGGGGCAGGAGTTAGGGTAGATACACCCCAGATTGGGCTCCTTGCCTTCAGTCAGGGTCCCTGCCTTATTATAGTTAACAACATCCCATCATTCTCACGCAATGGAAGAGGCTCCTTGACCACAATGGGTTAAAAGATATTTACGAACAACATAAATCTTTGAAAATCCCCCTCTGTCCAAGTCCATGATAAATGTTCTCTGTCTGAGGGTGTCTCCAGAGTCTGCATGCCTTCTATTCTGTGTGCTGCTCCAGGAGAAGAGAATTCCAAATCCCAACTCCTTTTAAATACCTAACTGATTATAGTTACAAATTGATGTCAAGCAGAGTGAGTTGCAGCCAGCTCTGTACCACTAGCCCGCACCAGTTTCATTATTTATTTCTTCAAAAATAAGAACTCTCAGACATGTGTCATAGAGAGGAGAGTGAAGTCACATTCTGAATTCCTGCAGCAGACTCTCCCCTTACCTGGATGTGGGTTAAGTGGCTGCCGAAAGATTTTTTAAATTTATTTTATTGAAGTATAATTGATTTGCAATGTTGAGTTAATTTCTGTTATACAACAAAGTGATTCAATTATATATACATATATATTCTTTTCCATTATGGTTTATTCCAGGATATTGCATATAGTTTCCTGTGCTATACAGTTAGGACCCTGTCACTTACCCATCCTTTATATTAGTAGTTTGCATCTGCTAATCCCAAATCCCCAATCCATCCTTCCCCCAGGCTCCCTTCCCTATATCTGTGTTTCTGTTTCATAGATATATGGTATTTATTTTTCTTTTTCTGACTTACTTCACTCAGATGATAATCTCTGGGTCCATCCTTGTTGTTGTAAATGGCATTACTTCATTCTTTTTTATGGCTGAATAGTATTCCACTGTGGCTACTATAATGGAATACTACATATAATATTCCATATATGGCTGAGTAGTATTTTATAATATATATAGATACACACACACACACACACACACGCACACACACAGTGGAATACTATTCAATGGACACGCACTTGGGCAAACTCTGGGAGATGGTGAGGGACAGAGGCCTGGCGTGCTGCAGTCTATGGGGTTTCAAAGAGTTGGACATGACTTAGTGAATGAACAACAACAATTACAAATATATATATATGTTATATACACATACATTGGAGAAGGAAATGGCAATCTTCGCTCCAGTATTGTTGCCTAGAGTATACGGACAGAGGAGCCTAGCAGGCTACAGTCCGTAAAGTCACAAAAAATTGGACACAACTGAGCGAGTATCCACACATATACATACATACCCCATCTTCTTTATCCATTCATCCATCGATGGACATTTAAGCTGTATCCATGTCTTGGCTGTTGTGACTAGTACTGCTATGAACATAAGGAGCATGTGTCTTTTTGGATTACAGTTTAAAGCAGCATCTACATTTTATGAAGAATGAAGGAGGCAACACCTCCTGCTTCACAGAGAGATGAGCAAGGAAGGGAGCAGAAACAGGAGGGTGGCGACCACGCTCCTTACCCTGGCGTGCTCTGGGATGGGAACACCGCCACCCTCTTTAGTCTACTGGCTCATCCAGAGAGCTCTGCCCTGAGGCCTAGGAAACGTCTGCAGGTCATGGTGAAACTTTACACCTGAGCTCCTCATCTGAGATACGGGGCCAGAAATCCTCCTCCTCTTCTCATGAGTCCCTGAGAGGTCACACAAGAGCATTACTTTGAGTGCACGTGACAAAAGAGCCTTGTGAGACCAAAGGCAGAGAGGGACTAGGCGGGCCCCTAGATACTTGAGGGGGTCTTCTCAGTTCAGTTGAAGTCGTCTGAGTCGAAGCCACAGACGGACGTTTTGTACAGCCTGAGGTCGGCTGCACGGCAGCAGCCCCTGCCACCTCACCTCGCTGTCCACAGCCACCAGCTCGATGGGTGCTCTCCTGTGTCCCCATCCTGTTGACTCAGGAAAGGGGGGCAAAATGGGGCCTGGGAGATGTGGGGTGGAGGGCGGCCAGGCAGTGGAGGGGGTCTCCTCCTAATGCATGCATAGGATTTCCACAGCCTTGGATTTTGCAAGAGAAATTAAAGGGTGAGAACCTGCCTTTCATTTCCATTTTATTTTTTGTCTTGTCTATTTTTATTATTTTTTAAAATTTATTTTATTAAGTATAGCTGATTTACCATATTGTGTTAATTTCTGCTATACGGCAAAGTGACTCAGTTCTACATATATATATATATGTGTGTGTGTATATATATATATATATACGTTCTTTTACCCAGGGAACTATAGTCAATAACACGTGGTAGACCATAACAGAAAGGAATATGAAAAAGAATTTAAATATGTATCACTTCTTTTCCTTTTTAAAAAAACATTTTTAAATTTATTCCTTTATTTGGCTGCATTGGGTCTTAGTGTTGGCACATGGAATCTCTGTCGCGGTGCACGGGCTGCTCTCTCATTGTGGCATGCAGACTTGGTTGTCCCTCGGCATGTGGGATCTTAGTTCCCCGACCAGGGATCAAACATGTGTCCCCACCCCTGCATTGCAAGGCGAATTCTTAACCAGTGGGCCACCTTTCTTTTTAAAATACTGAGTCGAAGAGCCAGGCCGGCAAGCAGTGAAGACTTGTAAAATGAGCTGGAAGAGGGGGCCCGTCACTTGGCAGATGGCTGGGACACAGGATGGCCACTGAGCTGCTTGCTGATGGACTCACCCTGTCACTGGGCGGCTCCTGAAGCAGGACCGTGGGCTCCCACTGACCAGAGTGAATGACATATACTTGAAAATGTTTATTCAAGATCCTCCTACTTGCAAGAAAAGAAAGTACAGTCAAAGTTTTCGAGTTTCTTGTGGACACTTTGATTCCTCCCCTCTCCCCATTTCCTTCTTGTTGACTACAGAAATTTCTGTACAAGTGTGAAAATGTCTCTCTGGAGCCATAAAATCAAAGCATTTTGAAGTTACATCAGAATCAGCAGAGTTTTTGCCCCCAGTTATCTTCCTGTCTGAGCATCGGTCACGTCAGGGTTCATGCCTGCACTGGGCCTTAAAGGATTTTGATTTTCAAAAGGAAGATGAAGAAGATGGCTTTGAAGGTGTCAAGTGTGGAGAGTCAGGGTTTTGTTCTGGTTTGGCTCCAAGGAACAATGTGATCACCAAGAGTTGCATAGAATGGTATCTAATCTGAAAATGAGATCTATTTTCATTCCTTTTCTTTCTTTCTTCCTTTTTAAAAAAATTTTTTGAGGACTCATCTACACAGAACAGGGAAGCAGGACTTCGGATGGCAATTATCCAGACCAACATAAGGATGCAGTTTTGAAGATTTTCAGTAGGAATCCTTCCATACAGGGAGCATTGTGGTTCCCACGGAGGGGCTCCTTCCTATTTTCTCTGTTTGTTCCAGAATAATTACAACCTGAAGAGAAATCTGCCTGGGGTGAAATTCAGATGTTTGGTTCAGATAAAACACAGTCAGCCTGACTGGAAAAGCACAATGTATTCAGCATCCCTGTGCTGCGGATTAATTCAGACCCTCAAACACATAATCAGAGGAACACATTTAAGAGAACAGCACAATTCGCTAATGTTCTCGCTAAAACAACAATTTCCTCTACTTCTATCTGCTCGGGCAGTTGGGACCAACTAATCCTTGGTGGAATGGGTCCCCAACATAGACTCATCTTCAAGTCTTCTCATCGGGGCGATTCAAACCCTTTGGAAGGGTCACACCTCCAAGGGAAGCCACAGAGCAAGTGATCTGAGGATGTTTTAGCTCCACAGAAAGCAAGGCTTCCTCCTCTCACTGCAATTTTCCCCCTCTCTCATGTGGGTATCAGGACTGGTGATGCAGTTAATACCTGAAGTAGGTTGATAGATATCTCCTTCCAGACTCAAGTCTACCTGGAAGCTCAGAATGTGAACCTTACTTGGAAAGAGTTTTAGAAAAACCTTATTTGTGGATGTAATTAGTTTAAGAGTCTAGAGATAAAAACTTGGATTTAGTCTGGGCTTTCCTGGTGGCTCAGTGGTAAAGAATCTGTCTGCAATGCAGGAGATGCAAGTTTGATCCCTGGGTAGGGAAGATTGCCAGCAGAAGCAAATGGCAACCCACTCCAGTATTCTTGCCTGGGAAATCCCATGGATGGAGGAAGTCTGGCGGGCTATAGTCCATGGAGTTGCAAAAGGGTCAGACACAACCGAGCAACTAAATAATGACAAGATCCAATGACTGGTGTCCTTGTAAGAAGCGAGGCAGAGAGACTCAGCAGGATGGCATGTGAAGATGAACAAACAGATGTTTGCTGGAGACAGACACCAGAGTGATGCTCCCACAAGCCAAGGAATGCCAGGAGCCACCAGCAGCTGGAAAAGGCCTGGAGGAATCCTCCCCTAGAGCTCTCAGGGGAGCACAGCCTTGCTGATACCTAGGTTTTGTATTTTTGGCTTCCAGAATGATGAGAGAATAAATGTCTGTTGTTTGTGCTCATTTGTTACGGCAGCCCTAGGAAAGTAATATAATATCTTAATTATGTGCCACTCTCCAAATTCTGACTCTCTGGATTTCTCCCTCTATAAACCTCTTCCTTCATGTAGCTTCCAAATTGCCAAAGTGTTGAAACCTTTGGATTCCACAGCTGGGAAGTGAAGAGCTAGTTTTTTTGTTGTTGTTCTGTTTTTTTAATTTTGTATATTCTTCTAGACTTTTAAAAAAAATTGGAGCATAATCTCTTTACATTGTTGTGTCAGTTTCTGCTGTACAATGAAGTGAATCAATTGTATGTATACATATATTCTCTCCCTCCTGAGCCTCCCTCCCACACCCCACCCCCATTCCATCCCTCTAGGTCATCACAGAGCACTGACCTGAACTCTCTGTGATACACAGCAGCTTCCCACTAGCTATCTATTTTACACATGGTAGTGTACATAGCGGAGAGGGCAATGGCACCCCACTCCAGTACTCTTGCCTGGAAAATCCCATGGACAGAGGAGCCTGATAGGCTGCAGTCCATGGGATCGCTAGGAGTCAGACACGACTGAGCGACTTCACTTTCACTTTTCACTTCCATGCATTGGAGAAGGAAATGGCAACCCACTCCAGTGTTCCTGCCTGGAGAATCCCAGGGATGGGGGAGCCTGGTGGGCTGCCGTCTATGGGGTCACACAGAGTCGGACACGACTGAAGCGACTTAGCCACGGCAGCAGCAGTAGCAGTGTGTAGAGGTCAATGCTATTCTTTCAATTCCTCCCACCCTCTCTGTCCTCCTAGGTCCACAAGTCCGTTCTCTATGTCTGCATATGGAATATTACTCAGCCATAAAAAGGAATGAAATGGAGTCATTTGTAATGATGTGGATAAACCTAGCATGTGACATACGGAGTGAAGTGAGAAAAACAAATATCACATATTAATGCATATATATGTTGTTGTATATTTTTAACAGAGAAAAATTTCAATTAAAAGAAGAGTTTTAAAAAGAACACACAATTACCCAACCCCAAAACTCTATAAATTCTTTCCTTACTCACTCCAGATGTATTTGGCTATGTTAATGCTTACAATAGTTAAGATCCAGGAGATTTTAAAATGCAGACAATTCAACAGAAGGTAGATGCTACTCCCCCAATTCATCCGACCCTCTTGTTCCCAAAGGTGCGGTACATATATACAATCGAATATTACTCAGCCATAAAAGGAACAGAATTTGGCCATTTTACTGATGTGGTTGGACCTAGTCTGTCATACAGAGTGAAGTAAGTCAGAAAGAGACAAACTAATATCATATATTAACACACACACACACATATATATGCATACATATATATAATGCATATATATACATACATATGGGATCTAGAATAATGGTACTGATGGAGACGCAGACAAGGAGCTAGTTTTTAACCAGATGAGGTGGCTGTGTGTGTGTTGACAAAACCACAAGAGAACTACAGGAGGACAAAATCCCCTGGAGAACTACAAAGAACTACAGTGCTGATACTCGATGAGGATTCAGCTCAGGACAACGGGTCAGTCCTGGGCCAAACACTCTCTGGGCCTCTTCTCAAACCCTCAGCAGGTCAGAATGATCATCACCTCGCTACACCTCATCTAAGAGAAACCATCCCCCAGAGGGAGTTTCTTGAGTGAGCAGAACCAGCTTTGATTCCAGGCCTGCAGTGCCTGTGTGCTAACCCATCATTCCCCCTCTCCATCCCATCCCAACCCTAACAAGCCCCCAAGGGTTGATTCTTGTGACATCATGTTTCTCAACAGCAAATATAACTGTATGGCAGCTCAATAATTGATTTTGATTGGACATGAAGCCATCACATTACTTACTCATCAATCACTGTATGAGCAGAGTCAAAAAGGGTCATTCTACTGATGCCCAGCTACTCAATAGGATGAAAAGGCTGCATAGCAAACAGTGTAAGGATATTTCCAAGGCAATCTTCTCTTTGGTTTTTACATTTTACTTGATTATGTTTTGTTTTTAATTGGAGGACCATTGCTTTACAATGTTGTGTTGGTTTCTGCTATACAATAATGTGCATCATCTATAAGTATATACACAGCCCCTCCCTCTTAAGCCTCCCTTCCCACCCCATCTGACTCCCCAAGTTCATCGCAGAGCACTGAGCTGAGCTCCCTGTGTAACACGGCAGCTTTCCACTAGCTACCTGTTCCACACATGGCAGTGCCTGTATGGGGCTTCCCAGGTGGCGCAGTGGCAAAGAATCCTCTTGCCAATTTAGGAGATGTGGGTTCGACCCCTGGGCTGGGAAGATCCCCTGGAGAAGGAAATGGCAACCCACTCCAGTACTCTTCTCTGGGAAATCCCATGGACAGAGGAGCCTGGCAGGTTACCATCCACAGGGTCACAAAGAGTCAGACACAACTCAGCGACTAAAGAACAACAAAGTGTCTATATATCAACACCACTATCCCATTTGTCCCACCCTCTCCTTCCCCTGCGCTGTCCACAAGTCCATTCTCTAGATCGGTGTCTCTATCTGTGCCCTCCAAATAGGTTCATCAGTACCATTACTCAATATATATGCATTCAGGGCAGTTCAGTTCAGTCACTCAGTTGTGTCTGACTCTTCGCGACCCCACGAACTGCAGCACGCCAGGTCTCTCTGTCCAATATTTGATTTCCTCTTTCTGACTTACTTCACTCTGTACAACAGGCTCCAGGTTCATCTGCCTCACTACAACTGACTCAAATTTGTTCCTTTTCATGACTGAGTAATATTCCATTGTATATATATATGTATCATAACTTTTTTATCCATTCATCTCTCAGTGGACCTCTAGGTTGCATCCATGTCCTGGCTATTGTAAATAGTGTCCAAAGGTAGCCACTGGATATACTTGGAGATTGCAAGAAGATAACACAGAGAGGTCTGCTCAAGTCTCCCATTCATTTGAACACTCTGTTGTCCTTTTGCCAGGAGATGCTCTTGGCGTGATGCAGGATGGGGCAAGTCACAGGCTGTGGTTACAGTGTCTGTATAGACAGGACCACGTTTTCAGGGCAAGGAGTGGAAACAGGCAGGCAGCTGCAAATGCCTCACTAAGGCTACAGAGCTGGTCTTGTTTCCGGGAGGAGGAGTTGTTTATGCTGGTTGTTTTCAAACACTGGGTACCAGAATCACCAAAGAACTTAACAGAAATACAGATTCCTGGCCCTCATGCCAAGGGGGACCTGAGTGGGGTCAGGAATCTGCCTTGTACTTGTCATAGTAACTGATTTATAATGAGGTTACCAGAGGATTCTGATGCATAAACAGGGGGAGAAATCACTGTTTTGTTTTGTTTTTTTCACTAAAGCAAATACTATTCAAATTGATATCAAAACAGTTGCCTCTAGCAACTACCATTTTACTTTCTGTCTTATGAATTTTACTACTCTAAAATAAAAAAATAAATGGAATTAAACAAGATTTATCTTTTTGTGACTGGCTTATTTCACAGAGCATAATGTTCTCACAGTTCATCCATGTTGTAGTCTGTGTCCAAATTTCTTCCTTTTGAAGGCTGCATAATATTCCATTGTAGGGAGATACCAGTCATTCCTCAATGGATACCTGATTTGTTTCTACTTTTTGGTTATTGTGAATAATTTTGTTATGAACATGGGTGTACAAGTATCTCTTTGTGACCACATTTTCAATTATTTAGGGTACATACCATAAAGAAGAATTGCTGGAACATGTGACTGTTCTATTTTTAATTTGAGGAACTGTCATACCGTTTTCCATAGCAACCGCACCATTTCACAATCCCACCTACATGGCATAAGGATCCCAATTTCTCCACATCTTCATCAACACTTGTTATTTTCTGTTTTTTAAAATAATAGCCATCTTGATTCATGTAACTAATTTTCTTTTAAGAAGAGGATATAAAATGTGCAGGTATCCTTTTGAGATGAAATATCAAACTCTATTATAACATACATATTGGAACAACCATGGACACTGGCTTTGTAGGAGACTAGTAAAGGGGAAAGTGACTGATTGGTGATCCAGAAAGAAAGACTATGTTTCTGTGCTGAGTAGCCCTGAGCTTGGCCTTGACCTTCCCATGTTTTGTCTGGGAGGGCTTGGACAACCAAGTTCCCTTCCTCTCTGAGATTCAGTTTCATCATTTGCAAATAGGAATAATAAGGCCTAACATGTAGGTCTTGGAGAAGGAGATGGCAACCCACTCCAGTATCCTTGCCTGGGAAATCCTATGGACAGAGGAGCCTGGCAGGCTACAATCCATGGGGTTGCAAGAGTCAGACATGACTTAGCGACTAAACCACCACTACTAACAACATGTACCTTTTACAAAATACGTAAGTATTGGTAGTAAAGAGTAAAAAGCAGCTGGCACACAGCAGATACTGAAGAAATAGCATCATCTTTAGGAAAATGAAGAGTTAAAGAGAAAAGAGAGTAAACTACTTTCTCCACTTCCCCAACACATCTGCACTTATACTCACACACATGCGCACTCATACACACACACACACACGACCCAGTAAAAGAAAGCTACCAGAAAAGATGGGTCAGTATTTGTAAGATATGTAAAGACACTCACATTAAGAAAATAGAAACCAACATGCACAGACATTTTAAGAACTAAAAGACTCATGTTTTTGAGAGAAGAGCTGCTAAAAATGGTGCCTGGGACCTAGCGTGCCAATTGTACATCTTCCAGTCCTAAAGATGGCATCCATGCAAATCCAGACATGTTCTGACAGTCATAAGCTTCAGAGGCATGTGGCTGCCCACTCCCTAAGGCTGACCAACAAGCAAACTGTCAGCAGCCCATTGATTTGACATTGCATTTGGCCCAGGAAGTCTCTTTTGGACTTCCTGGTCCACACAGATACCTGCAACAGGGCAATCACTCCCAAGGCAATGGCTGCTGTCCAGTAGAGCCTCTACTAAACCCTGCCTGCTGCAGAGGGATAATGAAGTGAATGCATCAGATCTCTCTCCTGGGAGCCTTCTCTCCTTCCTGGCCCAGGGCACACAAGAATCCTATGAGGCAGGTAAAAACACAGACACACTTTATGTATGAAGAAACTAGGGTTCATGGAAATAAAGAACATTCCTCAGAATTGCAGAGCTGGTAGTGGTGAAGCTATGGTTCTACCCCAGGCCTTTCTGAGCTCAGAAGCCAGGCCTTAATGGGGTCAGCAAACCCTGGCCTACCACTTGCTTTTTAAATAAAGTTTTATTGGAACACAGCTAAACCCATTCATTTACATATTCTCCATGGCTGGTTTCCTGTTACAATAGAGCTGCAGAGTTGCAATAGACATCACACAGTCCACAAAACCTAAAATATTTATTATCTAGACCTTTACAGAAAAAGTTTGCCAGCCCCTGCTCTTAACTGTAGTAATGTTCAGTTGGTTAAAGTTTCCAGGGACCTCAGCAGACAATCCATGGTGGGTTAGAGAGAGCTTCCAGTTGGAATCAACAGAGATGAGCCTCATCTTCTTATCTTTTGCTCACTGCCTCTGACCTTTCATGTTGAGAATCATCCCTTCTCCTTGGTTCAAGACTCACTCAGCTTCTCAGTGCCTCAGTTTTTCCATCTGCAAGTGGGAAAAACAGCATCACTTCCCTCATAGAATTTCCACAACATTTAAATGAGCTCTGTTAGATAAGAGGCTTGAGACAGGGCTCGGCACAGAGTCAGCACTCAACCAACACTTATTTTCCTCTTTGCTTGGGCCCTGAACCCACAAGGTCATTCTGGGACTTCAGGAGGCCCTGTTACCTGGAGGATGCACCTGCTGCAAGCTTGCCATTCAATGGGCCATTTGGCCACGGTGCAGAGAGGACTCTGCTTTCTGGAGAAACACAAAAGCTCAAGTCAAAGTGCAGCACACATGAGGAGCCTCTTACTCGGCCACTGACTGTGCCTCCTGGGCAAGCATTTACGCAGAGATCACAGCCCTCTGGCTCTTAGGTTGCAGGGTCCGGGCTGGGGACTGCTATTAAATAAAAGCCTTCCATCAGCCCTGAGTCATTTGCATTTCACAGCCCAACCTACGGCTGTAAAGGGGAGGGCTCTCCATGCTCCAGAGCCCACACATCACCACTAGAGAGGCCTCGTACTGCAACTACTGGGCTTGCATGTTCTAGAGTCCATGCTCCACAAAGAGAAAAGCTTGGGCACAGTACCTAGAGAAGCCTCCCACATGCCGCAGGTAGAGAAAGTCCGCAAGCCAAAGGAAGATCCAGTTCAATTAAAAAAAAAATAGAGTGGACTGTCCTGCTGGCCAACCTGGGTTTGAACTCCAGCTCTCCTGCTCATCAGTTGTGCCTTCAGGGAACTCACTGCCCCTCACTTTTCTCACCTGAAAATGGGGGGGGGGGGAGATGGGTGTAATAGTATCTGCCTACAGGGTAGAAATAAGATGTAAATGTTATTATTCATCTCACCCATAAGGCCCTCCAACCTCTCTGATGGCAAGGCCCACCGCACAATCGTAGGGAGAATGAGGCATCTGTGTTCCGGCCACGACTGCTGGCGGTGGCTCAGTAAAGCTCCAGCTTCCACGTCTATCCTTCTCTTTTGCTCCCAGCCCTATTCAAGCAGGCGCTAATCGCATTATCAAGATTATCTCCCGGTAGTCTCAGAGCTGCTGCCCTGGGACTCCAGTTTAATTCCGTTTTAATAACAGGTTCTTAAACACATTTGAAAACAAAATTATGATGCCCTTTCATCCCTTCAGTTGGGGAAAAAACCTTTGCAATGTACAATAATGTGTTGGGTTTTGTGTTGTCTATTGTTCCACTGTTTTGATTTTTTTACTGTAAAGAATGTGTATTGTTTTGGAGATGGTTGGGGGCTGGGACTCGGGGTGTTTTCCATTTCGAAATGATTTCCCTGGCAACAAAGGAAACAGCTAGTCTTCCCAGATGCCAGGACCTGCCTTATTTGAAAATTGCCTTGTCTGTAGGCCATAGAGATGACGGTTTCTAAAAGCAACAAATTCGCTTTAAGATAATATACCCAATTCAGGAACAGGCTTGGAATGCTTTGTTCATCTTGTGTTTACGGAAAACATAACATTTTACTTTCCCAGGCAGAACCAAGGAGGTAGTTGACTTTCTAGAAGTTTCCATCTGTTATAAAGGATACAATATCTAGTGTTGCCTTTGGGAGAGATGAATGAAAAGGGGACTAATTGGACTTGATGGTAAGCAGAGAGGCTAGGCAACTGATGACTTTTTTCCCCTCATCTTCTGATACTTATCCCCACTGCTCCCACCCCCATCCCTGCAAAGAAAACAGTGTCCTAAATTTCATCAAGGTTAAATAGCCATCTCTTCTTGAGGACCTGTAATTCCACCATTAGTAAGACACTCCTTTAGCTAGATCTGCCTTTACCCAGCAGCCTCCTTTAAAACATAAACATCATCAAAGCAAAAGTAGAAGTTCTTGCAGTTTCTAAACATCCCTGGGTGAATTAGGATTAACTCTAGGATTACCTGGAATGCCCTGAAACAGCCTGGAGTGAACATAACCTGGTAGAGATGGTCCTGGGAGTTTGCAGTAGGGGATTATGGGTGAAGAGAAGGAATGTGGGGTCACTGAGAACTCACCAGTGGACAGTGGCCTAAGTGACCTGTTTTATGAGTGTCCTTTCTACTGCAAATTCTAAACCTGGTTCAAGTGATGGCTTAGGGGGCCAAAGTCCCTGACTCCTATATGCATAATGTCATTACATATGTATTTTTCCTCCATGTTTATAGTTTCTATCAGAGTCTCAAAGGCAAAGCAGGTTGAATTGGTCACCCTGCTGTGAGCAAGCAGCTCCCTCCCAGCCTTCAGACCCCACCATAGTTGCTGCCTGCCCCAGGTTCCTACCAGCATGCAGGCACAGGAAGCTAAATTATTTAGACCTGAACAGAAATGTAAGAGGCTTTCCCATTCTGACGAAACAGCTCTGTATCAGAGCCACCAAAATGTCACAGTTTCTCCATCAGCAGAGAGGCAAATTGTTCTAATCTATATGTGTCTCAGCAGCTAAGCCTGCTTATAATGAAGCATTATCCAAGCACTTGCCGGAGAAGGCATTTCAGATATCCAGTGATTTAAACCACCTCTGTTAAGCTCAAACAAACAAAAACCTATAAAGAGGGATTCCACTAATTCACTCTAATGACCGGGCAACCCATCCAAATACGCTACATTATCAAGGGGACGAGAAAAATAATTAAAAAACGAAGAAGCTGGTTGGCATATAAATTCACTTTATTGAACCAGGGAAGTACTGCATAGCGAGTTACAATTTAACTCAATGATATGACACTTGGCTAGAGTCTGCCGGTGAATTAGTCAGCCACAGGTAGAGAATCCAGAAAGGGCTGGACAGGCATTGCTAAATCCTCTCGGCCTCCCGAGCTCTGGAGGGAGGAACCAAATGGAGGAAGGGAAATGGGATCTTGACTGGACCCTAGATGATGAGTGGTCCTCAAAACGTGGCCCTCCAGGCCAGCAGTAGGTGTGTGTGCTCAGTTGCTCAGTGGTATCTGATTCTTGGCGACCCCATGCACTGTAGCCCACCAGGCTCCTCTGTCCATGGGATTTTATCAGCAAGAATACTGGAGTGGGTAGCCATTTCCTTCTCTAGGGTATCTTCCCGACCCAGGGATCGAACCCATGTCTTTTGCATTTGCAGGCAGATTCTTTACCACTGAGCCACCTAGGGACCTATAAGAAATGCATATTTTCTTGGGACTTCCCTGGTGATCCAGTGGTTAAGACTTTGCCTTCCAATGCAGAGGCTGTGGGTTCAATCCCTGGTTGGGGAGCTAAGTTCCCACATGCCTTGAGGCCAAAAAACCAAAATATAAAACAGAAGCAATATTGTAACAAATTCAATAAAGACTTTAAAAATGGTCTGCATCAGGCAGAACACTCTCTGACATAAATCACAGCAAGATCCTCTATGACCCACCTCTCAGAGTAATGGAAATAAAAACAAAAATAAACAAATGGGACCTAATTAGACTTAAAAGCTTTTGTACAATAAAGGAAACTATAAGCAAGGTGAAAAGGGAGCCTTCAGAATGGGAGTAAATAATAGCAAATGAAGCAACTGACAAAGAATTTCCAAAATATACAAACAGCTCATGCATCTCAATACCAGAAAAACAAACAACCCAATAAAAAAGTGGGCTAAAGAACTAAACAGATACTTCTCCAAAGAAGACATACAGATGGCTAATAAATACATGAAAAGATGCTCAACATCACTCATTATTAGAGAGATACAAATCAAAACCACAATGAGGTATCATCTCATGCCAGTCATAAATGGCTTCCATCAAAAAGTCTACAAACAATAAATGCTGGTGAGGGTATAGAGAAAAGGGAACCCTCTTACACTGCTGGTGGGAATGCAAACTGGTACAGCCGCTATGGAGAAAAAACTGGAAGTAGAACTGCCATATGATCCAGCAATCCAACTGCTGGGCATACACACCAAGGAAAACCAGAATTGAGAGAGAAACATGTACCTCAATGTTCATTGCAGCACTGTTTACAATAGCTAGGACATGGAAGCAACCTAGATGTCCAATGGCAGACGAATGGATAAAGAAGTTGTGGTACATATAAACAATAGACTATTACTCAGCTATAAAAAGAACACATTTAAGTCAGTTCTAATGAAGTGGATGAAACTGGAGCCTATTATACAGAGTGAAGTAAGTCAGAAAGAGAAACACCAATACAATATATTCACACACACACACACACACACACACACACACATATGGAATTTAGAAAGACAGTAACAACAACCCTATATGCAAGGCAGCAAAAGAGACACAGATGTAAAGAACAGACTTTTGGACTATGGGAGAAGGAGAGGGTGGGATGATCTGAGAGAATAGCATTGAAACATGTATATTACCATTTGTAAAACAGATACCCAGTGCAAGTTTGATGCATGAAACAGGGCACTCAAAGTCAGAGCTCTGGGACAACCCAGAGGGATGGGGCGGGGAGGGAGGTGGGAGGGGGATTCAGGACAGGGAGACACATGTGTACCTGTGGGTGATTAATGTCGATGTATGGTAAAAACCACCAGAATATTGTAAAGTAATTAGCCTCCAATTAAAATAAATAAGTTAAAAAACAATATTATGAAATAAATGTTAACTTTTTAGCACAGATGGAGAGTTATAAACCCTGGGGTCGTTCTCTGTCCCCACTAACAGAAGCATAACAACTATATGCTGAGATTAGAACTTACTAAGACTTGAATGCAAAAAAAAGGAATAAAATAAAAGTCAATTTATAAGCCAAAAAAAAAAAGTCCACATTAAAAAAAAACCTTAAAAAAAGAAACTCAAATTCTCAGACCCCATTCCCAAACCTCCTGAGTCAGAAACTCTGGGACCATCAGTCCTTTTCTTTTTTTTTGGGCGGGGGGGACACATGTAGAATGGAATATTGTAGTGTCAGTACTGAGATTGATTGCTATAGATATATTTAATCTCTTTGAGAATTAAATGATTACATCCTAATTATTTATACAGAACACTGGTCCACAAGCAAAAATAAAGACTAGCAGCTAAAGTTTATCTTATTCAATGTGCAGAGGTAAAAGGGTTAACCATTCTTTTCATCATTTTCTGCAGACAAGTCATTTTATTCATATTGAAATCTGATGGCAAGTGAATTCTGGCATTTTTCCCAAGCTACTCTATGAAGAGGATGCTGAAGGCTGTCACAAGTCAGCATACTTCAACAGAAGACTTTTCCATTCACCTGTGGATCTTGGAGAGTCTGCAGAGTGGCAGGAGGCAACTGAGGCTCACCTTGGGGACACAGACATTGGTGGCAGCTGCTCCTGGGAGCTCCCTACACCACATGGACACTGGTGATGGCAGGTGCCATTGTGGAAACCCTCACAGTTCTTTTCAATAGGTCCTCCAGGTGATTCTTTTTTTTTTTTTTTTTTTTTAATATTTATTTGTCTTGGCCGTACCAGGCTTTAGTTGTGGCACTCAGAATCTTCAATCTTGTCTTCGTGGCAACATGCCACCAAAGCACTCGAACTCTTAGTTGCAGCTCGTGGGCTCTAGTTCCCTGACCAGGGATTGAATCCAGGTCCCCTAAATTGGGAGCACAGAGTCATAGCCACTGGTCTACACCCTCCAGGTGATTTTTACTCTCAAGTTTTGAGAACCACCTGCCTGAGTTAGTTAAGGCCTGTTGCTCAATAAAGCTAACAGTAGCTTTTGCTTTCATTACTGATACCATTAAAGACCAGGGCAACAGGGCAGCCTCCTCGTCCCCGTGGACACACAGGCAGCGCTGGAGCCCCTGGAGCTCGGGGATTACTCTGCCAGCCCGTCTCCAGCATGTGGGTGGGCCAGGTGTGTGTAGCTGTGAGCAGCTGTGAAACAGAGCCGCAGGTATGCTCCATCTCTCAAGGCGCTTCTGTTAAACATTCATTAACCAAAGAGGTGACTTGGGCCGTGACAGGCTAAACTCCTTGGAAGCAGCAGACCGTCACAAAATGACCTCCATCCAGGAAAGACGGGCCCAGGTGTCTGTTCTGGGGAGACCAGGAGGACTTAAGGAAGCCTGTCTGACTCATGCTGGGTTCAGCACCTGGGGCTGACAGATCCACAAGCGGGCCACAGCCAAGTTCTCATGGCACTGACTTAAATTGTAATTTGCTGGGCAAGCACGTTGCTGGCAACATCTGGAAACACCGTGGTTGGCACAACTAGGGGTGGAGGGAGTGTTACTGGCATCTAGTGAGGAGAGGCCAGGGATGCTGCTAAACATCCTACGGGCCATAGGGCAGCCATACAGCAAGAATGATCTGCTCCAATGTCCATCCTGGGGCTTCCAGGTGGCTCAGAGGTAAAGAATCCGCCTGTCAATAAGGCAGACACAAGAGACTCAGGTTCAACCCCAGGATCAGGGAGATCCCCTTGAGAAGGAAATGGCAATCCACTTCAGTATTCTTGCCTGGGAAATTGCATGAACAGAGGAGCCTGATGGGCTACAGTTCACGGGCTCGCAAAGAGTTGGACATGACTGAGCGATTAATCACACACACATTCATTCTTAACCAATATTTATGGAGCACCTACTGTCTCCCAGGTACCATATTGGGTATCCTGAGTCTTCACTCATTTACTCCTGAAAAAACATGTCAAAACGCTATAAGAATGCAGGCTACAGGTGTGAGCAGTGCTCAATGTTTTTTAGTTTGGTTTTTAGAACATATACAATAAGTCCCCTACATACAAATGAGTTCTGTTCCAAGACTACATTTGTAAATCCAGTTTGTTCTTAAGTCCAACAAAGTTAGTCTGGGTACCTAACTTACATAATTGACTATATATTGTACTGTACAGTAATGGGATTATAATACTTTTCACACAAATAATGCATAAAAACAAACACCAAAAAATAAAAATTTTAAATCTTAGAGCACAGTACTTTGAAAAGTACAGTAGAACAGTTCAACAGCTGGCGTACAGGAGTCATCTGTCTGGCATCAAGTGAACAGACAAGAAGAGTTACTGACCGGAGGAGGGAGAGGCGATGGGAGACGACAGAGCTGAAGGATCATCAGCAACAGGAGATGGAGCACAGCGTCCCTCACTCCTGACGTTAATGGCACAGGTTCCAGATTCTTGCTGGATTCAATTCTATCTACCCTCTCGAAAAAAACAGTCCAGTGATGTCTGGGTAGTAGCTGTTTTTTTTTTTCGCATCACAGATAGTGCACTGGATTGCTTTCTTAACGGCTGCTGCAACCTTCATGTACCATTCTACATTTGGGTCCTGTGACTCAAAACCTAACAGGGCCCCTCAAATAAAGAAAATGCCCTTGCCGTTGCCTGCATCGTGAATCTCTTAGGTTCTTCTGTTCCTTCTTCTTCCTCTTGTTCATCCTTTCTCTGGGCCCCCTATTCCATGGTTATCGCTTGGCATGTCTTAGCAGTACCAGCTATATCACTGCTGCTGTCATGCTTGTTTCTGGACATCTGGACTTGAAATAAAGATCTATACTACTGTACTCTATACACTACTGTCGTTGTTGCTCAGTAGCCAAGTCATGTCCAACTCTTTGCTACCCCATGGACTGCAGCACACCAGGCTTCCCTGTCCATCACCAACTCCTAGAGTTTGCCCTAGTTTAAGTCCATCGAGTTGGTGATGCCATCCAACCACCTCAACCTCTGTCACCCTCTGCTCATTCTGCCTTTAACCTTTCCCAGCATCAGGGTCTTTTCCAGTGAGTCGGCTGTTCACTGACTATACATTACACAAAAGTACAACCACGCGTAGAGGATGCACACATGTGGCAACGACAATGTACACCAGACACGTGAACGAACAGGTGACTGGACTCGCGAATGCACACTGGCATCTTGAAAGTTTGCAACTTGAAGGTACGTATGTAGGGGACTCACTGTATTGAATTAGTTAACATTTAAAACTCAGGAGATTTCATATACAATCTGGCTTCTAACTTCTCTTGAAAAATCACAAGGGTAAGGCCACATTGGGCCTGCATTCTTGGATGGGGGCAAATGCCTGGAGCCACTGCTTATTTTGGCTGTTCTGAAGTTTGCCAGGGTCCCCAGGGAGCTGTATCAGCTGCCATCTGTTCTCCTCATCTCACCTGGCATCTGCAGGTGTATGACCTTGTTACCTTTCCCTCAGAGTCTTCACCCACATTTACGGTCCCAACCTTCACCCCAACAATGATACGACCCAAACCTGCATCTACAGTGCTTTTGTTTACCCAACATCTTTCCCCTGATATCCAATTCCTACTGGACCTCTCCAGAAAAGAATGTTCCCATAGATCCATGAAGGGACTCACTGCTGAAGCACCCTCTGAAGCAGAAATGAAATGATGGATAACACTTATGACTTCACAAGTAGCATCAGCAGAATTCCTTTTTATTTGCCAATGTCTCTTGTGATATTGTAAATTTCATATGACCAGCTACCCAGTTATTTATCTCTGAATCAGCAGAATGTCTCAGCCTCAACATTATTACATTCAGTCAGACAATCCCCTGTTGTTGGAAGATGTCCTTTGCATTGCGGATGTTTATCAGCATCTTTAGGTTCTACTCACTGGAGGTGAGTAGCACCCCAGTCACTCTCAGTTATGACAATCAAAAATGTCCCCAGACATAGCCCTAGGAGGGCAAAACTGTCCCCACTTCAAAATCACTAAGTTGATGTATGGCCTGGCACAGAGGCAGCAAGGAAATGCATTTTGAATGGTTGAGTGGAAGGAAGGATGGATGGATGAATGGGTAGGTGGATGGATGGGTGGATAGATAGTGGATAGGTGAACTGACAAATAAATTTATGATACCAAGTCTAGGGGGTGGGGGAGGAAAAAGGTAGAAAAATTCAAGACACAGCCAATTGAAAAACAATGAAGGTAAAGTTAATACAATGGCTCTGAAATGGCAATTTTAAACAAGAGCAAATTGAGTTAAAATCCCACTCAACTTTTCAGGGTTGCTGGTAGTTATTTAAAGTGAAGACCAATTGTCATAGATTCATAAGAGGATCAAGATTACATGGCTGGAATGAGATTTCGCACACTTAGATATAGCTTCCTAACAGAATTTGCCTTCTGCAACTTAGATTTTTTATTTTTATTTTTTGGTTCCTAAAGCTGGCCCTGATTTGTGGCCTGGTGATCTGTCCTGTGCAGACCCTCATTTTAGGACCAAAATGAACTTTCTGTAGGAATTAATTTAAAGCAAGCAAAGGCAAAGTTTGAGAAATTACAGAGTGCTGAGTGATTTCCCCTTAGGGAGACTATTTCTAGTTCAAAAGCATCTCATGGGACCACCAATGTCGTTCAAATTGCCCCTCTTTTACTTACAGAATTGAAAAGATGAGTAGGGGACTCTGGGTTCAGGCTCACTGGCCCTTGAATCAGGGCCAACTTAAGATGCATTTCCCAACCATCAAACGTCATCAGCTCTAAGATTTGTCTTTTCTAATGCTGGAGTTCAAATGGTTCATTTAGACTCACCAATTTTTCTTTTGGGGAAAAAATAAACCAGCCTCAAAACAAATTTTGGAAAAAGAAACCAATCAAGTATTGTTCTTTTCAATGATGCTTCCATAGAAACTCTCAAGACTGAGTCAATGGTTTTGTATTAAGTGATCCTGTGTTTTCAGAAGGATTTGTAGTTTCAGAGCTGGGAATGGGGATAAACACTGTCCTCTAGGATTTATACATATAACCCCATGTGGTTGATAGAAAAGAGTTGGAGAAGACAGGTAGATTTCTCACTTATTGTGTTCTGGTCCCTGTTCATAGGGTTTCCCTAGTGGCTCAGACAGTAAGGAGTCTGCCTGCCAATGTACAAGACCCAGGTTTGATCCCTGGGTTCAGGAAGGTCCAACGGAAAAGGAAGTGGCTACCCACTCCAGTATTCTTGCCTGGAGAATTCCACGGACAGAGGAGCGTGGCAGGCTAAAGGGGTTGTAAAGAGTGGGAGACCACTGAGTGACTAACATACACCCTCTTCATGACCAGATACAGAAGTTAAAGAAAACCTTCCCCAGTCATCACCAGCCAACAGGAAGCTCACCCTTACAGAGACCGCCCCCCCACATCCAGAATAAAGGAAGGCTCCGACTTCCTGCCACCAAAGCAAGTCTAAACGTTTCTTCTAAACACCACAGCTAGTGAAAACAACATTCCATTTGCAACAATAGCTTCTTTCTCGAAGTTCATAAAGCTAAACAAAGCAAGTTGAAAATGAGATAAGGAATTATTACCAGGAAGTGCTTTCTCTTTAGTTGTGATCATGCCTAATTTGGTCATTTAAAGAACAAACGATTTTCTCCTATTGATGCTCTTAGATTTAAAATGTGTTGAGTGAATTTGAGAGTCATACAGTTTTAGGAAAACCTCCTGACCTCCAGCATGGCAGTAACACACTTTCCTGCTCCTTATGCGGTGGAGCACCGAGGGACCGAATGTTTGATGTGTCCTCTCTGTGATTTTCTAAATCACGGCTCTCAACCTGGGGAACCACAGATCCTAGCAGAGGAGGGCCCTTTTTGGACGTATGGTCCCAAAAGCCATAGGTGCACCAAGCAGTATTTTTTTTTTAACTTTTTATTTTGTATTGGAATATAGCTGATTAACAATGTCATGACAGTTTGAGGTGGACAGCAAAGGGACTCAACCATACATCTACGTGTATCCATTCTCCCCCAAACTCCCCTCCCATCCAGGTTGCCACATAACATGAAGAAGAGTTCCCTGTGCTATACGGCAGGTCCCAGTTGGATATCCATTTTAAATATAGCAGTGTGTGCCTATTGATCCCAAGCTCCCTAACTATCCCTTCCTCCCATCCTTCCCCTCTGGGTCCCATAAGTTTGTTCTCTAAGTCTGTAGATCTGTTTTTGTTTGGTAAATAAGTTCATCTGTATCATTTCTTTTTAGACCCACCTATAAGGGATATCCGGAGAAGGCAATGGCACCCCACTCCAGTACTCTTGCCTGGAAAATCCCATGGACGGAGGAGCCTGGTAGGCTTCAGTCCATGGGGTCGCGAAGAGTCAGACATGACTGAGCGACTTCACTTTGACTTTTCACTTTTATGCATTGGAGAAGGAAATGGCAACCCACTCCAGTGTTCTTGCCTGGAGAATCCCAGGGATGGGGAAGCCTGGTGGGTTGCCATCTATGGGGTTGCACAGAGTCTGACACGACTGAAGTGACTTAGCAGTAGCAGCAATAAGGGATATCATATGATATTTCTCTTTCTCTGACTTCACTCAGTATGACAATCTCTCGGTCCATCCATGTTGCTTCAAATGGCATTATTTCATTGTTTTTAACGTTGAGTAATTACTATTCCATTGTGTATGTGTACCACATCTTTATCCACTCCTCTGTCGATGGACACTTAGGTACCAAGCACTGCTTTGCATGGGCTGATCAAGGTACCCGTAATATAAACATGTGTGCTTTTCAACTGTATGAAAAAGCTGTTGATTAGTAAAGCAAAAATCTACCTGAAACACTATTGAATTCACAACCTCTGGGTTAGTTATTTTTATCAGTCAAAATATGTTAAAAGTTGAGCTACATCATATGGGATGGGAAGTGCTTTGATAAGAAAAAGTTCTCATATACAAAACTAGATAACACTACTTTTCATTTCTGGAACCATTATAATTCTGTAATGAATGTTTGATTTAATGTTTCCTTGTAATTAATTTTTAATATGTATTTAGTATAATGATACATGACAGAGGATATCCCACAAAAATCTATTGACTTACTCTGCCACAAATGTGTGTGCACCCCCCCCCCACACACAAAAATCCAGTCATTTCTGTCACATATTCTGTTACCTACTGTATGACTCTGGGAAAGTTACTAAACCTCTCTGGGCTTCAGTTGCCTTATCAGTAAAGTGGGGGTGCCAATAACAGCACCTCCTCTTATGAGACAGTTGAGAAGATTAAACAGCAAAGGATTTAGGGGGCAAGCATTGTGCCTGGCACATACCAGGTTTTTTTCAAAAAACTGTATCTCCCTAACCTTTATCCTCTCTCCTTTAGCATCATTCCACCAATTCACACTACATTAAAATGTACAAACGAAAAGCAAGTTGGCACGAAACATTTCTGGAGTTATGGAATCATGATGACTATTAGAATAAAATCATGTTGGAGCGGGATTTCTGGCTTTCTCTCCATCTCAGTTCATCACAGTTCATGCTGTATCTTTTTTCCTACCCTTGAGCTAAAAACCACCCATTAACTTCCCAGTTGCCTTTAGAATTGGCCTGTTTTAAAGAGGACACTTATTAGAGTAATGTTTCTGTAATAGGCTGGCAGACAAAGCCTAAGACCTCCCTCGGGCTGCACATGTGTGGAAACGCCCTCAGGCACTATAATAGAAAAATGTGAATTTGGCTTATGGCAGTGGATCAACAGGCTCTAGGATGTAATGTAAGACAACAACAGTATTTCCAAGATCAAGAACTCTAAAGAAAACTGCTGGGGTTAAAATTCCAGTTCTACCAATTATATGCTATGTGACCTTATACAAGTCACTTAACCTCTCTGTGTTTCAGTTTTCCATGCATACATGCAAAAACCATTAATGCTATCCTAAACTCTTAAATGTAAAGAATTTATGCCTGGATCTGGCATAAAGTGGTCTGAGGATTATACCTTCTAAAAGGGTATGAAACAGAGATTGTGAGGTGCCTTATCCTCAAAGCCTTGGCAAAAAGGTTTTATTGGGCTGAAGAACTCAGGACCTGGTTACCATCACAGGACTAATGTGATGCCAGCTTCAGTATAATGGATGCCTGCTTGGTTATGTTCAGATTCAATGGCAAACAATTCAGGGTGTACTCCATTATTCTAACAAGTTCAAAACACCATTCTGAAAAATTCAAACATGAACAGAACTGATACATGAATTCAAACTCCTTTGCTGCCAACTTAAAACAACTGGGTACACCAAACTGCCTATTTTTAATGCGAGGCTATGAATGGGGTTGTCTAACTCAGGGCAGAATGTCCTCATGCCCCAAAGATTCAAGTAACCTTAGCCATTTGCAATTCACCCACCCGGACATGACCTAAGGCTTGCACTTCACTTTACCAAACTCTATTATTTTTCCACTTTGACCATTGTGATGCCTATTCTCTCACTCCTGTAAACAATCATGAAAGGAAACACTTTGAGCCATGGGCTCCATCCTTGTGCTAAATGATGGGCTGTAAGTTACTCTTCTCTGAAGCCTTCCAGTTTCAACCTCTCCTCAGAATTCCAAGGTGGAAAGGTCGAGCCTGGTCACTCTGTAACTCTTCCCAGCAGTCCTGTCCAAGATGTATGCTGTGGGGAGCAAGCCTGCTTTGCTGAAACCAGCTAAGTTCAGCCTCCTTACTATCAGGCAAGTTCAATAAATTTGTGGATATCCATCCATGAATCTACACCGACGAAATGTCACTATTGAACTTTCTCTTTTTTATGTTTCTCACTTAGTCTCCAAAGAAAATTTCCTTTAAAGAATGTTTTCCATTATAAATTAGAAAGAGCACATTCCCAGCATGAAGCACTTAAAAAATACAAGAAAGCTGATGGGGAAAGAAATAACCTCTATTTCCATGCCCAGAGCTAACCCACTGTCAATATTTTGCCATATTTCCCTCTAGTCTTTTTTTCTATTGATAATTTCTTTTTTCAGCTTTACTGGGATTATAATGGACATATAATATTAAAGTGTTCAATATAATGATTTGATACACTGTATGTGTGTGCCTAGTTGCTCAGTTATATCTGACTCTTTGTGACCCCATGGACTATAGATCGCCAGGCTCCTATATCCATGGAGATTCTCCAGGCAAGAATACTGGAGTGGGTTGCCATTTCCTCTTTCAGGGGATCTTCCTAACCCAGGGATCAAACCTGTATCTCCTGTGTCTCCCGCATTGGCAGGCAGATTCTTTACCACTGAGCCACCTGGGAAGACCCTAATATCACAATAAGTTTAGGTGAAATTGATCACCTGTACGTTATATCCCCAGAACTTAGTAATCTTACAACTGGAAATTTATACCTTTTGATCCCCTTCTACCCATTTGGTCCACACCCCCATGGCCTTGGGAAAGTATCTATCTGTTCTCTGAATCTGAGTTCAGTATTTCAAGATTTCACATATAAGTGAGATCATACAGTATTCATCTTTCTCTAACTGACTTATTTCACTTAGCATAATGCCCTCAAGGTCCATCTGTGTAGTAGCAAATGGTGGGATTTCCTTCTTTTCTATAGTAGAAAAGCATTTCATTGCATAGATATATACCACAATTTATTAATGCACTCACTTATAGATGGACACTTAGGTAGTTTTCATATCTTGTGTATGTGTGTTAGTCCCTCAGTCAAGTTCGACTCTTTGCAACCCCATGGACTGTAGCCTGCTAGGCTCCTCTGTCCATGGAATTCTCCAGGCAAGAAAACTGGAGTGGGCTGCCATTTCCTTCTCCAGGGGATCTTCCCAACCCAGGGATTGAACCCAGGCCTCCTGCATTACAGATTCTTTACCATCGGAGCCACCAGGGAAGTTTCCATATTTTAGTAATTGTAATTAATGCTGCAGTGAACATGGGGGTGCACATATCACTTCAAGACAGTGCTTTGATTTCCTTCATGGTTAAGAATCCTTTGGTATATACCCAGAGGGGGAACTGCTGGATCATATGGCAGTTCATCATTTTTTTTTTTTTTTTTTTTTGAGGAGACATTCCACAGTGGGGGCACCAATTTATATCCCCAATTTCTTGGTTGCAGCTTTTCTTTTTCTTTTTTTTTTTTTTTGTACTGCACCACGCAGCATGTGGGATCTTAATTCCCCACCAGGGATCAAACCCACGCCCCTTGCAGTGGAAGCTCAGAGTCTTAACCACTAAACTGTCAGGGAAGTCCATGGTTGCAATCCTTACATACATGAGATCATTCCATCCATACAATTTCACACCCCACTTTTCTTCACTTGGGCTTCTTGTCTGTGCACTTTTTTTGTGCTGCTGTCATTAGGGTTAGATGGAAAAGTTCCTATGGAAAAGTTCCATCTTAGTTTAGTTGAATAATCAGGAGAAAGGACTCATTCTCATCTTGGTTGGGATGATTAGAGTGGTAGAAGAAACTGAAGGCCAACTGGGAAGGAAGGACCCACAGGGACTGGGAGATGAGGCTGATGGTGGGGGGGAGTGACAATATCCAAATTCCTGTTAAGCTTTTCTCTCGGGATTCCTGCAGAGTTGATCTTCAGGGGATTGAGCCACAAAAAACCACAAACTCATTGGCTCTAGGACACAGCACGACACACTTCAGATTTGTTTTTTTCCACCTGAATTGATTGCAGCATTTACTAATCAGAAGAGGCTAAATAAAGATGCTGGTTTACAACTTCTATCAAAAACATGTAAGAGGACTTCCCAGCTGGTCCAGTGAACACAGATTCAATCCCTGGTCTGTGAGGATTCCATATGCTGCAGGGCAACCAAGCCAGTTAGTGACAACAAGATACTTGCTGCAACTAGAGAAAACCCACTCACAGCAATGAAGACCCCAAAGAGCCAACACACACACACACACACACACACACACACACACACACACACACACACACACACATGAGATTTCACAACACGAGGCTGGGATTCCCACATGGCAACAACGACACAGATGTGAGAAGCCACTTCAACCCAGGCATGGACCTTCTAACTTATTCACTGTAACTTCCACTCGACCTGCTTCATCGTTTCCTTAACAGCCTAGAGTCTGCGAGCACTGCAGTTTGCTTAAAGTAACTTCTGCTCCTCTGATATTCCCCTATTTTAAGACAATCCAATAAATTCCACTGCTGGTTCCTAAGTTAAAGACAGAAATGGAGGGGTCTTTCTCTAGCCCACTCTCCACGGCCACCTGTGAAAGAAGGGAAGCTCTTTTGAAATAAAGACTTGAATGATGACCACACTGTCTTTATCCTGGGCTAGGGAGTGTGCAGAATAGGAAATGCAGCACCGCAGCTGAGGTGGTCCAGAGCAATGGAAGGTACGTGGGTTTGGATTTCTTTCCATTACTTTTACATAACTTTGCAATTGGCGGCAGGCTGCTTTGACCATTATTTTTTCATGCAACAGGAAAAACTATGCCCCGGGGTATGATTATTAAAATATGTTACTCTTCTATATTTAAATAGTGGAATGGTTTTTCTGTGGTTTAAAATGAGCCAAGGGAAATACCTATGGCTTAAGATGTAACTTGTACAAAGTAGGCTTAATACTCCACCACTCAGAATCAGTAAGTGCCTGGGACTCAGTCGTTTTTGCCATGTGACAGATATGGGGATAAGAGTATGGAGAAAAGGTTATAAGAGCTGGGGACCTGAGGGATGACTCAGCAGCCTCCCATGCCCCTCACCTATTCTCAGGTGTATCCAACCTACACCTTGCAAGTTCTTGGGCAGCTATCACCAAAGAGGCAACAAAGACAGAGTGAAAACAACAAGGTCTCTGAGAAAGGAAACGACCAACTGAAGGTTCTTTGGTTGTAAGTAACTGAAACACACTCAGTTCTCAATGGAAAGCAGCTGTGCTCCCCATGGACATTTAACAGCCTTGCAGCCATTTTTGGTTATCACATCTGGGGATGTGGCATAGTTCTGGCATCTAGTGGGTAGAGGGTAGGGATGATGCAAACAACCTGCAAGCTACAGGTGAGCCACTGAACAAAGAATTATCTGGCCCCAAATGTCAATAGCTCTGGGGCTCAAGAAGCCCTGCTTGAGCCCAACAAAGAGAATGTGCTGGGAAGAGAGGTGTAGGTGATCAGATTGCGACTGCCCCCGCCCCAATATTCATACTCCCTTTTTACCGTAGTAATAACACTTTTATAATCAACTTTTTTGAGGTGTGCAATTATGAATTTTAAAAAACATGTATAGATTCATGTAACCAGCACCACAATCAGACCATTTCTACCACACCTCTCCTCGAGCAACAAAGAAACTATAAGGGACTAAAAATAAATGTGTGCATACAATTGGGGCAAATCATAGGCAAAAGATAAAAAAATCCCTATTGTAGCAAAAACTGGGTGATGGGAACAAAATCTGGGTACTGCACATGACTCCAACACTCACCACCACCAAAGGGGTGAGCAAAACACCTGCACCACGCCTCCAGTCTGTCCCCTGGACACACACCACTACCTCTGTCCTATATAAGAAACAAGCTTGCCCTCTCAGCAAGGGAGCAAACAAGGGGACCTGTTGTTTGTTCTCACACCCACCACTGCTGCAGGGGTCCCAATAACGCCTTGCCTGAATTTTCAATTTGGCCTCTGATCAATTTCTACTGATTGCAGAAGGCCAGGAACCCTGGTTGGTATCAGAATCATGCAGCGTGTAATCTTTTGGGACTCTTTCTTTCATTTGCCATAAAGCCTTTGAGATTCATCCAAATTGCATTATGAATCAATAATTCATTCCTTTTTATTACTGAGCTGTTTTGCAATTGTATGGATGTACCACAATCTGTTTATCCATTCATCTGTTGAAGGACATTTGGGTTGATTCCAGTTTCACACCATTATGAATAGAGCTGCCAGAAACATTCATGTACCGGTTTTTGTATAAACATAGGGCTTTATTTCTCTGGGATAAATATCCAGGAGTAAGACTGCTGAGTTATATGGCAGACATATGGCAGTTACAGGGCATACACACACACACACACACACACACACACACACACACATATGGCATATATATGGCATATAACTTTATAAGAAATCACCAAACCATTGGCTGCACTATTTCACAGTCTCATAAGAGATCCAGGTTCTCTGCATCTTTGTCAGCATTTGGTATTCTGCATCTTTTAATTTTTATGTTTTAAAATTTTTATTGAAGTATAGTTGATTTACAATGTGCAAGTTTCAAGTGTACAGCTAAGTGATTCAGTTATACATACATATATACACATTCTTTTTTAGATTCTTTTCCATTATTGTCCATCTTTTTAAACATAGCATGCTAATAAGATGTGTAGTGGTACTTCACTGTGATACTGATTTGCATTTCCCTAACAGGCAATGAGCGGCTTCCCAGGTGGCACAGCGGTAAAGAATCTGCCTGCCAGTGCAAGAGACACAAGAGATGCAGGTTTGATCCTTGCGTCGGGAAGATCACCCGGAGGAGGAAATGGCAACCCGTTCCAGGAGTCTTGCCTGGGAAATCCCATGGACAGAGGAGCCTGGCAGGCTACAGTCCATGGGGTCGCAAAGAGCCGGACATGACTGAGGACACACACACACACACAAATAGGCCATGATGCTGGATATCTTTTCATGGGCTTATTTGCCATTTACATTCTTTTTGTGTGTGTGTGAAGTATCTGCTTTCATCTTCTGTCCATTTAAAAAATTGGGTTGTTTATTTTCTTACTGTTGAGAATTCAAATATTCATATATTCTGGATACAAGTGTTTTGTCATATATGTGACATGCAAACACTGTCTCTCACTTGGTAGTTTGTTATTTCATCTCTTACAAAGTCTCTCTCACAGAGGAAACGATTTTAATTTTGCTAAAGTCTAACCGCTCAATTTGGCCTCTATGGATTATGCTTTTGGTGTCACACCCAAGTGTAACTGAACTTGTAAGTGACTCATGGCCACGCCTAGTTTTTCTTGTGGCCAAGGGTGGCCATGTCACCCAGTTCTGGCCAATAGAACATGTTCCTGTAAACGTTCCTTCAATGTCAGCCGCTATGGTTGCTCTGCTCCTTCTTCTGGCCTCTTTCATCTATCTTTGTGGAGTGAGGTTGTGATAGTCTTGCCGTGACCCTGGGATAGGCCACATCCTGGGATTGCACAGTGGAAAGCTAAAGACAATGCACTTTAAAAAAATACTTTTTGATTTACTTATTTTGGGTTGTGTTGGGTCTAGATACGGCACGCAGGACCTTGCGTTGCGGTGCATGGGCTCATGAGCTGCAGTGGACAGGTTTCTAACTGTGGCTCACAGGCTCCAGAGTGCACAGGCTCAGTAGTTGTGGTGCTCGGGCTTAGTTGTTCTGTGGCATGTGGAATCTTAGTTCCCTGACCAGGGATCGAACCCATGTTCCCTGCTTTGGGAGATGAATTCTTAACCACTGGACCATAAGGGAAGTTCCAGACAAAGCGCTGCTTTTGAGGACTCTGGAGCTGAACCCTCAAATCAGTCTAGGATCGCCCACTTCTGGCTTTTATGGGAAAAGAAATAAGGAAGATCTTTTTTACTTAGACTATTATTATTTGGGATCTTTTATCATCCTTGGCCAAATTTAGATTGATCTGATGCAGGATAACAAAGGGGTAGCTCATGTAACTCACCCCAGCATCCTGTGAGGCACTGGGAGCTAAGTTGACCATCTGAGGCTTTCAACTGTCCAATATACCTCCTTATTTTGCTACTAATAATCTAAGTGTTCCTCCTGATTCTGATATGACCACCTCACTGTATTACTTGGATAAAATCTATGGTTTGAAAGGGACTGCTTCCACTTCTTAACTCAATGACCCAGGACTAGCCAATCAGATTCACAGTGGAACTGCTTCACTGAGGGACAAATGACTAAACTTAGAGGCAATATATCTCAGACCTGAAGCAAGAAGAGGAGTTAATATGTAAAGGGGATGGAGGTGAGGATATGGAGAGTGAGGGTAAAGAGCTATATAGGCAGTGCAAATAGCATGTGCAAAGGCCCAGGGGCAGCCTGACTGCCAGGTCAGAGCACAGTTTGCAAACTTTCTTTCTGGGCTTAGCTTTGCAATGAAAGCGTGGATCCATACCAAATTGTAGCTCTCAGGAGCCTGCAAAGCACTAGGTAGACACTTTCTGAAAAGTACTGCTATCAAGACAAGTTATTCATTACATACATCAGTGACACTGTTAACCCAGCATAGAAACCAACTATAGCAGATCTCTCCAATGTCTGCCCCTGCTAATGGATACAATTAGAGACTGACTCAATAGCACAGAGTGCCCTGGACCCTTTCTCCTTTGCATTTAAGAAGCTTTCCATGAAATGATGAAAATCCCAAACTGTTGCCTCCCCTACAGCAACAGAACACAGGCTTACTCCACCTGCACTGAATCAACAATATCAGAGCAAATCCTAGCAGGTCCCAGACGGTTGAAACCTGGCAAACACAAATGAGGCAGCTCATTAGACCATAATTTTATTAAGCAGCATTTAATATAGTGAATAATTTTGAGCTTTATTATCTAAAACATAAAGGGGTATTTTTAAACTTCGCTGAGCAGCAGATTGGGTTTTACAAAATATTGCTGTTTCAGGCCCAACAAACCAAGAGCATTTCTCCAACAACCTCTGTGGCTCTCCAGCTCCCAAGCTGTGCCAGGGGCTCCTGCCTTGCCACTGTGACCTGGGGGTGCTTAGAAACCATGCACGTTACAGAGAGAAGTTCCAGGTCCCCATCCCTCCAAGCCACCTTCTCTCTGCCCTCATAGGGATGGGGAAATGGAGGTAGGGAATTACAAATTCTGGAAGCCTGTAAGATTCATGATTGATCGATGGAGATGGGCAGTCTAGCAGGCAGCCAGGGGAATGTGAGCCTCACCTCCTTGCCCTGGATGGAAAAAAAAATACCAAAGGAGATGGCTCTGAGTCCAGTGGCCACATGGATTGATTAACTTCTGTTCATCTACAGGCCTGCTCTCCACCTTTCATGTGGAATTAGGAGAAGAGAAGGAATTAGGAGAGGAGAGACTATCGTATAAAAAACCTCTGAAATTAACAAACAGCTGGAGAGGGCAGAGATCAGGGGGCTTAGGAAGACAGAAAACTCAGCCTCTCGCCTAAGCCCGACTCACCCACAAATGGCCCCTCGTCTTCAGGGCATTTACACTCTCCCAAATCGGCCTACAGCTACGGGCCCTGATGCCCCCAAAGGGGCCAATTTCTAAACACTAAGCTCCGTGGGGGACATTTGACCACTGAAAAGTGTTGATGTTCAGCATTAATTTTTAATGTTTCAGAAAATCATTAAGCTGGTTTGTATTATGCATCGTATTTTTACTGCTGGCCATTTCATTTCCAGCATGGAAAGTGGTTGGAGGAATCTCATTGGGGATATTTACTAGTTTCTTCGCCCTCATCAAGACTTAAAGGAGAGGCCCAAATAGGAGGCTTGTTCTCACTCTATTCTGCCTATGGACCCCCTTGGGGGACCAGAGCCCTGAGTGCATTAGCCTTTGGGGTCCCTGGGCTTTGGAGTCTGTCAAGCCTTCCAGGAAGAGGGGCCACACAAAGGATAGCCTGAAGAAAGAACAGAAGAGCTGTGTTTTAGAGACACAAGCAGTTTCAGGATGGGGAGTAGCATTAGGTGATGCTAGAGGAGTAGCCCAAGGAGGCTCCCATGAGGACAGGAGGATCCTCTGGTGAGCCTTAAGTGAAAAAGTGCTAAGTTTAGATTTGTCATTTAGGAGACCAGTTGAAAATGAACTGGTGGAATGGGGTGGGGCAGGGGCTTGCAGAGTATGGCAGATAGGAGGCATTTTAATGCAGGTGACAGATGATGGCAGCTTATCGGGTGAGTGTCCATGGGAATTGAGGGGAGAAGGACACAAGACCCATTCAAGGGGTACAGTCAACCTCATCCATGGGGAGCAGCCCCACCTCCCTGCTGCCTCCCTCTCCACAAATGCACACAATGGTTTTCTACTAGAGCAGCTTCTATTTTTTATAGACACACATATAATGGATTGAGGGCTTCCCTGGTAGCTCAGCTGGTAAAGAATCTGCTTGCAATGAAGGGGACCCTGGTTCGATTCCTGGGTTAGGAAGATCCCCTGAAGAAGGGATAGGAAGACCCTCTGCAGAAGGTGGACCCAAAATCTAGCACTTGGGGTCCTCAAAAGACAAGGAAAGGACAATGACAGAAAACAGATACACAGGGACCACCATGTGAAGACAGAGGCAGAGATTAAAGTAACAAGTCAACAATCCAAGAAAGACCAGTGTTCAGTTGCTCAGTTGTGTCCAATTCTTTGCAACATCATGGAATGCAGCCCGCCAGGCTCCTCTGTTCATAGGATTTCCCAAGCAAGAATACTGGAGTGGGTTGCCATTTTCTCCTTCAGGGGATCTATCTGAACTAGGGATCTAAACCAATGTCTGCTGCATTGGCAGGCAGGTTCTTTACCAGCAGCACCACCTGGGAAGACCAGAAAGAGGTATAACCATGTATAAAAGCTCACGGGTGACTGCAGAGAGCCAGCCTCGAGAACCCATGTTGTAAGAGATATCTGAGCAGAGTGGTGACCCAAAGTGAAGGCTCTGGGGTTAAGTTACCTGCATTTCCACCATTTTCCAGCCTACGATGCTAGAAAGTCCTGCAAACACTCTGAGCCTCAGTTTTCCTCATCTATAGAATATGGATAATAATCTCGGGACTTCCCTGTCTGTCAGTGGTTAAGACTTCGCCTTCCTTTTTTTTTAAATTTATTTATAGTAGTTGGAGGCTAATTACTTTACAATATTGTAGTGGTTTTTGCCATACATTGATATGAATCAGTCATGGATTTACATGTGTTCCCCTAGACTTTGCCTTCTAATGCAAGAGGTATGGGTTCGATCCCTGGTCAGGAAGCTAAGATCCCACATGTATCATGGCCAAAAAACACAACCCCCAAAACATAAAACAGAAGCAGTATTGTAACAAACTCAATAGAGACTTTAAAAATGGTCCATATAAGGAGAAAAAAAATACTCCCACTTGCCCACTGGGACTGTTGCAGCATTAAAACGAGTTAATGCAAGCAAAGAGCTCAGCCCAGGGCCTGGCATGGAGTAAGCACACAGTAAACGTGAATGCTTACATGACTGCATTCCTCTGAAAAGAATCAGGTCAACAGTGACTCTGCCTCTGTCCATGTATATCACCTCTTACACTTTCTGATGAGCTCAACGCAGGTTACCACTTTCACTGCACACCTCCCCAAGGTACAGGGGAAATCCCAACACACAGATACAGACAGAGAATATGCAACTGGCTCACAAAGGAATGAGAAAGTCAGAAAGGGCCCCCGGGCTCTCCAGGCAGCCAGGCATGAAGTGTCAGCTCACATTCCTTGGCAATGATATCCAGCCTCCTCTCCAGAGGTGTCCTTTGAAATTACAGCTCTCAAGGTTTTATCTTCCTGTGAAATGTCTGAACTTCAGGTTGGATTTCTCCTCAAATTTATGAGCTTGCATCTGGGGCAGATGGGTGATAGAACTTCTGTTACAGTAAGTCCCCTACATATGCACCTTCAAGTTGCATCCTTTCAAAGATGCGAACATACATCTGCATGTCCAATCACGAAAGTTAGTTCCCCTGTCTGGCATACATTGTCATGTGCATGTATCCTCTATAAATTGTTGTTCTTTTGTGTACTTTACTGTACAGAGTATAGTAGTATAGTATCTTTAGAGATAGAAATGAATCCAGCAAGGAACCAGAACCCAAGCCATCAATGTCAGGCATGAGTGAAATCGCAGCTTGCCCTCTGTCTCCTATTGCTGACGATTCTTCAGCTCCACCATCTCCCACCTCCTCTCCCTCCTCCAGTTAGTAACTCTTCTCACCTCTTCACTCCATGCCAGCCCCTGTATGCCAGCAGCTGTACTGTATGTATTATTTATGTGAAAAGTATTATAAACCTATGACAGTACAGTACCACATAGCCAGTTGTGTTACTTAGGTATCTAGGCTAACTCCGTTGGACTTACAAGCAAACTGGACTTATGAACTGGCTTTACAAACAAACTGGACTTACGAACAGGCTTTCGGAACAGAACTCGTTTGTATGTAGGGGACATACTGTATTTCCTCTGTATATTTCCTGTGGTCTTATCTCTCCCTTCCAAAGAGAGTAGTATCTCACAAATTAGCTTCACTGGAACATTAAATGTTTAGGTTCTCCTTATTCAAGCTGAGTGATAAAGTGTGGGCTCAGATTTGCTTAAGAGAGGGTCCAGTCTTTGAAATTGGCGTAAGCATCTCTCCCTTCCTTGCTGTCAACGCAGCAACCTGCCCAGCTCTCCTGCTGGGAATCCACAGTGGTGGAAAACGCCCTCTCTTGCCTCTGTTTCCCTATGCGTGAGGTGGGGGAAGTGGTGGTCCCCGACTCCTGGGACTGATGAATGGATCAAATGTTTTCATACAGGAAACTATTCAAACAGTGCTGGTGCCCAGTGAGTGCTCAGCGCCAGTGGCTGTCATTACTGTCATGATTGTAAGGGTCTTTAGGGACAGAGGAGAGGCAGAATCATCCAACAAACACAAAGAGTCCCCCATCCACGTGGCTCAAGGCACAGCATAGACACAACATGAGTTCTTTTTACCTTCTTTGATCTGATGTTAGACAACATGGTCACCACCATCCAAGGAATTCCCCACCGGGACCTTCTAGAAAGACTGACCTCTGGGTCTGATTTCAGAATTATAGTTAGGGGACTTCCCTGGTAGTCCAATGATTAAGAATCCACCTTCCAATGCAGAGGACTCAGGTTCGATCCCTAGTTGGGGAACTAAGATCCCACATACCTCGGGGCAACTACACCTGAGGACCACAACTACCGAGCCCATGTGCCACAACGAAGATCTGGTGCAGCCAAAATAAATAAAAATAAAAAATAAAATTATGGTTAGGAATTTTAGACCAGAATGGTAGCTTATGTCTCTTTCTACCCCCTCATGTGACAGATCAGAAGCCTGAAGGGCAGAGAGATAAGGTGACTTAAATCATTTTATCCAGGAAGCACTGGAGAGAGGACCAGAATCCTGTGTTCCAGTCGTCTGTCAGGGTCCTGCTAACACTGTCTCTTCTAGTTGTCTATTCCTCTTTCAGTTGGAATAATTGTGGTGGGGAAGGAGAGTATATTTTTACTCTTTACTTGACAACCATCATTTTCCATATGCCAACAGGCCAGAATGTGAACAAACACCAACTCTACAATAAAACAAACCAACATGTCAAAAACTGTCCATCACCAGTGACATTATCTACTTCAGGGTTCCTCAACCTTGGTACCATTGTCATTTTGGGTTGAGAGTTGCCCTGTGCATTATAGCTTTTTTAGTAGCATTCCTGGACCCCGCCTGTTGGATACCAGTAGCATCTCCTCCTAGTTGTGACATCCAAAGATGTCTCCCAACACTGCTAAATTGCTTTGGTTGAGAACCACGGGTTCAATTATAGGCAGACCTCGGAGATACTGCTTGATCAGTTCCAGATCACTGCAATCAAGTGACTTATCAGAACAAAGTTAAGTTCCATGAATTTTTTGGTTCCTCAGTACGTATTAAAGTAACATCTTCACTCTACTAGAGTCTGTTAAGTGTGCAATAGTGTTATGTTTAAAAAACAATGTACATACCTTAAAGATACTTTATCATTAAAAAACACTGACTATCATCTGAGCCTGTAACAAGTGGTAATCTGTTTCCTGGCGGAAAGTTTGAGATACTGTGAGAATTATCAAAATGTGACACAGAGACAAAGAGTGATGTTGGAAATGCTGAGTGATGTTCCAGATGCTGTTGGAAAAAATGGTGCCAAGAGACTTGCTTGATGCAGGGTCACCACAAACCTATCTGCAAAAAAAATGCAGCATCCACAAAGCACAATAAAACGAGGTGTGCTTGTATTTCACATCAGCTACAACCCAGAAGCAGCTGCCCCTGAATCATGCATTAATAGCATGAGTACGGGGGAACTGCATCTCCTACAGTTCCCTTGGAGAACATGGCAAAAGGCCAGGACTGTTAAGAGGGGCATGAGAGAAATGATCATTAGGAACGGCAGGAGTAGCAGCAGCAGTGAGGGTAGTAACAGCAGCTGAAGGAAGCCCCAACCTAGCGCCGGCTGGGTGTCCAACACCGACCCAGGCCCTTGCCAGGGATCGCACGTCAACCCTCGGGGCTGTGCGGGGAGCTGGCCCAAAGCCCCAGGGCTAGGCCACTGCACAGAGGATTTCTGAATTTCAGAACCGAGTGCTCAAGAGACCCATCATATGAGTCTCACCCAATGAATACCAACCAACCAACAAACTGTTATTTCTGAACACTTGGGATTACCTAATACAAATGACTTGACTGGACATTCATTACATCCTCCCCCTTATGGGGTAGGTAACATTCTAACCCTCCCATTTTACAGATGGGGAAAACTGACATTGGCAGGTTGGGGGACTTGCCCAACTTTACTCAGCTATTACAACAAAAAGCCAAGACAAAGTTACCCTAGGCATCTGGACTCCACAGCCTAATTTCTGAGCTACTTAGCTCCTAAACATGTTTTAAGGTGCACACAATAAGCAAGGGTGAACTTTTAAACCTATCCATTCCTTGAGTGGGTTTGTGCTGAGGGAGAGGTGTCAGCCGACTGCAGGGGAAGAGAAAGGTAGGCTGGAAGCACTCTGTACATTCCAGCCCTGGGAATCGTCTTTCTCTGTCAACACCCTGTGACCCTCAGGACCCCAACTCTAAAGCCTGCGGCTTAGCTAATCAGAAAGCCCCAACTGCCCCTGCCTGCCATCCCTTATAAAAGGCAACTTCATTAACAAAGCCAGCCTGTCCTGGGCTACATAAACAGGATGTAACTGAATGGGTGGGGGAAGGAAGATGAGCTGTCCAGACCCACAGCCCCAAACACAAGCAGGCAGGCGAGAGCTCCCTGCACCATAGATGACAAGAGCCGATTAATCGCCTTCAAACCGGTATGCTATTGAGTGATCAGGGATTGGAAGAGATAAGATGCCTCATTTACAGTGGTGCAGGCTTAACTGCACCTAAATAGCCAACCTCTTGCTAACGCATAATCCATTTTTGAAGACAGATTTTCTGTGTATGGTTAAGAAATGGACATTTTTAAGACAAAAGAGAACAAACGCTTAGTGCTATTTCATTTTCTATCAGCCAGGCTTGATAAAAACTAGATTTGGGAGGCACTTGATACATACTACCCAGGAGAAGGTTCACTTGGAGGGAATAGTTCAAGTGTGAGCTTGGTGTTAAGTGCAGTATTTTGTGCATTGGTTGTGTTACAATAAATGGCATCCACTGCCTTCTAAATAAACACACATAACTCTTAATGACATTAATAGGAAGTAGGCATGCAAAAAGAGGGAAAAGAATGGATCGCTCTCTGCAAACCCCACATTTAATGGTAACCCCAGTTCCACAGTGTTGGACACTCCTAGAGGAAGCCTGAAAAAGCAAGAAAGGTAGGCAAGATGCCATGGAAATTAGAACAAAACAGTGCACAGCCTAGAAATTGGGTTCTGGGTTATGTAATTCAGGCATTTTTCTTTCCACTCCAAATGATCATTTTTTGGTTGGTTTCTTAAGAACAGAATAGAAAAAGCAAACTCGTTTCACATCTGTCAATTCAAGCTCTCTCTTAACCAGCATTAATACAATAGGAACTTATTTTCATAATCATGTCCCCAAGGTACAGTAGGAACCTGAAGTATCTTCTGAATCATCAAAGGAAGAATGAATTACGTTGTAAGTCTGAAAGTGGAGGACTGTGTCTTATTCTAATGCTTTACACAGTGAATATCTGTACTAGTTTCTGACTGCTGCTCTAACAAATGACCACAAACTCAGCAACTTAAAAGAACACACAGTTATTACCTTATAGTTCTAGAGGACACACATCTGAAAATGGGTCTTACAGGACTAAAATCAAGGCATCTGCAGAGTTGTATTCCTTCTGGAGTCTCCAGGGAAAAATCTACTTCCTTGAATTTCTAGTTTTTAGAGGCCACCTGCATGTCTTGGCTTGTGGCCCCCTTCCAGCGATGCCATCTCTCTCCTCTGTTTCCATCATTGTGTCTCCTTCTGAGTCTGACCCTCCTTTAAGAGAATCCCTGTGATTATTTGCTGGGCTCAGACACTCCAGGATCAGCTTCCCACTTCATGTCTGCAAAGGCCCTTCTGCCATGTGAGGTTTCAAGGACTAAGACACAGACATCTTTGAGGGACCAGTCTTCGGCCTACTGCAGTATCTCTTAACCAGAAGATCTGATCATTTGAAGTGTTCCTCATCCTCCCTTGCAAAGAGGGGACGTTTTGTAATAAAAGATGGAGCATCCTGAGTTAACGGGGCTTCCCAGGTGACACTAATGGTAAAGAACCTAAGAGATGTGGGTTCAAACCCTGGGTTGGGAAAATCCCTTGAAGGAGGAAATGGCAACCCACTCCAGTGTTCTTGCCTGGAGAATCCATGGACAGAGGAGCCTGGCGGGTTATAGTCCACAGGGACACAGAGTCAACTGAAGTGACTTAGCATGCACACACGCTTCCTGAGGCAGGGCAGGAAAATGGGCAGAACTGAGATGAGCAACGTAAAAAAATACAAATACAAGGGGAATTCCCTGGAGGTCCAGTGATTAGGACTCTGAGCTTCCACTGCAGGCAGCATGGGTTCCATCTCTGATTCGGGAACTAACATCCCATATGCTGTGGCATGGCCCATAAGATCCCATATGGGAACTAGGATCCCATAAAGTAAAATAAAGAAGCATTTTTAAGAGTAAATAAATAAAAGACAGTCCCAAAGGAAGGATTCTTCTGCTGGTTGACCTTCTCAGAACACTTCGTTTCTCTCACCCTAAATCTTCAGTCTACTTACTCTTTTTAACACTGACAGTTCTTCATCATTTGTATGTTGCTAATCTAGCTTTATTAGCAGTTTCAGAACAATGAAAAATTACAATTCTGTTGTCAATCATGTTTCTAATGTGAAGGAAAGAATATCTGTATATCCTCATAATAACATAGTTTGTCCCCTACCAGCACTCTTAAATGTACAATATTCCATATATTCTATCAGCTGCTTCATTGTGGAAGCAATATTTATTTTTGTTTGATAATGTTTTATAGTCTTAAACTGTACTCTGGAAAAATAAATTTTAGATCTGAGCACATAAATGGTACTCCATCACAGAGTTTGTCTCTGGAAATGCGAAGGTAATTTAAGATCTAGTCCTTCTTAACGGAGCTCAGGGTTTAACTGGAGGGCTAATAAGCAACTATTGAGTACAGTATTTACTCATTCTATGACTGAGTTATTTGCAAAGTACTCAGAGTTGAGAGGGAGAAGGCAATGGCAACCCACTCCAGTACTCTTGCCTGGGAAATCCCATGGACAAAGGAGCCTGGTAGGCTGCAGTCCATGGGACTTAGAAGAGTTGGACACAACTGAGCGACTTCACTTTCACTTTTCACTTTCATACACTGGAGAAGGAAATGGCAACCCACTCCAGTATTCTTGCCTGGAGAATCCCAGGGACGGGAGCCTGGTGGGTTGCCACATATGGGGTCGCACAGAGTCGGACACGACTGACGTGACTTAGCAGCAATCTAGCTTTTGGGCTTCCCAGGTTGCGCTAGTGGTAAAGAACCTGCCTGTCTACCATAACAGCATTTTTCTCATGTAGAAACCAGGGTAAGTCTTCCCTTGATAAAAGGATCCTTCTATTTACAATAAGATTTACATCTAATTCCCTTAAAAAGCAATGGCTAAAGAGATGTTATGCTTCATAAAAGTTTACTTTAAAATAAAAACAAGTACTCCCCCTCCTGGAATGCATTCAAAACAGTTTAACTGATCACACTATTATAAACATTCTCCTGGGGGAGGGGAAAGGTGGACCCCCACCCACCCCAGAAAGAATCAGCTACATTAAGTGAGGTATATACCTGGAAGCAATAATGAGGGGGAATGAGAATTATAGCAAAGCCCTCATGAAACTTGAAATTGCAGAAGGGTTGCTTCACAAAGCTGCTCCTTTTCCTGTCTTTTTCTTTTTTTTTTTTTTAACTTAACAGTTTGGCAATCATGCTTTGGTTTGACAGGGAGCTGTGAAAATGTGTCACTTTGTCATCTCCAAACTTCTGAATCCAATCAAAATAACATTTATTAAAAACCCGGGCATGCTTGCGAGAATTTGTGGTGTAATATGAGGAGGGTTGACCCCCAGGTCTCTCTCACCATTTTCCTTTATAAAAAGAGCAGAGAGCTTCAGAGACCCAACCCACAGAGCTTCATTTTATACACAAGCTTCCTTGGCAACACAAGGGAGCTGCTCCTGGGAATCTTCTAAGGAAAACCCAAACAGCCCAAGGACACAGGCTCATGTGCTCCATCTCCCTCTCAAGTACACAGTGTGATGTGAGAAGCTGTGATGTGCACAATCTGGAGTCAGCGTCTCCACTGCACACGCCACAGCAGCAGGCTAGAAGCTGGAGAACGATCCTGCAAGGGAGGCAGCAGAGCCCTGGGGGGTGGGATAGGGGATGGGGGAGGAAGGAACCAGGACCTGGAGCCGGAGGGCCAGACCTCCTCTCTGCTCCACCACTCCCAGCAGTGCGGCCTCTTCCCGCCTGTGTGATCTTTCCCAGGCTCAGTTTCTCCAGGTGTGATATAACAAACAAGACTCTTTTGGCTGCAATTGATTTAGATTCCCAGGCCCAACTAGCTTAAAACTAAAATTTAATGAAATATCCAAGGATGAGGGATGTGATCCAGGTGCAGATGATGCTAGTAGGCTAGTTTCCATCATCTCTCGGCTCATATGCCACTCGGCTCTTACCTCCTGGTGGCAAGATGGAAGCAGTAGCTCCACCCTTTTCGTCTTCCAGGTCCCAATACAGAGAGGGTGACTTCCTAGTAACTTCCACAGAAGCTCCCAGATTCATTCTGCCTGGACCTCTAAACTAATATGGATGGTCAGGGGATATAACTATACTATTTGGCTTAAATAGCAGGATATGGAATGGGGGTGGGGTGGGTGGATGGAGGACGTTTCACAAACCTTAGAGCCAAAGAGTCAGGGAAAGATGGATCTCAAACAAAAACTGGGGGCTTTAGCCAGAACAGCAATGGATTGGGGCGGGGGGGTAGGTAATTAGTGTGTGCATGCATGCTAAGTCAGTCGTGTCCGGCTCTTTTTGACCCCTTGAACTGTAGCCTTCTGGGCTACTCTATCCATGGGATTTTACAGGCAAGAATGATGAAATGAATTGCCATCTTCCTCCTCCAGGGGATCTTCCCATCCCAAGGATTGAACCCACATCTCTCATGTCTCCTGCATTGCAGGTTGATTATTTACCTGCTGAGCCATCAGGGAAGCTGAATTAATGTGTACTACTAGTGAAATTATGTCATAAAATAATGACTTTTATATTTATTATTCCCTTACATGCTTTATCTTATTCATTTTTTTTTTTTTGAAGCAACCCTTCCAGAGAAGGTACATTATTATCCCTCTTTCTACTGATGAGGAAACAAAGTTTCAGGGAGGTTAAGTGTCTTCCCTGTAGTCACACAGCTCATAAATTACAGTGCTGGAATGTGAACCCAGGCCTGTCTGACTTCGGAGTCCATGGTTTGCCTGCTGGACAAAATTAACACTGGTATTAAACTGCGGTCCAATGTGAAGTGGGAAATACATTAGAGAAGAATAATGGACACATCTTATATTCATACAATCCACCCTTGAATAACACAGGTCTGAAATGCTCAGATTCACTCATACATGGATTTTTCCCCATAAATAGGGTACCTGTATTTTGACTCTGCATATCTTTAACTAAGTATGGGGAAAGTTTTTGTTTGATTAGCAGTCACAATCAGCATGCATGAGCATTCAGTTGTGTCCAACTGTTTGTGACCCCATGGACTGTAGCCTGCCAGGATCCTCTCTCCATGGAATTTTCCAAGCAAGAATACTGGAGTGGGTTGCCATCTCTTCCTCCAGGGGATCTTCGTGATGTAGGAATATCTCCTGCATTGGCAGGTGTATTCTTTACTACTGTACCACCTGGGAAGCCCAAGTGATTCCAATATGTGGAATCAAAAGAACTAGGGCTTAAGTCCTGATTCTACCCAGACATTTTACCTTCCTGCCCTTGGGTGAGTCATTTATCAATTCCTTTTTTTCTGAAGCAGAGACAGTAGCACTCAGATTTTCAACTGTGGGAGGGGTCAGCACCCCTAAACCCTGACTTGTTCAAGGATCAACAGTATAAACGTAGCACCCTATGGTTTTCAAAGCACGGCCACATTTGGCATCTCACTGAATCCTCATAATGGTCCTTTGAGGCAGAGGTTATTCCTATAATCTTTATGGTTGAGGGTACTGCGAAAAGCTAAAGGACTTGCTTAAGGGTCCCAGGTTGACCCTGGATATTGAGCCTGAGTTATTTTCTGTCCACTGTATACACTGTTGGGGCTTCCCAAGTGGCATAGGGATAGAGAATCTGCCTGCCAATACAGGAGATGCAGGAGTCACGGTTTCAATACCTGGGCTGGGAAGATCCCCTGAAGGAGGAAATGGCAATCCACTCCAATATCCTTACCAGGATAATCTCACAGACAGAGGAGCCTGATGGGCTATACTCTATGGGGTCACAAAGAGTCAGACATGACCGAGTGGCTGAGCACACACACACATCTACTGTTGAAGAGAAACAGAGAAACATCCACTACACCAGCAGTTGGCATAAAGATGGACAATGACGGACCAGTCTGAACACAGCATTGGGAGAAAGCTAGGGAGGGTGGGTTTTGGTGGCCCCAAAGCCATGCCTTTCCCCTTGCTCTGCTTTTTGTTTGAGGCTCCATCCTGCCCTCTGTGGTCCACACATGTCAGGGGAAGCAGCACTGTGCTGAGCTGGCCTCAGAGCCAACTGCGTGCTTCTGTTTTCAAAAGCATGTTCACGGTGTTGCATCGATTGCTCAAAATCATCCGCGGCAGGAACATTCACTCCACAGGAGTCGGCAGATCCTGCACTTCTCTTCTTGTTGGTTTGTTGTTGTTACTTTCTGTTTGTTTGTTTCTTGGAGAGCCAGGTGCTATACATTTACCAGCTGGTCACTGGATTTATGCCAACTCTGGATCCACAGCATGTGGCTTGGGTCTAAGTAAACAGCATGACAGGGCAAGAATTAGTCATTCAGTCATGTCCAACTCTTTGCGACCGCATGGCTCCTTTGTCCATGGGATTCTCCAGGCAAGAATACTGCAGTGGGTTGCCATTCCCTTCTCAAGGGGATCTTCCTGACCCAGGGATCAAACCTGTCTCCTGCACTGCATGCAGATTCTTTACCATCTGAGCCACCAGGGAAGTAAATAGCATAACAAGGCATAAGATACTCTCTCACCCCTGCCCCTGCCTCTGCTTCAGGGACTGCATCAGAGGTAGGCACATGAACCAACTGATCCACTCAGACCTGAGTCTTTTTCTCGAAGACGGGACAGAGTTAGCTCTTGTCCACTGGGTATGAGCAAGGAGGTAAGGTTCCATGGGGCCAGGGGCAGCCATCTGGGAACAGAAGGGGAAAGGACCTCTGCAGACGACAGAATCAGAGCTCTGGAGGCTGGGTCACCCTAGTCAGGCTGCGGCCTCGGGCCGTGCTAGAAGGGCACACAGCCTCTAAGGTTTTCAACCATGGGAGACCCTCGCCATTGCAGTCAGCTTCACTTAGAATTTCTATTCTTTGCAACTTAACCACATCATAAGGGACACAGTTGCACATCAAAGGGACCAGCCTACAGAGATGGGGGCTCCCGTGGAGAGCAGCAGTGAATAAGGCAAACCAGTGCACAGAAAAAGCTCTCAGAGAAAGAAGAGATGCTTCTGACAGTGTCAGACACAAACATAGAAGACTGGCATTAAGATGGATCTGTGCTGCGCTTGGTCCCTCAGTCATGTCAGACTCTTTGCAACCCCACGGGCTGTGACCGACCAGGCTCCTCTGGCCATGGGACTATTCAGGCAAGGATAATGGAGTGGGTTACCATTTCCTTCTCCGGGGGATCTTCCCAACTCGGGAATCAACCCACGTCTCCTGTTGTTTCCTGCATTGCAGGTGGATTCTTTACCCACTTGAGCCATTTGGGAAGCCCACAACAAACAGATGCCAACACCAAGGACAGCTTTCACTGGTTTTCCGTGAGATCCCTTCAGATGGTTCAGTGACCGCTGCCTTTAAGATGAACAATACTTTAAAATGTGACAATACTTCCAGCTTTACATGTTGGTGGCAAGAATGCATTTGATGGGAAAGGCTCTCCTTATTCCTGATACAGGGACGCTGGGACCCACCCCTCATACGGTTACTGTGGAGATGAAATCAGGCAGGTTTGTGAAAATAGATTCCGAAGCAGCCCCGGCATTCTTCAAATGAATTCCATTTACATGTGCATCTGAACTATTAAACCACATAAAATGCCTTCGTTTCACTTGGGACAATAAATGAAAACTCTTTTGACATTTGAAGCATTTCATGTCTCTGGGCTTCCAGAGAACGGTTCCATTTAACTTGAAAGGGGTTTTCAGTGTAATTCACATTTAATGTTATGAAAGCATTTCTCTCTCACATTGGGCTTTATCTAAATTTTTAAACAAGGCCTAATTTACAGGCCCCAAACGACTTGGCAAATTTCCTGCAATCTCATTGAAAAAAGTCCTGGCCGCCTATAGGCTGCGGGTGTGTTGAAAGACCGCTTTGTCTTGGGTGCCAACTAAAACTAAAATTACTCCACCAACAAAAGGTCGTCTTTTCAAACAAACCCACAGAACCCATACGCACACACGGCACTCGGAGCTGACCCTGAAGCCCCCTCGCTCCCTGACAGTAAGAGCAGCAGGCCAGGTGTTCTCTGTCATTTCCATAGCAGTGGGGGCAGGGGGCTCCATACCAAGTCAAGACGATAACTTCAGAGAAGCCCCCAAATTTGTTCCCGAGTGGAGGAGAGAGAAAGTTAGTCAGCTGGAGAGACAGAGGAAGAGAGAGAGAGAAAGTGTCATATTTATCCTGCCCATGCTCAACGCGGACGGAGACAGCAGCCACGAAATTAAAAGACGCTTGCTCCTTGGAAGAAAAGCTATGACAAACCTAGACAGCATATTAAAAAGCAGACACATTACTTTGCTGACAAAGGTCCGTCTAGTCCATCTATGGTTTTTCCAGTAGTCTGTATGGACGTGAGAGCTGGACCATAAAGAAGGCTAGGTGCTGAAGAATTGACGCTTTCGAACTGTGGTGTCGGAGAAGACTCTTGAGAGTCCCTTGGACTGCAAGGAGATCAAATCAGTCAATCTTAAAGGAAATCAACCCTGAATATTCATCGGAATGACTGATGCTGAAGCTGAAGCTCCAATCCTTTGGCCACCTGATGAGAAGAGCTGACTCACTGGAAAAGACCCTGATGCTGGGAAAACTGAGGGCAGGAGGAAAGGGGGCAACAGAGGATAAGGTGATGGGATGGCAACACCGACTCAATGGACATGAGGTTGAGCAAACTCAGGAAGACAGTAATGGACAGAGAAGCCTGGCATGCTGCAATTCATAGGCTCACAAAGAGCTGGACACGACTGAGCGACTGAACAACAACAAACATTGTCATCAGCTGTTGAAAGTAGCATCTGTATTTGCACGTAACCCTAATGTTGAGGAGGAGCTTGATGAGCAGAGAACACGGCGGTACCTCCAAGCAGAGCCTGCTCCCAAGGCACCGGGATGCCCACAGCAATGCCAGGCCTGGGAGTGGAGCTGCTTTTTCTGGGTGGTCACCCTACACAGAGCTCAAATACCCTATCCTCTGCCTTGTCAATGGCTGTGTAGTCTTGGAGGGAGCAAGCTGGGGCGGGAACCACTGTACACATACTTAGTAGGCATCTTCTCAGAGGCAGGAGTGTGCTAAACCCTAAGGATACACCAGCAATCAAAACACACACAGCCCCTGCTTTCACAGAGCTTACGGCGCAGCAAGTAACAGAGCAGATTCAATCAACATTAACACAAAGGGAGGGAAGGGTGAAGCCTGAAAACCCGGAATCGGTCTGCCTGTGTAGGAATGCCTCCTCAGGCTTCCCACATTCTCATCCACTCTGCATGCTCTGGCCCAGCTTCTCCTCTGACTCTATCTCTTACTGACCTCTCCACCCCATCCCACCCCCCTCCCCCCGGCCCCCCACTAACAGGCTGAGCTCCAGGTACACAAGCCTTCTTGCAAATCTCAAACACCCAAAGTGGCTGCAGCCTCACAGGCCTTTGCAACTGCTCTCCCTTCTGCTCAGATGCTGGTTTCCAGGGCTCACTCCTTGCTTTCCTTCCTGCTCTCTGCACGGGCCATCCCCAACCTGAACAAGCCCCCCTCCCCACTCTCATTCCCTGTCTCCTGCGGCCTGCTTGTTTTTCTTAGCATCACCAGACATATCACTGATACATATGTTTATTATTTTTCCCCTACTTGTCTGTCTGTTCACTGCTTTCTCCCCAGGGCCTCCAACAGCACCCAGAACGTAGTAGGTGCTCGATATGTAATTCCCGAGAGTGGTGAGAAGAGAATGGTCACGGGAGCACACAGTAGGAACACAATCCCCAAGAGAGCTTAGCAAGCTGCCGGAGGTAGCCTTGCAGGGTCAGCGGGGCTTTTTGTAAAGTGAAGAACAGAAAAGGGGGTTGCAAGCAGCATGACTAGCTTTGAGAAGTCTGAGAGAGGCCCAGAGAACCATGGCGTGGCTGGAATGCAGGCCATCAGTGAGAAGGGGAAGGTATGAGAGCAGGGAGGGAGGCGGGGGGCACGGCCTATAGTGCCTGAGGAGCCCCAAAGAGCCACAGATAGGGTTTCTAAAGCAGAATCATCCAGAGAGACTTAAATTTCAGAAGGCCCTTATGAGGGTGGGAAGAACTGAAAGAGTAGCATCGAACCACGTGTATTGCCATATGTAAAATTAGATGGCAGGTGGAAATTTGCTGGAAGATGCAGGGTGCTCAAATCCGATACTCTGTGACAACATGAACGGCGGGGTGGGATGGGAGGTGGGAAGGAGGTTCAAGAGGGAAGGGACATATGTATACCTATGACTGATTCGTGTTGATGTATGGCAGAAACCAACATAATATTGTAAAGCAATTATCCTCCAATCAAGAAAATATATATATATACATATATATATATAAAAAGAAGGTCCTTCTGGGTAGCAGCTTGGAGAGAGGAGACAGGACAACAGGGTGGAGATGCTACTGCAGGGGACCAGTGGAGAGAGATACTTAGACCCCAGCCAGGTGGCACCCCTGGAGAGAGCAAGCCTGGCTCATGTTCAGGATCCCGATGCCCCGGACAAGTTGTTTAACCCTTTGGACCTCCACTGTCTTATCCGCCAAACAGGCACAGCCCACAGCTGTAGGAATTTGTGTCAATGATGTTGCTTCCACAGGAGTGCAAAGTTAATTGTTCTACAAAAGCAAGTTGTTAGGCTGATGACTAGCTTTTCTGGCTAATGGCTGAAGCTTTACATTTTCATCCTAGCTTAGCACTTAGCAAAGGTGTCAGAATCGAAACTCGGATGAATCTGAATAATGGTGCCCCATGATTGACAGCCCGAAGTCATTAATTCCGGAGAACGTGCACAGACAGCGCGAGAGGAGCAGGGCAGAATGAAAGGCCTCTAATGGCACTTGCTCGCTCCCAGCAGGGCTCCGTCCGATTGGCTGGCACTTTCATTCTTCTGCTCCACCAGGTATGATCAGCAACAGAAGAGTTCTTAAGAGCATAGCCAGCCGGTCCTGCTCAAGGCGATGCTCAGAGAATAGCATCTGGATCTAACTCTACAACATATCAAATATCTCTCAGAAGCCCCTGAAAGGTGAAACACCAGTAGATGTCTAAGTACGAATATGGGTGCAGCCAGGGAGAAAACATTTAGATTCCTTGGCCAGCTCAAATGACCGTCCCCGCCCCATGCCTTCTCATTTCCAAGTTAGCTGAAAACAGTACATGAGAGTGAGCGTGTCTGTCCCTGGGAGGAAATCACACTGTACACTGTGTCAACCTCCCGCCCTCTTTCATGTCGATTAATTGCCTGCCGAATGGAGAGACTTTTGAAAAGGAGGATGATAATTGAAATTTCACATAATTACATTTTAAAGGAACGCTTTTCGCTTCCCCTGACTTCAGTCAAAACTCCATCTTGTCAAAATAATCTTTAATTTTTTTTCTTTGTTAAACAAAGATTGATGAAATATCACTGGAAATCTTTTAGCAGATAATTATAAGTCAAGCCTCTTTGGGGCTTTTTTTTCGGGATATCTCTTTGACTTCTCAAAGTGATTAGTTTGCTCCTCTGCTTTTAAACTGTTCATTTTCCACTTGCAGAGAAGAGTGAAATTTCTTCCCTGGTTTTAATTACAATTGGAGCGTTATCCTCGGACGGTATGCAGGGAGGCTGTGTGATTGGGGTGGGGGGGATGCTGCCCTGTTAATCAGGGGTAAATCTAGTACATGGTAAAGGCCTGTACCTTGTCATTACATTACCTTGTTGGTCTAATTAATGGTATTACCCTCTGAACTATGTGTAGAACCTTAAAGAAATTCAACACAGGCAGAAAACACCCTCAAGGGGAAAGCAGGGAAGGCCTAATAAAGTATTGCTCATCGCATGTGGGGTGCTGCTACTAATTTCTTCCATGATTACTACCTGAGGGTGCAGAGCACCCTCCAGGTAACACAGGCTGGGCTTATGCAGGTCTCTTAGAAATGACAGTGATGCCTGCATTTTGGTTTCTGGCATGGGCCAGCAATTTACCTGTGATATTTAATTTAAAAAACCAGACATCACCTCATCAAAAACTAAATGTTGTTCCTGCTTGTTCAGGTGAAGTTTTGGGTAATGTCTGGTGAGAGTGAGGGTGAGGGGTGGGGGTAGGTGGGAGGAGTGAGCTGAAGGAAAGGAGAAGGTCTTTCTCTCTTGGGTCACTAACCCACCACAAAAAGCAAGATTTCAGTGAAAGGCTGAATTGATGGTGTTCATTACCACAAAGGCACAAGCTTCACCATTACAGTATAAACTCTTTGCAGACCGGGACCAGATCACACTTAGCATACTGTTGTTGTTGTTTAATCACTAAGTCATGTCCCACTCTTTGTGACCCCATGGACTGCGGCACGCCAGGCTTTCTGGTCCTTCACTATGTCCAAGAGTTTGCTCAAACTCATATCCATTGAGTTTGCGATGCCATCCAACCTTCTCATGCTCTGTCAGCCTCTTCTCCTCCTGCCCTCAATCTTTCTCAGCATCAGGGTCTTTTCCAATGAGTTGGCTCTTCACACCAGATGGCCAAAGTACTGGAGCTTCAGCTTCAGCATCAGTCCTTCCAGTGAATATTCAAGGTTGATTTACCATATGGGAAGGACTTAAATAAAAGGTTGTTCAACAAATGAATGAACTCTCTTTACTGAGTCCTTAGCTACCAAAGGCACACTGTTTGGTCATGCATGGTCCATGGGGCTTTTGTTGAGTCCTCAAAACTCTTGTTTGGTAATTTAAAAAAAAAATTTTTTTTAACTGATATTTTAAGCAGTTAAGCAAACTTTTTAAGGTCATACAGCTTTTTAAATAACAGAGTCAGTGGGGAATATAGCTCAGTGGTAGAGCATTTTATTTTAAGTAACAGAGTCAGGATTTGAACTAGGTTAGGTAGATTCCAACGGAGAAGGCAATGGCACCCCACTCCAATACTCTTGCCTGGAAAATCCCATGGATGGAGGAGCTTGGTAGGCTGCAGTCCATGGGGTCTGAAGAGTCGGACACGACTGAGTGACTTCACTTTCACTTTTCACTTTCATGCACTGGAGAAGGAAATAGCAACCCACTTCAATGTTCCTGCCTGGAGAATCCCAGGGATGGGGGAGCCTGGTGGGCTGCCATCTATGGGGTCGCACAGAGTCAGACACGACTGAAGTGACTTAGCAGCAGCAGCAGCAGGTAGATTCCAAATACCCCCATTACAAGATGAATCAGAATGACTAGATCCATGCATGATTTGAATTTCATTTCAGGTTCAGCTTAAAGGTGGGTAAGCAGAGATTTTGACAGGTATTAACATTTTACAAAAGCATAAGAAATCTCAAAGATACCTTATTTTGCTAAGCATAATACCATTTATCATTAATGTGATATTTTTTAGAGTTATTTTTTATTTTATTTATTTTTGACTGTGTTAGTTCTTCATTTCAGTGGGCAGGCTTCACTAGTTGTGGCTCAAGGACTTAGTTGCCCCTCATGATGTGGGACATCGAAGAACTGATACTTTCGAACTGTGATGCTCAGGAAGACTCTTGAGAGTCCCTTGAACTACAAGGAAATCAAACCAGTCAATCCTAAAGGAAATCAACCCTGTATATTCCTTGGAGGGACTGATGTTGAAGTTGAAGATCCAATACTTCAGTCACCTGATGTGAAGAGCTGACTCATTGCAAAAGGCCCTGATGCTGAAAAGATTGAGGGCAGGAGAAGAAGGGGGTGACAGAGGATGAGATGCCTGGATGGCATCACCGACTCAATGAACATGAGTTTGAGCAAACTCTGGGAGATAGTGAAGGACAGGAAAGCCTGGCATGCCGCAGGTGCATGGGGTTACAAAGAGTTGGACATGGCTGACCGACTGAACAACTGCACGTGGGATCTTAGTTTCCTGACCAGGGATTGAACCCACATCCTCTGCATTGGAAGGCAGATTCTTAACCACTGGACCACCATAGAAGTTCCTGTTGTGGGCTTGTTGTTGGTTTGTTTTTTTTTAATGGCCCATGGAGGCCTAATATTAAACACATTATTTCCAATTAAATAGTCTCCCCCTCTCAAGATTGAATCTCAGCAGGTTCACTTTTGGAGACTTTTGATTAATCAACATCTATTAAATGCCCACTGGTTTTCACTCCAGTATTCTTGCCTGGAGAATTCCATGGACAGAAAAGCCTGGCAGGCTACAGTCCAGGGGGTCGCAAAGAGTTGGACATGACTGAATACACACACACACACACACACACACACACACACACACTGGATTTCAAAAGAAGTCATAAGCATATCTGACCTCAGGAAGCTCATGAGGAAAAGTAGCAAACAAACCTGTGCATTCTCCTTCTAAAATTGTCCCTTTGATGCCAGGGAGGGAAGATGCTGACTTGTTAGCTGATCGTCTAACAATGGACAAGGTTGGAAGATTCTGGTCCCCGTGCCCCCACCCTTCATGCTCTGCCTAAGCAGGGAGTCCAGGCTTTGCAAAGTTCCTTAGGATTTGCAGACTCGCACAGCCCAGTCTGCAAAGAGGCCTCTGGGAACCAATGTGGTCCTCAGAGGTAGTTAGGGGACTTCCTTGGTAGTCTAGTGGTTAAGACTCCATTTTCTAATGCAGGGGACACAGGTTCAATCCCTGGTCAGGGAACTTAGATCCCACATGCTATGGGGTGTGGCCAAAATTCTTTAAGAAAGAAGAGGTAGTTAGGGAGGAGACGCCCCAGTGATTTCTAATACTTCCTTGTTTTGCAAACCAGAGAAGGCTAGAAGCACAACAGAAGTTAATCGGAGCTCTACTTGAATGAGCATGTGGAATAAATACACATGCTTTCTGCATTCAGAAGCAGCACAAATCTGTGAAAAGCAGCATATATTTTTGAGAAAAAAATATACCTGTAGCAGAATCACCCTGAGGACCCTGGCGAGGGTCCGGTTGCCACATGCAGTAGCCCCCCTCCTTCCACCCTCCAGCCACTGATTAGCCCCATTAGCAGACGACAAATGACTCGGGAGGCCTTGGTCCAGTCCCAGGTGGACCAGTGCACACACAGGGGATTCAGCCTCCAACTCTAGTAACTGTCTTTTCACTTGGCAGCTCCCTGGGGAGGTCAAAGGGGAACGTGTGCCCCCTGGAGCTGCCCATCTGCTCTGAGGGCCTTCTCCAGGCCAGCAAGGAAGGTCCTGCACAGACAGGCTGTTAGGATGGCTCCAGCTTTCAGGACAGGCAGAGGTGATGAAGACTCATCTATGCCACCGAACTGGGACACTGATGATGATAAAGACCTTTTCACTGAAGTTTAGTATGTGAGAGGGGCTCCCTGAGAGATTTTCACACGCCTCGTCTCCTAGCATCCTCACAACAACCCCAAAATGCAGATACTATTATTATTTTCATTTTAATGATGATAAAACTGAGTGAGACTCAGTGAGATTATGTACTTGGCTCAAGGTCACGCACAGTAAGAGCCAAGGCTGGGACTTGAACTGACAACAGTTTAACTCCAAAGCCTCTTACCCACTTGGTAACCAGCTAGCTCCTGCCACCCTACACGCTTCTTGGCCATTTCTTTTGAATCTGCAGTGCTGTACACACACAAAATGCAAATTTACTTTCAATTCAAATTCCTCACAGAATGAGGATCCATCAGTGGATTATCTACACCAAAGCATCTTCCTGATGGCAGGAATTACTTACCTGGCATTGAGGCTTGCTTCCAGGTCACATGCTAGGGGGTACTCTAGGCAGGCAGTACTTCTATGTTAGGTGACCTTGGGCAAGGCCTTAGCCTCTACAAGCCAAGGATAATCAACGCAAGAGTTGGACCACAAAGAAGACTGAGTGCAAAAGAATTGATGCTTTAGAATTGTGGTGCTCTCAAATTCAAATCCTCAGACTGCAAGGAGATCAAACCAGACAGTCCTAAAGGAAATCAACCCTGAATATTCACTGGAATGACTGATGTTGAAGCTGAAGCTCCAATACTTTGGCCATCTGTTGTGAAGAGGCAACTCCTTGGAAAAGACCCTGATGCTGGGAAAGACTGAAAGCAAAAGGAGACGGGTGGCAGAGGATGAGATGGTTAGACAGCATCACCAACTCAATAGGACATAAATTCGAGCAAACTCTGGGAGACAGTGGAGGATAGGGGAGCCTGGCGTGCTGCTGTCCATGGGATTGCAAAGAGTCGGACACAACTTAGAGACTCAACAACAACAATACCTCACAGGATTGTGAGAAGGTTTAAAAATGTAATCCACCCCAACAAAGGACACCACTTGGTAGGCAGGTAGTCAAGTAAAATAAAAATTAAAGGTGCTCAGCACAATACCTGGGACATGATAAGCGCTGAAAAGTCAGAGCTGGTGTTCTTTCTTCACGAGGTTCCAAATCAGATATTCACAGTCCATTTCAGCCAGAGATATCTCTCTCCTTTGAACTTCTAAAGGATGTTGAAGCTTCTCTTGTATTCCTTTCCAATTTGTATTATGTACTTTATGCATATAATGCTTTCTCTTCTTTTCAAAAGATATGAGGTAAGAGTCTAATAAGGTACGAAGCAATACCAAACAACCATGCATTCACCATCGCACTCCAACCTCACACTGGGCTAGACTCTGTTGTATTGTGCCATTTTACAGATGGGGAAAATCAGGCCCAGGCAGGTTAAAGAACTTGCTGAGAGCATGCAGCAAGCAAGCAGTGAGGCGAGGACTCAATTCCAGGCCACAAGCCTGGGCTTCTCACTGTTGCCATAAATGCTAGATTATAAACATCCCAAATAAAGATTTAGATCCTAACTACTGCCCACCTCCACTATGGGGCACAGCGATGCCCCATACCAGGGGCTCTATAAATATTTTAGATAGAACAGGCAGGAAGAAGAGGAAAGTTTCCACAGTTACGGAGTCACAAGTCTCCTCTGACAACATGCACCCAAAATCTACACAGCAGGGCTCCTTCGTGGACTGGCCAAGACCCAGAAAACCCATCCCAGCCTCCCGCAGCCTAGAGAACATGAGGCGGGCAAAGTGGATATTGTGCCAATAATAACAATGATGATAATTACAGTAATGATCACAACCAACATTCACTGGGTGCTTCCGCTATGCTGCACAATGTTATCCATGCCTTCCATAAATGCACACATTTAATAACCTCAGCAACTCTCAGAAGTGGGTGCTCTTATCAGCCCCATTTTACGCCTGAGGAAACTTTCAATTTAAATAGAATTTTTGGAGCTTCCAAGGATTTCAAAGTTATCTAATTTTCCCAGACACTTATAATTTAGAGAGAGGCAGATGGCACACTTTTGGAAAAGCATACACATACAAATATAGACATATGCGTATATGTGTAGATCTTACCATAATACAGATGGGCAAACTGACACTTAATGGGGTAAGGGTTACAGCAAATTGATCTGAGGAGCTGAGCTGAGGCCAAAACTTAAAATAATTCAATGGCACTATTTGCAATAGCCAAAAAGTAAAAACAACTCAAATGTCCATCAAACGATGGATGGTTAAATAAAATGTGGCATTTGTTGTTATTGTTCAGTCGCTAAGTTGTGTCCAACTCTTTGTGACCCCATGGACTGCAGCACGCCAGGCTCCCCTGTTCTTCACTGTCTCCTAGAGTTTGCTCAAATTCATGTCCATTGAGTCAGTGATGCCATCTAATCAGCTCATCCTCTGCCACCTCCTTTTCCTTTAGCCTTCAATCTTTCCATCCAACCTGACTTAAAGTGTCAGGGTCTTTTCCAATGAGTCAGCTCTTCGCATCTGGTGGCCAAAGTATTGGAGCTTTGGTTTCAGCAACAGTCCTTCCAATGTATATACAAACAATATTATTTGGCATCAAAAGGAATAAAATTCTGACACGTGCCACATTGTGAGTGAATCGTGAAAACAGGATGCTAAGTAAAGTATGCTCAGCACAAAAGGTCATGTGTTTCATGTTTCTATTTATAGAAAGTGATCAGAAAAGGCAAATCCATAGAGACAGAAAGCAGACAGGTGTTTGCCATGAGCTGAAGGGGAGGTAAGGTGAGTGTCTACTTAATGGAGCACAGAGTATCTTTTCAAGTTGGATTAGAAAGTACTGGAACTAGACAGTGGTGATGATTACACAACACTGTCAATGTACTTAATACCACTAAACTGCACACTTTTAAATGGTTGAAATAATAAACTGTGGGCTATGTGTATTTTATCACAATAAAAAATGATTTAATGCCTTTCTTATTGTACCTGGGTAAAATCCAGATTCTTTACCTTGGTTTACAAGAACCTTCCAAATCGAGCCTCTCCACTTACACACTCTTGTTCTCTCTCAACTCCCACTACTTACTTTTCCCATCACACCCAGGCCTGGAGTGTGGCTGCTCCCTGCCGAGCCATGTGTCACCCTGCCACATCTTTCATCCTTAAGGAAGGCCTCCCCAGAGCTCCCCGCTTCCCCCCCATACTTTCTGTGCAAAGAGAAGAGCCACTTGTCCTTCAGGACTCAACTCAAGCACAGCCTCCTGGGATGTCTGCCACTGAGCTCCTCAGAGAAGTGTCCCCTGTCGACACTTTTACATACCCTGCAGGTACGACTATCATGGTACTCATCACAGAGTATATTGCTCATCATAATGTATGGTTTCAGACAAGAATGGAGCACTTAGTGCTGGTTAAAAATATAGGCTTTGGAGTCACTGGGCCACCATTCATATCATAACTCTACCTGCTGTGTGAAAGGGAAAAAATGTTAGTTGCTCAGTCATGTCCAACTCTTTGTGACTCCGAGGACTATAGCCTGCCAGCTTTCTCTGTCCATGAGATTCTCCAGGCAAGAATACTGGAGTGGGTAGCCATTCCCTTCTCCAGGGGATCTTCCCAACCCAGGGATCAAACCCAGGTCTCCTTCATTGGCAAGTAGATTCTGTACCATCTGAGCCACCGGAGCTGTGTGAGCATGGGCACATTATTTAACCACTTTGTGCCTCAGTCACTTCATTTGTAAAAAGAGGGCTAATAATAATGTTTGATGTGAGGATTAAACACAGAAATACATAGACAGCTGTGAGAACAGCGTCTTGTCCCTCCCAAGCACCCAGTAAACATTACTGTCATTATTATCCCCTTTGTCATCCTCTTCCCTCTGCCCAGCACAGGACCTGCACACCAGCACATGCCCAAGAAAGGTACATGTTAAAGGAAGTTAATGATCCAACTGCTCTGTTCCTCTCACTTTACTGATGGGGAAAATGGGGCTCAAACATGAAAGTGATCTGTCAGTCATGCAACCGAACGGAGGCAGAAGGGGATCAAGGACTTCCTGTGTCAAATCCTCACTAGGACATGGCGGGGCAACATTCCATCATGTTTTCATGGACATGGGCCATCCACCTTACAAACCCAATCATGCAGCCCAAGTAAAACTAACCAACGAGAAAGAAGACAGTGGTAACTCAAGACAGGGGTAGACTCAGCTGCCACCTCTCAGCACTTAATGACTTTCTTTGCTTCATAACAAGAGCTTGAAATATCAGCAGGCAAGCTATAAAGAGGAAAAAATAACGCAGAATTTAACTGAGGGTCTGTGAGCCAGTCAGTGGGGCTCCCTCTCCTGGGGAGGATGATGCACGAGCTGTCGGAGATAAGACTTCAGTCGTGCATATGTAAGCGGAGCAGAGAGAGCAGCGGGCACTCAGGGAGTCCCTTCTGCCACCACCGAATGGGAAACCTCATAGATCAAACCACAGAATAAATGAGGACATTAAGCCTTCAGAAACCCTGGGATTTGTACTTGATATGCCAAGATTCCTACTTAAACTGGCCCCTCCTTAAATGATTTTTGTTGTTGCTTTCAAAAGAAGTCACTCTTTGGTCCTAAAGGTCTTCAGTGAGAGAGACTTTGTGCCATAGTTTTAAAAATTCACAGCAATATTTATGGAATCCTTAGCACATATGCGCCAAGTACTTAACACAGGGCTTCACTTATATGAACCCACTTAATCTTTATAAAAATCCTATAAGGTACAAACTATTATCAGCCCTGTTACATAAATGTTACGTGAACCAACAAGATGACATGCTAGGAGGTAGTGGATTTGGTGGTTAAACTCAGGAATCTGAGTCCAGTTGAAGGAATGTAGTCACACAAACAAGGCTGTTGTCTTGCGGTGTCCTTGAGAGACTAAAGAGAAGCAAAACGGGAAGTTCTAACATCCACAGTGGCTCCTGACACCAATCGAATGCCCGAAGGTACGAGCCATCTTATTCCCTGAACTTGTAAGAGGCAGCTCCAAGAGCCCTCTGAGGAGCTGGCTGAAGAGTTAATAGCTATTTGATGGACACCCACCACTATATTACAAATGGGTGGGAGCAAAATAATGCAAATGAAGCCACAGGGGCAGAAAACCAGCCTTCCCAAGTGTATCCTGCCTGCATTGAAATGCCCTGGTTCTATCCCTGAACTTAATATTTCATGCAAAAGGCAACACTGAGATTACCACTCCAAGGAACCCAGGGGAGGACAATCAGGATGACAAATGGAACCCTCCCCTTTGTATCTCAGAAATGCCAAGAGGTGTGGGTGATGGGCTGAGGAGGAGTGAGCCTGTGACTGAAGCTGATTAATGGACAGAGGGGCCCAGCCCTCACCTTTATTTACATTGCTTGGAGCACATAAACTCCAAGAAAATTTAGTGTTTTAATTTGGGCATCTGGCTTGTGCTTTTCTTTTTCTTTTTTTCTTAAATCATTCTCGTCTATACTCACTGGAAAATAAGACTAAACTACAGACCCCATACTGGAGGGCTCCTCTGTTTCCCTCTTGCCTGGTTCAGACGGTGAGTCCTTCCAGGGCACAGACAGGAACTGTTTATGGTACATAAGGGGTTTTGCTGGGAGCTGCAGCATGGACTGTGCATTTGTGTGGACACCGCATACCGGAGGGCTCCTCTGTTTCCCACTTGCCTGGTTCAGATGGTGAGTCCTTCCAGGGCACAGACAGGAACTGTTTATGGTACATAAGGGGTTTTGCTGGGAGCTGCAGCATGGACTGTGCATTCGTGTGGACACCGCATACCGGAGGGTTCCTCTGTTTCCCACTTGCCTGGTTCAGATGGTGAGTCCTTGCAGTGCACAGACAGCAAGTGTTTATGGTACATAAAGGGTTTTGCTGGGAGCTGCAGCATGGACTGTGCATTCGTGTGGACACCACATGAGAAGACTACGGGGTCACGGGGCCAGATATTGGACAGGAGGACACCACCACCAGTCTAGCCTGGGCTCTGCTACAAAGCGCTGTGTGGCCTCAGTCAGCTCACTGCGCTTTCTGGCCTCCGTCTGTCCAACTGCAAAACAAAGCCCTGATGAGGTCCTCAACCTCCCTTCCAGGACAGCAGCAGACACATTCTGTGATTCCATAACCCACAAGAGGGCTTTCTCTGGTACGACCACCTTCTCTCCATCCCAGGTTTCGAGGCTCTCTCCTAAATAGGGCTACGACAGAGCCACAGGCTTATATTATCTCTGCTTAAGTCAGGAAAGACAATATTCTCCAAATTAAATAATCTACGCTATTCTTTAACGTGAATCTGATTGACTTCGGGATACTGTTAAAGGTCACATGATGTGGAAACTCAGAAACAGGAGGATCTTCAGCCAGGTCTCCTTCAACGGGCTGATTTTGACTGAGCCAGTGCCCCAGCCCCTGCACAGCTTCCCAGAAAGCCTCTCTCAAGTCATGATGGAGGTGGGAGTGCTGGACCCTGGTCTCTGCTCAGAGTCGGCATTACAAATCAGGGCAGAGTCTGGAGCTTCCCTTTCTGTTACTTCTTTTTTTTTTTTTAAATATTATTTTATTAGTTGGAGGCCAATCACTTTACAACATTTCAGTGGGTTTTGTCATACATTGACATGAATCAGCCATATAGTTACACGTATTCCCCATCCCGATCCCCCCTCCCACCTCCCTCCCCACCCGACTCCTCAGGGTCCTCCCAGTGCACCAGGCCCGAGCACCTGACTCATGTATCCCACCTGGGTTGGTGGTCCGTTTCACCATAGATAGTATACATGCTGTTCTTTCAAAACATCCCACCCTCACGTTCTCCCCCAGAGTTCAAAAGTCTGTTCTGTACTTCTGTGTCTCTTTTTCTGTTTTGCATATAGGGTTATCGCCACCATCTATCTAAATTCCGTATATATGTGTTAGTATACTGTAATGTTCTTTATCTTTCTGGCTTACTTCACTCTGTATAATGGGCTCCAGTTTTATCCATCTCATTAGAACTGATTCAAATGAATTCTTTTTAATGGCTGAGTAATATTCCATGGTGTATATGTACCACAGCTTCCTTATCCATTCATCTGTTGATGGGCATCTGGGTTGCTTCCATGTCCTGGCTATTATAAACAGTGCTGCGATGAACATTGGGGTGCACGTGTCTCTTTCAGATCTGGATTCCTCAGTGTGTATGCCTAGAAGTGGTATTGCTGGGTCATATGGCAGTTCTATTTCCAGTTTTTTAAGAAATCTCCACACTGTTTTCCATAGTGGCTGTACTAGTTTGCATTCCCACCAACAGTGTAAGAGGGTTCCTCTGTTACTTCTTAGTCTCAGGTACAGTTAGGGTTAGCATCGAGTCCTCTTGTTGTCTGTTGGGTCTTTCCCCCATTGCTGTCTCCTCCTCGGGCTTCCAGCAAAAGGTGAGCACCTTACACATCCTAGTATCTCAGTGCATCCTAGTATCCCAGCACCAGGCTTCATCAATCAGAAAGCGTGCCTCACGGATGCTAACTGAGGGAACACAGCACAGCTCAGACCCACCCGGGGGCCTGCTGGGAGGCCGTACACCTGCGCACGTTTACCGCACGCAATCACGCGCAGTGATTCTTCTGGAGGACATGGCAAGAGCCAAATGGTGTGCTCGGCTCTCCGATGCACCCTCTCCTGTGATCTTGGGCTCTGGGATGTTGAGGTTAGTGTTATACCCAGGAGCAAACTGAGGGCTAGGCTGTAAAGCAGCTTGCCCACCACACACAGCTAGTATGTGTTAGAAGAATAGGATATGCATCCAGGCGATGAACTCGAGATTTCTGTCCCACGCTATAAACTCTGAACTTACCTGTGTCTGCATCTTGGTTTGTTTAAACAAGTCATTACAGTGAAAGCCAGTGAGGCCCTTTCCTAGTCATTACTGTCTCTCAACTATCTCTGCATTATACCCAGATGACAGCATACTGTTGCCGCTAAACTTGTCTTCGATAGCCCATTTGAATGCAAAACAGAAGAAAGCGACGATCACATTTCTTATTCAGTCTATTTTTTTCTCTGGAACTCTTTCTTTCTTTCTTTTTTGCCTTGACATGTTGTTATCTTATTTTCCCCAACCAAGGATCAAACCCGGGGCCCCCTGAAGTGGAAGTGGAGAGTCTTAACCACTGGACCACAAAGGAAGTCCCTTCTCTGGAACTTCTAAACCCAGTGTGGGAGTAGCTTTTCCAACAGGCCTGGCAGATGGTCATCTAGGCTCGAGTGATGACCACGTCCCTCTGGACAGCTCGCATCCCTAGCAAGGTTGGCCTGCTCTAACTGGAAACCTGACTCTCTCAAATGTTCCTTCATAAGTCCCAGGTGACCCACCAGGTAAATATTAACCAAACACAAAAGAAAAGCAATGAAAACCATTTACTGGGTCTTCCAGGTGATTTTAACTGTAGGTAATAAGCCACTGTTAAAAGGAAGGTTTATAATAAGAGGACGCCTACTAGTTTAGGGTGTTTGCAGTGGAACAGTGAAATGATTTTGTAAATGCCATCTTCTCTAATAAACCTGAATGCTGCTGGAGAGATTAGGCCATTATCCAGTGCTGGCATAAATGAGAAAATGATATGATGGATCACATGCTTGAGGGGTTTTAGGAATTAGCTGGAGATGGGGCAGGATGACGCTAGTTAGCGATGGCAGTTGGCCAATCAAATCATATTGCCTGAAATCTAGTTTAGGGCCAGTTCTGTTATTCTGACTATAACTGGTACTTTCCAATACTCATACCAGAAAGTCACTGTAGAAATGTTTGTCTAAATAAAGAAGAGTTTTCTTAAAGCCTAGGGCCCAAATCATAGATTTATCTGTTTGTGTCACAGTGAGGCAGAGTTTGAGGAATGGAAGAATACCTTAAAATCAGAAGACTCAAAGGCCTGGGGCAAAATTTTTCAAGACACTTATCAAAAACACCTAACTGCACATAGCATTGCCGAGAATGGCACTGCACAGGGCTGAACACACATGTCCAGCAGATGCATTCTACAGCTGCAGTTCTCAAGCTATGGGCCACAGAGACCCTGGGTGGCCGGAGAGAGTGACTTACAGGAAGTCCCAAATCCACATGTCTCCAGTGTGCTGCCTGTGGTCAGAATGAATCATTTTTATTGCATACATGTACCATTATCTTCCAAATGCATGCAGACGCAGAAGAAGCAACCACTTGATAATGCTGCTGAATTCAACAGTCTTTTTTTTTTTTTTTTTTATAATTTATTATTTTATTAGTTGGAGGCCAATTACTTCACAACATTTCAGTGGGTTTTGTCATACATTGACACGAATCAGCCATAGAGTTACACGTATTCCCCATCCCGATCCCCCCTCCCACCTCCCTCTCCACCCGACTCCTCTGGGTCCTCCCAGTGCACCAGGCCCGAGCACTTGTCTCATGCATCCCACCTGGGGTGGTGATCTGTTTCACCATAGATAATATACATGCTGTTCTTTTGAAACATCCCACCCTCACCTTCTCCCACAGAGTTCAAAAGTCTGTTCTGTACTTCTGTGTCTCTTTTTCTGTTTTGCATATAGGGTTATCGTTACCATCTTTCTAAGTTCCATATATATGTGTTAGTATGCTGTAATGATCTTTATCCTTCTGGCTTACTTCACTCTGTATAATGGGCTCCAGTTTCATCCATCTCATTAGAACTGTTTAAAAAGAATTCTTTTTAACGGCTGAGTAATATTCCATGGTGTATATGTACCACAGCTTCTTTATCCATTCATCTGCTGATGGGCATCTAGGTTGCTTCCATGTCCTGGCTATTATAAACAGTGCTGCGATGAACATTGGGGTGCACGTGTCTCTTTCAGATCTGGTTTCCTCAGTTCAACACAGTCTTTTGCATTTACGTATTTTCTCAGAGAGACAGGCAAAAAATACAACACTAATATGTAGGGGCCAGAATTCATCGAAAATGCCCCACCACTCTCTCTCTCTCTCCAGCATTAAAAAGAGTATATGTGAAAACTGGGAAGAAACCATTGCACCACTGGGAATATGGGTGACAAAACATTAAATCCGGAAGTAAACTGAATAGCCATCCTGGCTAAAGTTTAAACCACTAAGAACTGGCCCCTGGATAATGTTAGAAGCATGCATGCTCATGAGAGAAGTGATGATTTTGTCGATATTAGTTTGAGGTACATTATCTATTTTCTCTGAACAACACCCACTACCTCAGCCTGCCAGCCTTTATGAGTTAAGACTTTCAGTCCTTAACCCTCCCTGTTCATTTATGTTGCAAATATCCCTATGATTTCTCATATGAACCATTTATCAATTCTGTACGTGACCTCAAATACAAGTCTAGGTACACATGTGTTTAAAGGGCTGGAAAGCATACTCAGCAGGGCATCATAGGAAGCCTGGCTCCTTCCAGGAGAAAGACCTCTAAGAAACACAGAAATATCAAGAGAAAAACCTGGAATCTAGAAAAAAAACATCCAATCTTGCCTTTGTGGGAGAGAAATCGACTGAAGAAAGGAAGAAAATTTCATTCAAAGGGAGAAAAATTCAGAGTTCAATATGCTATTAATAACAAAGAGTTCTAACTATTGAACCCCGAAGTCCACCAAGCTTCATGCCAGGGTGCACTATGTGTTATTCCATTAACTCAGGGAGTAATTTTCCCCAGGAAAAAACACACTGGGCAATGTCTAAAGACTTTTTTGGTTATCACATTATAGGGGTACTACCAGCATCCAGTGATGGAGACCAGTGTGTGCATGTTCAGTCACTCAATAATGTCCAACTCTTTGTGACTCTATGGACTGTAGCCTGCCTGTCCATGAGATTTTCTCAGCAAGAATACTGAAGTGGGTTAGCATTTCTTCTTTTAGGGGATCTTCCCCACCCAGGGATCAAACCCACATCCCCTGCATCGCAAGTGGATTCTTTTACCACTGAGCCACCAGGGAAGCCCAATATAGAGACTAGGGATGCTGACAAATCAACCCACACAGCAAAGAATTTTCTGGCTCAGAATGTCAACAGTGTTGAGAAACTCTGCACTAAACCATTCTAATCACTCCCTAAAGGAGAAATTAGCAGCCTCTTGTCACAGAGGTGAAAACCGAGAGCTGTGATGTCCCACAATCTGTTATATCTCCAGGAGTTGGATCAGATCTGTTTCACCCCTTTAAGCCCATATGGGCTTCCCAGGTAGCGCTAGTGGTAAAGAAGCTGCCTGCCAATGTAGGAGACATAAGAGACTCGGGTTCGAGCCCTGGACTGGGAAGTTCCCCTGGAGAATGAAATGGCAATCCACTCCAGTATTCTTGCCTGGAGAATCCCACGGACAGAATCCCATGGTGGGCTACAGCCCATGGGGTTGCAAAGAGTTGGGTACGACTGAAGTGACTTAGCATAGTACAAGCCCATATATCTGCTATGTTATACTGAAGATGGAAATGATCTCATTTCATAAATAAGGAAACTGAGGCTCAGATGTCAAGTGCCTTGCCCTGTATCTCACTGTAACTGTCTTTGTCTCTTCATGGTTCTTTTAAGGTCTGTGATGATGACTAAACACAAATGACTTCACCTCTAACCATGAAGCTGCTAACAAATGTTTCTTTCTCTTGTCCATTAACTGTTACACCCCTAGTAATTAACTTTTTGTTTCTGCTCCTTTAGCACTGTAATCTAGTGGTTTTATTGCTCACATCTAACTTGCTAGCTTAATCAATCATTATTAAGCTCCTTGTGTATGCTAAGCACTGTAAAGGTGCTGGATATAAATGGATCAGAAGGCACATGGAAGAGACTACAAGTTCAAGGGGTTGACAAACTAGAGCCCAAAGGGTGCCTGCTTTTGTAAATAAAGTTTTACTGAAACACCACCACACCCATTAATTTGCCTATTATCTATGACTGCTTTCACATTACAGCAGCAGGTCTGAGGAATTATAATAGATACTCTTCATTCCACAAAGACTATAATATTTACTACCTGGCCCTTGACAGAAAAAGCTTACTAGCTCCTATCCTGGATATTGTCACCTTGCTTATTTAACTTATATGCAGAATACATCATATGAAATGCTGAGTCACAAACTGGATGAGTCACAAACTGGAATCAAGATTGCTGGGAGAGATGTCAACAGCCTCAGATATGCAGATGATGCCATTCTAACGGCAGAAAGCGAAGAGGAACTAAAGAGCCTCTTGATGAGAAAAAGGAGAGTGAAAAAGCTGGCTTAAAACTCAACGTTCAAAAACTAAGATCATGGCATCTGGTCCCATCACTCAAGGCAAGCAGAAGGCGAAACAGTAGAAGCAGTGATAAATTTAGTTTTCTTGGGCTCTAAAATCACTGAGGCTGGTGACTGCAGCCATGAAATTAGAAGAAGCTTGCTTCTTGGAAAGAAAGCTATGACAAACCTAGACAATGTATTAGAAAAGCAAAAATATCACTTTGCAAAGGTCTGTATAGCCTAAATTATGTTTTTTCCAGTGGTCATATATGGATGTGAGAATTGGACCATGGAAAAGACTGAGCACCTAAGAATTGATGCTTTCAAATTGTGGTGCTGGAGAGCACTCTTGGGAGTCCCCTGGATTGCAAGATCAAACCAGTCAATCCCAAAGGAAATCCACCCTGAATGTTCACTGGAAGGACTGATGCTGAAGCTGAAGCTCCAATACTTTGGCCACCTGATGTGAAGAGCCAGCTCATCTGAAAAGACTCTGATAATGGGAAAGACTGAAGACAAAAGGAGAAGAGAGTGACAGAGTATGAGATGGTTGGATAGCATCACTGACTCAATGGACATGAACTTGAGCAAACTCCGAGAGATAATGGAGGATAGAGGAGCCTGGTGTGTTGCAGTCCAAGGGGTCTTAAAGAGTCAGACTCAACTTAGCAACTGAACAGCAACAACAATCCTAGCTCTATCATTCAAGTCACAAGAGCAGGCAATGAAGTGAACTCTGAGCAGAATCAGGGAGTGCTTTATTTCATGTCCTATGCAATATTATCTCTTGGCAGAGGTGGGGATCCTAAGTGTTTAATGCTAATACAAATCTAAAACTTAAAAGTACCAAAACATTTTGATCCTTAAAAATACTTTCTGCTTTTCTAGAGCCTACTATGAATAGATCTTCAAATGAAGTTCAAATGTATATTATTTCCATTTTGCTGTCAGAGGTTTGGGAAGACTTTAGTGACTGTTCCTCATCACATTGAAATGAAACAGAGATCAGACTCCCAGCCATTGCATTAGTTGCTTAGGTGTCAGTTAACCACAGTGGGCTGTCTGCTGAGCTTCAGAGGCTCCGGGCTGATCTTCTCCTCAGGTGCACAGCAAAAGACCCCATTCTAATTTTCCCTGAGTTTTCTGTCACACTGTTGGACTTTGGTCTGTGGATGAAATTCCACTGATCTGAGTACAAGATCTAGGCGTGAACTTGGAGCAGCAGGAGGTTCCCCCAACTACTCAGGTAGTTACAACCACAGCAGAAGTAAGAACACGCACCTACACAACCAGCAGGCGGAGAATTTAAACCAACATGCTTTGGTTAGCTGTTCATTCAGACTCTGATAAAAGAGACCCTGAAGATTTCACAGCATCACCCTGAAGGGACAGTGAAGAGAAAAAATTAGGTAGATTTCCTGTGATGGCTACATCCTGCCCTGAACACTTGGAGAGAACACACACCCATGTGCTAAGGCCACAGGTCCCCTCACAGATGTGCTTCCCATATGCAAAAATCCTAAACAGTAGTCCTGTCAGGTTCAAAAAACTGTCCTCAATGTGGAGTCATTCCCAGATCCAACTGATTAAGACAAGTAGGAGATTCCCCTGGTACCAATCTGCTCTGGTTTACAGGTCCCTAAGCTCAATAAAGGACAGAAATGGTATGGACCTAATAGAAGCAGAAGATACTAAAAAGAGATGGAAAGAATACACAGAAGAACTGTACAAAAAAGATCTTCACGACCCAGATAATCATGATGGTGTGATCACTCACCTAGAGCCAGACATCCTGGAATGTGAAATCAAGTGGGCCTTAGAAAGCATCACTACGAACAAAGCTAATGGATGTGATGGAATTCCAGTTGAGCTATTTCAAATCCTGAAAGATGATGCTGTGAAAGTGCTGCACTCAATATGCCAGCAAGTTTGGAAAACTCAGCAGTGGCCACAGGACTGGAAAAGGTCAGTTTTCATTCCAATCCCAAAGAAAGGAAATGCCAAAGAATGCTCAAACTACCAACCGAACAATTGCACTCATCTCACACGCTAGTAAGGTAACGCTCAAAATTCTCCAAACCAGGCTTCAGCAATACGTGAACTGAGAACTTCCAGCTGTTCAAGCTGGTTTTAGAAAAGGCAGAGGAACCAGAGACTGGATCATCAAAAAAGCAAGAGAGTTCCAGAAAAACATCTATTTCTGCTTTATTGACTATGCCAAAGCCTTCGACTGTGTGGATCACAATAAACTGTGGAAAATTCTGAAGGAGATGGGAATACCAGACCACCTGACCTGCCTCTTGAGAAACCTGTATACAGGTCAGGAAGCAACAGTTAGAACTGGACATGGAACAACAGACGGGTTCCAAATAGGAAAAGGAGTACGTCAAGGCTGTATCTTGTCACCCTGCTTATTTAACTTCTATGCAGAGTACATCATGAGAAACGCTGGATGAAGCACAAGCTGGAATCAAGATTGCCGGGAGAAATATCAATAACCTCAGATATGCAGATGATACCACCCTTATGGCAGAGAGTGAAGAGGAACTAAAAAGCCTCTTGATGAAAGTGAAAGAGGAGAGTGAAAAAGTTGGTTTAAAGCTCAACATTCAGAAAACTAAGATCATGGCATCCAGTCCCATCACCTCATGGGAAATAGATCGGGAGACAGTGGAAACAGTGTCAGACTTTATTTTTTTGGGCTCCAAAATCACTGCAGATGGTGACTGAAGCCATGAAATTAAAAGACGTTTACTCCTTGGAAGGAAAGTTATGACCAACCTAGATAGCATACTAAAAAGCAGAGACATTACTTTGCCAACAAAGGTTCATCTGGTCAAGGGTATGGTTTTTCCAGTGGTCATGTATGGATGTGAGAGATGGACTGTGAAGAAAGCTGAGTGCTGAAAAATTGATGCTTTTGAACTATGGTGTTGAAGAAGACTCTTGAGTGTCTCTTGGACTGCAAGGAGATCCAACCAGTCCATCCTGAAGGAGATCAGTCCTGGGTGTTCATTGGAAGGACAGATGCTGAGGCTGAAACTCCAATACTTTGGCCACTTCATGCGAAGAGTTGACTCGTTGGAAAAGACCCTGATGCTGGGAGGGATTGGGGGCAGGAGGATAAGGGGATGACAGAGGATGAGATGGCTGGATGGCTGGATGGCATCACCGAGTCCACGGGCATGAGTTTAAGTAAACTCCAGGAGTCTGTGATGGACAGGGAGGCCTGGCGTGCTGCGATTCATGGGGTCGCAAAGAGTCGGACACGACTGAGCGACTGAACTGAACTGAACTGCGTTAAGGGGGGCTGTGCGCTGTGCTTAGTCGCTCAGTCGTGTCCGACTCTTTGCGAGCCCACGGACTGTAGCCCGCCAGGCTCCTCGGTCCATGGGGATTCTCCTGGCAAGAATACTGAAGTGGGTTGCCATGCCCTTCTCCAAGGGATCTTCCCAACACAGGGATTGAACCCAGGTCTCCCACATTGCAGGTGGAATCTTTACCGTTGAGCCACCAGGGAAGGCTTTAAGGGAGGCTAGAAGAAGAGAAAGTCTAAGCTAAGGCGTGAATAAGATAGGTCATTAAAAGAGAAATCAAATGATTGTAAATCCCCACGGAGGTGATGAAAGAACTCAATGTAAAAACATAAGACTAAATCTGTAAAACTGATTGTCCTTTCACCATGGTAGGACACGGGACGTGGGAGCACAGAGTATGAGAGATGGTCTGACTATCCAGGACTTAAGACAGAGGGCCCATGCTCAAGAGGGTGTAGCCGGACTTCCCTCATGATCCAGTGGTTCAGAATCTGCCTGTCAATAAAGGGACATGGGTTTGATCCCAGGTCTGGGAAGATCCCACATGCCATGGGGCAACTAAGCCTGTGAGTTGCAACCACTGCAGCCCGCACGCCCCAGAGCCCATGCTGTGCAACAGGAGAACCCACCACAATGAGAAACCTGTGCACAACTAGAGAGCAGTCCCTGCTCGCCGTAACTAGAGAAAGTCTGCACAGAGCAATGAAGACCCAGCACAATCAAAAACAAACAAATAAATATTTTTAAAAGGGAGATAAAGGTCAAGGCAAGGTCAGATCTCACCCCATCAAAAGTTCTGGAGCCGCCCTCTGTCACCATTGTGTAGTCACAGTAGGATGTTACAGTGGGAGAAACAGGAGAATTTGGTTCAATGACCAACTCAACAATCTTGGACAAATCAGCTTAAATCACTGTGCCTCAGTTTCCTTATTTGAGAACTAGATTAGTGTGTCTAACTTAATTCCATCCTATGGGCCAGTGGGTAGGATCCACAGAGACACTGCCTATGCAAGTCTTTGTATGCTGCAAAGATCTGGGTAGAGTAAACTCTAGTGTTCCCCTAGCAACTCCTGGGTGCAAAGGAAGACTACTGGGTAAACGCAGCAGAGGCCTGGAAAAAGGATTCTGAGCCTTGGCTTTGTGAATGGAGGATGCTATCCAGAGTTTGTGCTTTAGAGGCAAAGTAATAACACTGAAAGTGTTGAAGGATGGGTTTTGACTTATCCCATGGTGGAACGAGGGCTTCTGGTGGCTCAGCAGTAAAGAATCTGCCTGTGATGCAGGAGACTCAGGAGACCGGAGGTCTGAGCCCCAGGTTAGGAAGACCCCCTGGAGGAGGAAATGGCCACCTGCTTCAGTATTCTTACCTGGACAACCCCAGGGACAGAGAAGCCTAGCAGGCTACAGTCCACGGGATCACAAAGAGTCAGACACAAGTGAGCAACTAGAGCACGCATGCATGGTGGGATCAACCCATGAGTCAACCAGCTGAGTTTTAACAAGGTTCTGTTCTACTGGTTGATGATCATGACCCACACTGTAGAAAAGCCAACCAGGGATTATGCTCCTTCCTCAGAGGACATCTATTAAGACTTAAACGTGCCTCCTTGCAGGGCTACCTGGTACCAAGTCAAACTGTGAACAGAGCAATCAGAGCATGTCTGCTAGCCAATGGGCTGACAGTCTCCACAAAATGACCTTTCTGTTTATTCTCAAATCTAAGATGTGTCAAAAGATAGTCCCATTTTTTTTTCTCACTTCAGATAGTAAACCTTGTAGCAACAGGCAAAGCAATCCACTTGGTGAATGCATTAATTAAGATAATCAATATACATATAATCACAGGTCAGTTCTCCTCAGCCATCATTCATCAAGCTCTATGGTACCACAATTGCACTCTCCGGGGTCAGTATCAAATTTCTAAATTTCATACCTTGCTATCTTCAGGAAATAGTGAACACAGAATTTGAAAATGGCAAAAATGATGGGGAAAGGGTGACCTAAATCCCACTGTGTTCCAAACTGCACTAACTGAATTAAAGTCACCATCCTCAGTGGTTTTTAAAAAAATTCAACCTAATCAAGGAAAGTGAGCTACGCTGCAGCAGACAAGAAGCCCCAGTCTTGACCAGGAAGATAATACAGGGGGTGAGCAGAGCTACACCCGCATTGAAATTCATCTCTTTTGGAGGAAAAAACAACTATTATTCAAGATCTAAACCCTGTGTCATTCACATCTTCCTTCTTTGGGGGAGAAAGTTTCAGCCAGGAGCTATTCTCTGTAGGATTCAATCCCAACCTACCCCCAAAGTTGCACTTTTTAATAATCTCTCATGGTCAGTTTAACCTTAGTAGGCAAATCAATGTATTTTCCCAGCATGCTTTTATTACATATTGCTACTGTCATGGACATCTGTGAAGCCTTCTGTATTTGTCACTCCATCATCTATTTTCCCATTACACCTGTCTAGACCTTTATTATAAAATGTAATTATATTTCCATGTCAGTCACACCTACTAAACTGTGAGTGCCAAGATAGCTTGCTCCATATCTTATTAAATCTCTGGTCCTTGAACCTGTGTACCTAATCTCTCAAAATAGATGGAGACAGAGAGAAAAGAGGGGAAAAGAATAAAAGGAAAAAGAAGGGGAGTGAGTAAGTAGCTCTGTAGGCAAAAAAGACGAAACCATACTTCTGGCATTTCCTTGTGCTGCTTGCCTGGTACCTTGATATTTTGTTGCAGAGAAGCAGGTGGGCTCCAGGGTCAGCTGAACCTGTATTTCAATCCTGCAGATGACCACGGTCCAGAGCGTGGAAAAACAATGAAACAGTTCTGAGCCTCAATTTGTTCATTTGTAGAATGGAGATGAGAACATTACCCAACTCACTGTGATAGGAAAGTAGATGAAACAGTGTTATTAATCACACTGCACAGAGTCTGGGAGAGTCAGGGAAAAAGTCTCAACAGATGCTGGCTATTGCTACCACTGTGCTCTTGGATGACCTCCAAGGTCTCTGCAGCTCCCCAGTTCTGATCCTGGAACATCCCTTTTCCTCAATATGAGTCAAGCCCTTGGTAAGAAGGTCCGGGGTTCACTGTCCCCTTTCCCAAACAGTTCAGTCCTCTCTGTGACTCTCTGCAGCCTAAGCCCAGCAGCCAGGCAGAGAGAAGGAAGATTCTTACATTTGAACACAGCTCTGCCACTGAGCTGCCCTGTTACCTCTGGCCAGATACCTTTCTGGCTACAGACTTCATAGCAGTGACAAAGCATATTTTGTTATGTGGAACCCTAAGGATTTATGATGAACGACTTAATGTCTGACATGCAAATCCTAACTGCAACAACCATGATGCCAGCTTTAGAACAAAAATTATTTCTTGGGCAGGAATGGGAAAAACTATGTAAAGTTGAACAACATCCTAGCTGGGACAGCAGGCAATCTCTAGAGTCACATTTACTTGGGTTCATCTACTAGTTCTGCCACTTGCGAGCTTAGTGACCCTGGGAAAGTCACATAACCTTTCTGGGCCTCAACTTTCTCATGTGTAAGGTGGCAAACCCAGTACTCACCTTGGAAGGCAGTTTAAAAGATGAATTGAGAGAATACAGAAAAAGTGTTTAGAACATGTTAGTGTTGACATGTGTCAAAGACTCAATTAAAACCATGTGTCATTAAACCTAGACAGTATATTGAAAAGCAGAGACATCACTTTGCTGATAAAGGTCTGTATCGTCAAACCTATGGTTTTTCTAGTAGTCATATGCAGATGTGAGAGTTGGACCCTAAAGAAGGATGAGCGCCGAAGAATGGGTGCCTTCAAACTGTAGTGCTGGAGAAGACTCTTGAGAGTCCCTTGGACTTCAAGGAGATCAAATCAGTCAATCTTAAAGGAAATCAGTCCTGAATATTTATTGGAAGGACTGATGCTGAAGCTCCAATACTTTGGCCACCTGATGTGAAGAGCTGACTCACTGGAAAAGACCCTGATGCTGGGAAAGCCTGAATGAAAAAAGGAGAAGAGGGCAGTAGAGGATGAGATGGTTACACAGCATCACTGACTCAATGGACAAGAATTTGAGCAAACTCTGGGAGACAATGAAGGACGGGGTGGGGGGGACTGGAGTGCTTCAGTCCATGGGGACACAAAAAGTCGGACATGACTGAGCAACTGAACAATAACAACCACTAAACCAATGAGCTTCATGTAAAAACATGACAAAGTCTGTACATTCTGTAATTCAGTAATTGAGAATTCATTCATTCATTCACTCAATAATCACTTACTGAGTTCTGGCTCTGTGCCAGGCACTGTTCTAGGTGCTGCAAAAGGAGCAGAAAACAAAGCAGATGAAATGATCTGTTCTTACAGAGTTACCATTCTAAGATTCACAACTGGGGCCTCCTTTAGTCTGTGGCATAAAAAATGGTTTTCAGCCAGGGATGATGTGGTCTCCAGGGGATATCTGGCAATATCTGGAGACATTGTGCATAGTCACAACTGGTGTGTGGAAGGCCTACTGACATCTGTTGGGCAGAGGACAGGGATGCTGCTAAATACCCTACAGAGCACACACACAATGTCCCTCCAACAAAGAATTATCCTGACCCAAATGACAACAATGCCAAGACTGGGAAACCCTAGCATAAAGGAATCTGTGAGTAGTTACAAGTCTTTTGTTGGGCATGGTCCTGGGCCATTGGAGACTACTGAGGTCACTAGGAGAGAACCTAGGAAAGGAAAATGTATGACTAGGAGGGAGAAAAATAAGATTGCAGGATGCCAGTCTTGCCTGGAATCATCCTTCCCAAGGGAGAAAGCATACAAAGTCTAGGGAGTAGGAGGCCCCAATCCCCGGATAAAGTTGGTTCTTTTCATTGGTGACAAGTGACCCTTGGGTTGCTAACCTTGCAAGTAGGTCTTGAACACCCAGTGTCTTGTGATGTACCCAAGACGTGAGCTCCGACAACCATAATGAAGTGCCAAAGGTGCGTGTAAAGTAACAGCTCTGGACGCACCTTCCTTTAGAGGGTACTATGTTCTTAATGATTCATATTACTTCTTAATGATACACATCACATACTTCAAACAATCTGTAGAGCTGCGACAATATTGGGAATGGAGGTTCTTTATGTCCCCTTTCCTCCAGCGTTTGCTCTGGTGGAAGAGGAGAGGCTGGGGGGAGCTGGGAAGGTGGCTGCCCCTCCCATTTCTCTCCATCCTCCCAGCCTGACTCCCCATCACAGAAGGTGCAGAGGCCTCGGGGGCGCTTTGCTTGCAGACCTGCCTGTAACTAGCTCCATCTGAGCTCTTGTGCTAGGGTCTCAGTTCATCAGAGGGGTAGAGGGGACAGGGGCTTTTCATAAGTGTGACCCAAAGGCCCAGCAAGGCCAAGTCAACAAAGACACTAAAACAAATTGAGAACCCATGATGTCCCATCACACAGAAGCCACCTGCTCTAACAGTTGTTCTTGCCAAACTCATTAAAACTATATTCAGCATCTTTCATGTTTCTAGCAGCTTAGGATTCCAAGGGAGAAGCATGTCTATAGCACACAGCCTTGAGTCTGCCACCTAGATCTGAGGTGCATCAAACCAGAAAGGATGTTACAGACTCATTCAACCACATGGGGAGGAAGAAAAGATTCCTTTCCCTGGATTCCCTCCAGCTTTTTCAAAGTCAAGATGGGCCTGGTAGGGGACCTTGAGGATGGTGACATGGGCCAGCAGGATGCTAACCTGTCCTGAGTTGTCAGGTATCATCTGCCACAATAGATGGTCACTCTCTTGGGTTGGGAAGATCTCCTGGGGAAGGAAACAGTAACTCACTCCAATAATTTTGCCTGGGAAATCCCATGGACAGAGGAGACTGGTGGGCTACAGTCTGTGGGGTCGCAAAGAGTTGGACATGACTGAGCGCACACACACACACGCGCTCCTGGCTTCAGAGAAGCTGTCTTTTCCTAAACGATTCTGCCTCTAGTTTCTCTGCCTGCATTTCAGATGACTAGGACATTGCAATGACTGCTGGTGGTGGCACCCCTTGTCATCCCATGTGTTACTCACCCTAATATCCAGCCCAAACAGTATGGACTCATTTTCATTTACAAGATCACTTAAAAACCCATTCCTTGGCCTCAGCAGGCAGAACAAGTTCCACTCTTGCCTGATAGATGGCAGGGGGTAAGCTGCCAAGTACTAATGCTCACACAAACCCATACTGGAAAAAGTCTGAAAAACACTGAGAAATTCATGTGGATTTCACTTGCCTTTGCTACATAACTCAGGAATAAATATAAAGGAAATATGCAATGAATATGGCCAGGACCCCAGGCTCGACCTTCTGGGCCCCATATGACTTGCACGGTGAGCCGGCAGCATTCCAACGAGCATGCCCCACCTGCCAAGTCCATCTGCTACAAGCTCACTGGCAGCCAGGAAGTCACAAATTATAACCTACAGGATTCCTCAAAAGTGCCAGCAGTCTTGGGGGAGTAGAGAGGGTGAAGGTGTGGGGAGAGCATGCCGTGTCTTACATGGGGAGGATATGTGATTAGGCTCCTATTATAAAAATCAGATTGGCTCAGACTTAGGATCAAAAAAGCTTCAAAAAACCTCAGTCAATCCTGAAACGCTGGAAGCATGAAATTAACCAGAACCAGAAACTTCACTTCAGGGGTCCTCCAAAGGCATTTTCCAAAGACAGTACAAAGATAGTAAATACTAGCCAATCAATAACTAATTTCATTCACACTGTACTGATCTGTACGCAATCTCTTGGTGACCATGCACAGTGATCTTCAGGAAGAATTTTGAAGTCCCATCTCCTGACAGCCTACCAGATTAGGAAAAGACAGACAAGTCTCTTACAGCCCATGGATATGACTGGAGAAACCAAGGCATAGGTTCTGCATGAGCTCTGTAACTTAGGGGTGAGCCAAGAGAAGTCCCCAGGATTCTATTGCACTTAGTTTCTTTCTCTCTACCACATGAAAATTCTCTTTTTCAAAAAAGAGAAAAGTCTACTTGAGAAAACAAGAGTACGCAGAGGCAGAATGAAGTGGAAAGGGCTTGCCAAAAGAGAACTCATTTTGCAAAGCAATAGTGTCTAGCGTCTCCGCAGACTATTCACACATTCAATTCGGTCCCAAGGTAATTTATGCTTCACCAAAGGGTTTCCAGTGTTATCATAATGCTAGATAAGAGCCATCAGACCTGAAGTCACAGTCTATTTTAATGTCTAGGGGGAAAAAAAATAAAACTTGCATCTATTTATGGAAATTTACAAAGGTGTAAGAAAATGACCCTTTTCCCCCTCCTAATCTAACAGATGCAGTAGACAGTAAGCCCTCAACACCCACGAAAGATGCTATGAACATTTCCACTTACATAGGCATATAAATACAACCATTTCCTTAAAAAACACAAAAATCATGGCAGTAGGTATGCATTCTACTGAGCATAGGTATTTTATGTTATATACAGTTAAACACCTATTTGCATTGGGTACAGTGGAGCTTAGTTGTTTTACTCTATGCATAGCAAAGCAATCAATTGAATCTAATATTAGCCATTCATCAGATAAAACATTTTCAGAGAAACAAACTGCTATATTTTCCCCTCAAAGAACAGCAAGCATTTTAAACACATTTCCCAGAGATGTTACGCTGAGGAAAACAGCTTAGAAATGTTACTTTAAACAAATCCGTTCTCTGGCTACCAACAACAAGACAAATTGGAACAAATGCTTGGCTCTGTTCTTTCCAAGCCTCCTTCTGTCCACCTGTCAAAGGCAGTCGTGACCTCACCAACCCAAGAGGCAGCTTTGGAGCCTTGAGAAGAGCCACCCTGCACGGATGCCCTGTGCTCCGCATGCCAGCATCCTCATTAGGGATTATCCGACTCACTTGAAGCTGGGAGAGAGAAGATGGGCTGGCTGCCAAGCGTTCTTTCAACACAGATTCTGAAAGAAGATCCTGCAAAGTGTCGAAAGCCCAGATTTTCAGCAGTTCACTTTCCAGACTCCGTTACGTAGCAACCATGCCCGCTCACAGAGGGTACCAACCAAGGTAATATTTTGTTTAAATGACACACTGCATTAACTCTCTAGGAAAACCCAAGTTTTCTTCATCGACTTACCTACTGTCAGATATCCTCACTGGAACAAAACATACACTGGTGGATTGGTGAGCTTGTTTAATTCATCAAAAATAAAATTTTAACAAAAGTATCTGGAAATGGATCAGTTTCTCAGCAGGGAGAGCAAAAGATGACTCTTCCTTGTAACCATTTGTGCTAATGTTATTAAAAGGACATTAACATGCATTTCATATGTGCATAATGCCCTTTAGTTAAAAGATAACTTATACAGTTGCATGATAGGGGATGAGATGGTTGGATGGCATCATTGACTCGATGGACATGAGTTTGAGCAAGGTCCAGGAGATGGTGAAGGACAGGGAGGCCTGACATGCTGCTGTCCATGGGGTCGCAAAGAGTCGGACACGACTGAGCGACTGAAAGACTTGAATTTTGAAAGATACTCATTTCATTCAAATCCGTGATTTGAAAAGTGATAACACAGTAACAGTAAATACTCATGCGCTTTGAGCCCATCGACTTACACCAACACAAAATTAGAACAGAAGACTAATTTGGAAGAACAGTGAGGAATCCCCAAGAACTGAGCTTTTGTGAGCCTTCCTGGAGGTATGTTACAAAGAAGCATAAGAAAGCCAATCAACCACACTTTGAAATTAACCCGAGAGAGCCCAGCGCTTCCCTTTAGGAATAGGAGAGCACTAGCAGAAGACACTACCAGACACCTCTGCAGAAGGTTTCCGTTCCAGCAGAATGCTGCCACATGTCATGAGAACACAAAGCAAAACAAAATAAAAACAAAGCCCAAAACACTCACAGAGGCTAAATAATGTGAAAGGACCGTATGAAGGAATGGTTACTATATATAAGTAAATGATGCCCCACTGAATGTATATGGGGGTCTTGTTTTCTTTTCAACCATCACATCAGTTTAAATTGACATCAATTTAGAGGGCTATGTGGCCAACCATTAAGCTGAGTTAAAATCTTCAACATTTTATTTTCTGATTATAAAATCATTAAACTCTCCCAGCAAAGGTTTTGAAAAATACTGATGGTACACAGATGAAAAATCAAAACCATCCTTCCTCCAGCCACCCACAGACAGCCCCTGGCCTGGGAAGGCACACGTCTCAGAATATGAGGAAGCTGCCGGTTTTGTGTGTTCTTAGGGATATCATGAGATCCAAAAGCCATTTCCATTTCCACAGCCTTGTGCATTTTTGTAGGGAAAAAAGAAAAAGGAAACAGCCCCTGACTGCTCCACTACAACAATTTAACCATCAGCTAAGTATCACAGTTTCCAAGTCGAGTTTATAGATCATTGTGGCCCGACCTCCTTAGCGTGCTCAGACTGCACTAGACCCAGGACTCAGATAAAAGCCACTTAACTTTTCCTCGGCTGAGAAAGGGGCGGATGGTGGGAAATAAACCAGCATTGTTCAGTCTGCTTTACCACAGCTTTTGATTCTCAGCAAAATGCCAGTTCTCTGCTATTTTTTAAAGCTGGAAGCATCCGTGCTGATAAAAAGTAAAGCCTGACCATAGAGTCTAACTTCTCTTTTTTGCCCAGGTGCCAGCAGAGAGCATCTTCCACACACAATGACATAACAAGGGATAAATGACAGAATAACCAGATACCCACCTTGAAAACTGTGCAGCAAGCACCATTCTCACACCTTCCCACCATGACGTCATGCTACTTTGGTACCAAATTATTGCCCCGATTCCTAAGACTCCTGACGGACTCTGGAAGTACCAAGTTAAGATCTGAGTTGAACATAAACTGCTAATGTTCAAGCTTAACATCTCACACCAAAAAAAAAAAAAAAAAAAAAAGGCATGCCTACTGCAGGAAGGTAAGGAAGAAACAGAAGCTGACAGAGAGAAGGCATTCCTATGAAACCAGACTCGCTCGCTCTCTCTCAACACTTAGGAGAAGCCTTTGAAATAACAACAAAACCAGAAAATCCTTCTGGGCCACTGGTACCTCATACTTCATTAAGTGACATATTTACACAAGTGACCCTCCTAGACTGGATTTTTTTTTTTTGGTCACATCCAGGATTTCAGTAGTTTAGTTTGCAATCAAATGATATTAGTAATCAGTGACAACTTTTCTTAAAGGGCAATTAGACAAAAAAAGGGGAAAAAATCCTGAAAAACCATTCTGCACCTCTAATTTACAGAAAACAAACAGTATGGATTTTTTTTTTTTTTTTTTTGATGCTTCCTCCATCTTTAACCCTTGTAGGAGGGTTTCAGAGCTTCATCACTGTCAGTGTCAACACAGACTGTCCTTTTTCCCCTTCTCCTCCTAACTGCAAAGAGTCCCTTCAAGCAGCAGCTACCTGGAAACCCACCATCTACGACGCCTTCATTTCGCCAGGAGCCCATCACTCAGCCTTTGAGGTCTAAGATTTCCCCCTGGAAAGTGCTCTCAGTGTTTATATTTGCTGGAAATTTAAACTCCCTGCTGAGCACAACATCTACTGTTGCATTGATATAATTCCACTGCCTGCGCGATCTCAAACGGGGAGAAAATAAAGTCCAGATGCAATCGAGACAAGGGATTTGGCATCCGTGGAGAAAAGTGCAAACCAGTCCAATCCTCTACCCCAAACGCGGCAGCAGAGCCTGGCGCTCCCTCTCGGGCATACGTTCCAAGGAAAGGAGCCTCCGGAACTTGGGGGGGGGGGGGGAAGCTGTGGCATTCACCCCTGCAAAGGCCCGAGCATGAAAAGTTTGCCCACGGAGCTGGGGGCTGTGTACCATCTAAAGGGCACTTTCTGCTGCCGGGGGGGACCCGCCGGCTGCGCCTAGCTTGCGCTGGCCGGGGCCGGCGTGACCGTGTGAACCCGTGCACGCTGCGCCCGGGTTTTCGTTAATGACAGCAGACTGCAACTCCCAGCAGGGGAGCAGTACCGGCCACCGCCGGGCGGAAAGGGTTGCAAGCCACAATGCAAGGCGGTTTCGCCGCGGGCGTGGGGGGGGGGCAACGAGTCCCCGGGCACCTCCGGGTCCGGTCCGGGTCTGGCTCGCACGCCTCTCCTCCGACCCGGGCGCCAGGCGATCCCTACCTTGCGCGCTGTGCTGGTGGTTCTCCATGTTCGCCGCCGCCGAGTCCGCCGCCGCCGAGGCGCTGGCCGCCGCTCCCGGGCCCGGGCCGGGGCCGCCGCCGCCGCTCAATTCCGCCAGTCTCCGGTTGGTGGCCGTGAGTTCGGCTCGCAGGTTGGTCACCTCCTGGCTGGCCGACTGGACCGCCCCATCGATGCGGAGCGCGAGCTGCTTATTGTCTTCCATCATGCTCAGGATTTTGGCCTGGGGGCGAGAGAGGTGACAAAGAGCTGCATGATGCGCGGGGGTTGGGGGGCGCGCGGCCGGGCACCCCCGGCTCTACCTGTTGGGTCCCCAGCGGCCCGGCTTCCCCGAGCCCCGACCCCCAGGCACCGGCAGCGCCGGCTCCTCCGGCGCAGGAATGACAGCGGCGCTTCCAGCCGGAGCCGCGGCGGAGCTAGGCGGAGGGCTGGGGAGGGGGGAAGGGGGGAGGAGAAAGAGGAGGAGGAGCAGAGATCGCCGAGACCCCGGCGCGGAGAGCGACTCGGAGAAGGACACCGCGCGCCGCCAGGCACTCTTTCAATGGAGCCTACCATTCGCCGCGCGCTCGGGAGGGGGCAGGGACCCGGGGCGGGGTGCTGCCTCGGCCTCCGGCGTCCCCCACCTCCGGGACACACCCCCTCGTGGGGCGGGTGCGGCGGGCGGTGGCCCAGCGTGGGCCGAGGTGGCGCCCCTGGCCAGGGGTGGGGGGGCGCCTGCTCCCAGGCCCGCTCTCGGTCCCCTCCCTGGAGCGGTGGGGCGGCCCCCGCCCTGGCGAACTCGCGCCTCGCGCGGGTGCAGGGACTGGGGAGGAGGTGGGTGCTTGGGAGAGAGGGGTGCTCGGAAGAGGGGCCCCGGAGGGGAGCGGAGATGGAGCTCCGGGGGAGGGGGCTGCTTGCCCGCGCTCTGGAGTGGAGTTCTTGCTTAGCTGTTTCCTTCAAATGCGGTTAGGAATGTTCAGCGGGGAACTGGGCTACTGCCCCGCGTGCCTCTCACTGTCCACCCCCACCCTACTCCACCCCACTCCACCTTCACCTTCAGCGCCCCAACCTGTGTTGTCTCCCCTTCCTCCGAAGGATCGCCCTTTCCTTCCCCAGGCTGGATCACTGGCGCTGTGGCCTCCCCACCTCCCGGAACTGATGAGTGCACAGATCGGTGGCCTTAGCCAGTCTTAGGCTTCTTAGCTGGGCTAAATATTGGGGGGCAAAAGGAATTCGGCCAGGAGAGAAGTCTGGAAGGCTCCATGGGGCTTCCCTCTTCCTCCCCCTGCTAGGAGTGTGGAGTCCCCGCTGCCTCAGTTTACCTCGCTCCTTCTTCCTGGGAGTACAGAGGTAACCTTAAAGTTGATACACCCATCAAGTGCCTCTTTCTCCAGGGGGAGCACAGGCTTTGCATTTTTCACTGGGGCCCTGGATTCCAGCCACCAGACCTTGTTACCATAGCAAGCTTCATTCCATGCAAATAGGACCATTTAAAACAGTCAGTGTAACCCGGAACAACCGGACAAGCTCGCACCACCATTCCAGCTGGGTCAGCCTCAGGAGGACAGCTCAGAGCCAGTTGCAGGAGCTGAGGGTCTTCTGCACTCCTTGGAGGTTGCTCACCCTCCAGATTCAACAGCACTTGTTGGAAGCCTACTGTGTGCAAAGCACTCAGGGTGCATTGTCATCTCTCTGAAGTAAGGATTATTTTTCCCAATTTGTTGTTCATTCACTAAGTCGCCCCTGAATCTTTGTGTCCCCATGAACTACAACATGCCAGGCTTCCCTGTCCTTTACTGTCTCCCCGAGCTTGCTCAAATTCATGTTCACTGAGTCCGTGATGCTATCTCAGCATCTCATCCTCTGCCGCCCTCTTCTCCTTCTCCCAGTTTAGACATGAGGAAACTGAGGCCCTGGGCAGGGTAAGCAGTTTACCCCAGGGACCCACAGAAATCAGGTGAAAGCAGCACTGGGAGTGAGCAGTCATTTGATTCTAGTTAGCCCCACTGTGCCTTGGGTGTCAGGTGTTTCGTTTTGTTTCCTTTTATATGGGACCATAAAAACCAGGACAGGGAACCGTGGCATACTGCAGTCCACGGGGTCCTAAAGAGCCGGCCAGGACTAAGCGACTGAACAACAGATAAACTGACTCTTGCTCTGTCCCGCTGTGAGCACTAACGAGCTTTTGTAAGAGGGCAGGACAGTATTAATGGAGCTGTGACAGCACACTTACGTTTTTCCTCTGTGCACTCTGCTCTGCTGACTGGCCAGCTGGGTCTTGAACCCCTGACCTTAGTCTCCTTAGCACAAGTTCTAACCCACTGGACCAACAAAGGAACTTAGACTACTTGGGTTTTGGTAAACCAGAATTTCGTTCTTTGAAGTATTTCAGTTTCCTTATGGAGGAACCATCAAAAATAGAACTTTGTGGGTCTTCAAAAGGCAGGTGTGTGTTATGTTCAGCCAGTGTGCAAAACACTTTGGTTCTTTAAACAGTTACACATAGAATTACTTATAAGACTCAGCAATTCCACTCCTGGATATATACCACAGATATAAAACAGATATTCAAACAAAATTTGTTCACAAGTGTTCACAGAAGCATCATTCACAACAGCTGGAAGGTGAAACCACCCGAATGTTTGTCTGCCGATGAATGCATAAACACATTGTGGTGTATCCATACAATGGAACGTTACTCAGCTATGGAAAGGGTTAAATTACTGACACACACGACAATGTGGACAAACCTCAGTAACATTCTGCGAAGTGATGGAAGCCTTTGACTATGGATCACAATAGACTGTGGAAAATTCTGAAGGAGATGGGGATACCAGACCACCTGACCTGAGAAACCTGTATGCAGATCAGGAAGCAACAGTTAGAACTGGACATGGAACAACAGACTGGTTCCCAATAGGAAAAGGAGTACGTCAAGGCTGTATATTGTCACCCTGCTTATTTAACTTATGTGCAGAGTACATCATGAGAAACTCTGGACTGGAGGAAACACAAGCTGGAATCAAGATTGCCAGGAGAAATATCAATAACCTCAGGTATGCACATGACACCATCCTTATGGCAGAAATTGAAGAAGAACTAAAGGGCCTCTTGATGAAAGTGAAAGAGGAGAGTGAAAAAGTTGGCCTAAAGCTCAACATTCAGAAAACTTAAGATCAAGGTATCGGGTCCTATCACTTCATGGCTAATAGATGGGGAAACAGTGGAAACATTGTCAGACTTTATTGTTCTGGGCTCCAAAAATCACGGCAGATGGTGATTGCAGCCATGAAATGAAAAGACGATTACTCTTTGGAAGGAAAGTTATGACCAACCTAGATAGCATATTAAAAAGCAGAGACATTACTTTGTCAACAAAGGTCCATCTAGTCAACGCTATGGTTTTTCCAGTGATCATGTACAGATGTGAGAGTTGGACTATAAAGAAAGCTGAGCACCGAAGAATTGATGCTTTTGATCTGTGGTATTGGAGAAGACTCTTGAGAGTCCCTTGGACTGCAAGGAGATCCAACCAGTCCATCCTAAAGGAGATCGGTCCTGGGTGTTTATTGGAAGGACTGATGTTGAAGCTGAAACTCCAATACTTTGGCCACCTGATGCAAAGAGATGATTCATTTGAAAAGACCCTGATGCTGGGAAAGATTGAGGACAGGAGGAGAAAGGGATGTCAGAGGAAGAGATGGTTGGATGGCATCACCGACTCAATGGACATGGGTTTGAATGGACTCTGGGAGTTGGTGATGGACAGGGAGGTCTTGCGTGCTGCAGTTCATGGGGTCACAAAGAGTCGGACATGACTGAGTGACTGAACTGAAGTGAAGGAAGCCAGACACAGAAGATTACATTTTGTAGGATTTCATTGATATGAAATATCTAGAGTAGGAAATCTATGGAGACAAAGCAGATTTGTGGTTACCAGGAGTTGTGGGGAGGGGAGAGTGTGCAGAACTACTTAACAGAGACTGAATTTTATTTTGGAGTGTTGAAAATGTTTTGGAACTAGAGAGAGGTTGTGTTTCCACAACATTGTGAATGAAGTAAATGTTGTCTAATCGTTCACTTTAAAAAGGTTGGTTTGAGTCTTCCCTGGTGGTCCAGTGGTTAAGGATCCACCTTGCAATTCAGGGGACGCCAGTTTGATGCCTGGTCTGGGAGGATCTCATAGGCCACGGGGCAACTAAGCCCATGAGCCACAAGTACTGAGCCCACTCTCCCTGCAGCCCATGGTCTGTAACAAGAGAAGCCACCACAATGAGAAGAGTAGCCCCCGATCGGCCACAACTAGAGAAAGTCCAAGTGCAGCAATGAAGACCCAGTGCAGCCAAAAATAAATAACTTTTTAAAAGGTTAATGTTATGTTTTATGAATTCCACTTCAATAAACAAAAGTATGTATGCAGGTACCAAAAAAAGAAAAAAAGAGGAGAAGGGTGTCCTGGAAACAAACCTCCTGAGAAAGCAATTAAGAGCAGCTCTTCTTGAAGTGCCAAGGACAGGAGAGCTTGACGTGCTGCAGTCCATGGGGTCGCAGTCGGACACAGCTGAGTAACTGAACAACAACTTCTTGAAGAGCTGTGTGTATACTAGTGTGCACATGTGTGTGTGTGCTCACACCTCTCTACAGCACTCATCAGAAAACACAGTAATTGACCTGTTTACAAGTCTCTCTTCTACTTCCCTGAGAGCCCTGCATGGGAGAGGAGGGTGGTCATTTGTGTTCGTGTTATTTCTCTTCACATCCTTGCCACCTAACCCATAGGAAGCGCTCTGCAAATGAATGTGTGAGCGGTGTGTACAGTAAACAAACTGACCAAGTGTTACTCATTTTCCACTTCAGTGAAATTATCCCCACGCACCAGAATCTTCAAATCAAGTCAAAACAAAACAAGCCACACCCCAAAATCTAACCAGGAGAAAAGAAAGCAAAGACCCATTCCTTGGGCACCCTCTCATCTCTCTCGGTCCACCTCTTCCCCAACTGTGGTACAGCCACTGAGCTTGCAAGAAACTCTCCTTAGAAACTCCTGAGGTGCCTCCTAGGATTTTAAAGAATTTTATTTTTTGAGATTTGTTTTCTAAACACACAAAAAAGGAGTTTTTCCCAGCTGTGTCTCCTTACGTTCCCACATGCAAAAGGATCAGATCTCAGACAGAAAACCTGAGATTAATTACCCTCTAGAATCCACTTGATTTAAACTGAAAAGCTTACTTAATCTATCTTCCCCACCCCTTCCAGCTTCCACTGGCACTTTTACCTAGGTGATCTCAGGTAACAAAATAGTCACAGAATTTGTGTCCTTTTCCACTTGCCTATTTATAGGGCAGATATGCATTTACAATTCATTTCTTAGGAGACACATACAACCTGTTGGGTGACGGGTTCCAGATCTGTCATCCATAAAGCGCTCTGGGATTCACAACTATGACAATTTAACAGTACTGTGTGTTCTGTTTCAAGAGTCTCCCTTCTGTATGTTCCTGAAGTAGCCCCCACCTCCCACCCCAGTAAACTGATGTTAAGAACCAGGCTAGAAAATGTGTTCACTTTATAGGGACCTGATGCTATTTTCCCAGTGTCGCCATCAGCCAAACCCCATCCAAGGCTCAGGCAGTGCATGAGCAAACGATGCCGTGCACATTGGATGCCTGTCAAAGCTTGCCTGAGCATTTTGGAAAGTCTGTAAAACCATCCCAGCTCAGAGAAAGAAAATTCCTAATAAGAACCAAGACAAAGAGACTAACTCATTGCTGACAGCAGTGTCATCTTCACTTCCCTACTTCCATAAATAGAGTGATTTTATAATGTAATGTCCAAACTGGGACACTTTTGAGAGTGAAAGAGGGTGTTATGAATAGTGAAGCTGGGACAAGTGGCATAACTTGGAACTGTCCTAGGAAACCACTGAGCTACCTCGGAAGCCACCCCAGGAAACCTAGTGTGTATATGCACAGCGGGGGCCGAGGTGGTGCCCCTGGTGAGGGGTGTATATATATATACACTGAAGGAAAAACAAAGACTTTGATTCTCCCACACATTGGTGGTTGATTGCACAAGTTCATTTTCCCATCCTCCATAACTTCATATTCACAAAAATTCTTGCTTCTGTCACGAAAACCCTTCTCATCTTGGGTCTCCCCAGGAATTCTAGTCACATATAACTTTCCAAAGTACTTTTACATCTCTCCTCTTATTTTATCTTTGAAGCAACTCCATCAGAAAGAGGAGGTAACTGGAATCTGCATTTGGCAGGTTAAAACACGGAGGTTGAAGAGTTTGTCCTAAGATCATGAAACTGAACTAAGAGGTCCTTGAGACCAGCCCCATAGCTGCACGCCCTTCCTCTTCTTAGCCCCCAGGACCCAGTACACATTTGTCAAGTGAATGAGCTGGGACCAGGACAGAGGATCCCCAAGTGTGGCTTCATGTCTTCTCTCTGAATCAGTCAGGCTCCTGATTTGTCTGGCTCAGATCAGGAACTGGAAGCAGCATTCAGATGCTTCCTCTTGCCAGGTTAAGTTCCTACATGGGACAGGGTGATACAGGGGAGGTCTGAAAAGAAGCCCAGGAGTCAGTGTCCCATGAAATCTCGATGCTTCTTTGGGTCAATATGTGGCTGCCTATAGGAGTGGGGGAGAAGTGTGATCCTGCCAGTTTCCCTTGCTGCAGATAGTGTCCCTTACTAGGCTATAAGAGGCACACCTCTGGACTTCAGGTTGGTTTCAGTGTTTCTTAAAGTGAGGTTGCAGATGGCTTGATGTAGAGTTCCCAGAAGATGCTTGTAGATCCTGAGCCCTAATCCAGACCTAGAAGAATCTCTGGGGGAGACTCTGGGCATCTACATTGGTAAAAAGCTTCCCAGGAGTACCTGGTGCCCAGTGAAGTTTGAGACTCACTGCTAGTTCCTGACTCACTGAACTAGGCACCCAGCACAGGACGCTCGAAAAGCTCATACACACGTGTCAAGTACATGAATTCCAGGAACCCCTGAGCCACAGGAATGATGGCAAGGACTCCCTGCTCTTTCTCTTCTCTATGCTGTCTGTCCCGTGTCTTCCCAGCCACCTCCACCTGAGAGTCCCCAGGGAATTACCCTCCCTCTCTGCAGATGGATGCTTTGTTTATTCAAATTGTCACATATGAATCCTGGCCAATCTAGGAGATGTATCTCTTGTTCATTTACATGGTTTACTTTGGCTGAGTGGGTTTTAACATGTGCTCTGGGGAAAAGGGCAAAGCATCGCCGAAAGAGGCAATCAGATCTCAGTGCTCTGGGTGAGAAGATTAGGAGCGGGGCAGAATCAAGGACATAGAGACAAGAGATCAGGTGGTGAGCCCCAACACCTAAGTTATATTCCGTTCTCAGCAATGCCCTATCCACTTACCGCTATGAGTAGCCCTCAAAACCAGCTATGAAATGAAGGGATATAAAGAAAGAGAAACTAGGAGGGAAACAGGGGAGAGGATTGTGGGCCATCAGGAAACAGCCTGCAGCTTTGAGATGGGGATGTATGTTTATAGGTGTCCATTATATATAGGTGTATGTATACCTATTGATGGGCTTCCCAGGTGGCTCAGTGGGTAAAGGATGGCAGGAGATTTGGGTTCAAGCTCCGGATTGGGAAGATCCCCTGGAGAAAGGAATGGCAACCCACTGCAGTATGCTTGCCTGGATAATACCGTGGTTAGAGGATCCTGGAGGTCTACAGTCCATAGGGTTGCAAAGAATTGGAGATGACTGAGCACACATGCACACACAAACATAGATAAATATGTACAGTATGCACATACACAATTCAGTGTGGACACCAGGCACAGTTACTTATGTGAAGACTGTCATTCTCCTTTTGACTTCCTAAAGAATTTCTCATCATATATCACATATTAATGCAAACATATGGGATCTAGAAAGATGGTACTGATGAACCTATTTGCAGGGCAGCAATGGAAGACACAGACATAGAGAAGAGACTTGCAGATACAGTTGGGGAAGAAGAGGGTGGGACAAATTGAGAGAATAGCATGGAAACATCTATTACCATATGTAAAATAGATAGCCAGTGGGAATTTGAGATGTAGGGAGCTCGAACCAGCTCTCCGACAACCTAGAGTGCTGGGATGGGGTAGGAGGTGGGAGGGAGATTCAACAGGGAGGGGACATATGTAGACCTATGGCTGATTCATGTTGATGTATGGCAGAAAGCAACACAATACTGTAAAACAATTATCCTCCAATCAAAAATAAATTTAAAAAAAGGTCAGGAAGTTGGTCAGGTGCATTCCTTCTGTGTACATACTTAACCAACCAGGTCACTTCTGTGTATTTTTCATTAGCAAAAAGTCCTTTAATAATCAGAAGCTGCTACATATGAAACAGATAAATATTAAAATCATACATAGTAACCATAGACTAAAACACATAAGCATAGACACTTAAACCATCTATTTTTGAAAGAAGTACATTTCCCTCCCACCCCCGACCCCCGTTGAGGGTTTCTTGGGTATTTTGTTAATTTTTGTTTTCCCTTTTAATTTATTTTTTTATTGAAGGATAATTGCTTTACAGAATTTTGTTGTTGTTTTCTTGGGTTTTTGATGTGTTTCTTAACTTGGTTTGGTGTGGGGCCTACAAGAGAATGTGCCTGATGATCTGTTCTCTTGGCTCTGTCATAGCCTCAGTAGACAAATAGAGACAGCCAAGAAAAATACAGAAGGGGATGACAGAGGATGAGATGGTTGGATGGCATCACTGACTCAATGGACATGAGTTTGAGCAAGCTCTGGGAGTTGGTGATGGACAGGGAAGCCTGGTGTGCTGCAGTCCATGGCGTTGCAAAGAGTCAGACATGACTGAGCGACTGAACTGAACTGAAGCAAAGCAAAATACAAAGCCCTGAGAGAAGTATGTCCACCTGTAGAGAACTGTCACTACACCTCAAGGAACTGGTCCAACCCCTAGGTATGTTGCAGGACCTCTCACCCTCTCATATTTTGGCCATCTCCATGGGTTGGAGATTTTATTTTCTAGGAGTCCAGAGCCATCTCTAGCAGATTCCCTCAACAGGGCTAAAGAAAATAGATTCAAGTCTTCTGGCCATTCAGTCTTCAGCTTTAATTCCTCGTCTCAGCAAGGCACCCTCCCTATAGCCTAATGGCAAGACTGTGCTGGCTGACATCAACAATGATTTCACCCTTCCCTGAGGCTGAGCATAGCCTCAACTCCATAGACTCTGGAGTTAGTCAGACAAGGGTTCAAGTACCAGCCTTGCTATTCGTTGGCTCTATGACACTGGATGAGTTTCTTAACTTCTCTGAGCCTCCATTTCCTCATTAATAGAATGCGATAATATTGGGATAAGATACGATAAGTCTACTGACTTCATAGGCTTATTGAGGAATTAAAGGAGACAAAGCATATGAAGGACTGGTCAGTGCCTGGTGTCTGGAAAGAACTCCATAGATGTTGTCAACGATGCAGAGGCAGATGATGGCGATGATGGTGATGGAGAAAGGGAGAGTTGCAAGGGCAGCTCCCATTCTTTGGACACTCACTATGGCCGCCACTGTGCTCATCCACTGATTCCCACTAACTCAGGCTGAATTGTCCCAACACTGACAGTAGACATTATGAGCCCCTTATCAGCGGGTCAGAAAAAACGAAAAACAAAACCTCAGGCTTGGAAGGTTTGCTCGCACTTTCCCAACTGAAAAGTAGCAGAATCAGATTAAAACACAGGTGAGTCTGACTCGCAAGTTTCTGCCTTTTCTTTCGTTCCTATTTATTTACCCCTATGATCCATAAACACAATCTTATCCCAGTCCACACTGATGCACAGAGGGACCGTCTGTGTCCCTTTGAACCCCATGACCTTCTTCATTCTCTGCAAAGGCACTGATCTAATGGAGAAGCAGGAGAGTGGTCAGTGCATTAGTCCTTCTGGGCCCCGGGGACCCATTTGGTAAATTAGTTCTTTTGGTTCATGAAATGGTACCCCAGTGGCTTGAAATACTTTACAGATCTACCCTAAATGGGTAATTTATTCTTTTATCACTGATGGTATTAATCTTGTGATCTCCAGCCTATAAAAGTTGTTTTCTGTGGGTAGGGGGAGGAAAGGGATGGTGACTTTTTTTTTTCCCAACAGAAGTGCATTAGACTTCGTGAGGAGCAGAGCAGAATTTTTCAAGAATGGAATTTTTAGGACTTCTTCCTCCCCATATCATGCTCTCTCTCTTGTTTATTTAACAAAATGATATCTTTAGCAGAGAGTTTTTCTGCTCATTTCTTCTTTCATCCCTACCTCTCACCCAGACTCCTGTGAGCTTCTGCATCCTTCTGAGTTCTTTTTTTCTCACTCCTAGGATAAGTTACTACACACTTAAGTCCCCACTAAGGACCAGTGCTTCCTCTTCCAGGCAGGAAAGAAGAAGATGACCTTCAGTCAAGGCTGCAGAGGAGAAACTATATTAGACATCAACCAACCAAAGGAATTAAGACCCTAAAACCCCTCGTCAACTTATTTTTATAGAAGCGTCTCAGATTTGACAATGCACATGGTCCTTTTTTAGGAATTGAAAGTCGCTGGGGTAGGAAAGGGCCTTGGAATCTTGCCCCCTGAGTCCATACTCAACCTTCTCAGCGCTGAAGTGCGCTGGGAAAAATATGCACGTGTTGGTGCTCAGTCACTTCAGTTGTGTCCGACTCTTTGTGATGCTATGGAGTGCAGCCTGCCAGGCTCCTCTGTCTTGGAGTCTTGCATGGTATTCTCCAGGCAAGAATATTGGAGTGGGTTGCCATGCCCTTCTCAGGGGATCTTCCCAGCCCAGGGATCAAACCCATGTCTCTTATGTCTCCTGCATTGGCAGTGGGTTCTTTACTACTAGAGCTATCCAGGAAGCCCCCCGGGAAAAATGTGTATCAGCCAAATAGTATAGGCTGTTCAATACAGCATGCCATGAAGGCCTGTGACCATCTGCCCTGATGTTAGGGTTATCTATCTGGTTGTATACATAACTGGAAGACAGCTATCTTATCCAACATTTGGCTCATTGGGTAATGTGTGTCCAGCCAGTAAATTGTGAAGTTGCTGTATTTATCTTAATTGACTACCCTTTATTTTTTTAAACCTGCCTTATTTGATGCTGGGGAGATGTAAAACAATTTATAATCCAATATTTGGAGCCACAAGGCCATGTTATTAGGCACGTGTGCAGTTCAAGAGGGAGCTGTATTTGCTCAGAGCAATGTCAGTTAAAGTGCTTACCATCAGCACCCTCAGCCATGTTGGTAGTAAAATGGTACCCTGACACCTTTTCCCAGGAACAGCTAGCTATCAGTGTTTGTTCCATTTGAAAAACAAACAAAAGAATAGGAGGTTTGGTTTTAAAAGGGATGAGTGGAGATGGGAAAACCAGTACTGAGGGGAGGGATTCACTCTTTCTCTTTGTCAAGTGCTCCCTGGCATCCTGTCTGCATGTCCACAGCCCTGGACCCTGCACCCAGCACACTGGTTCCATCCCTACCCCCTCAAACCATGGGGATCCTATCTACAGGCATCCATCTGCCCAGGCTCTGAAACAGCTGTCCTATATCAAAGAGACGAGACTGTCTGGAAAAATAGAAACAGAGCTGGTTCCTCCTGCAGCCAGTGAGGAGCCCCCAGGGGGTCCTGCAGAAAAGTCACTTAACCCCGGGAGCCTGATAGCTTTGAGGAAGCGTGGTGAGCCTGAGTCCCCTAGGCAGCTTTTGGGAGGACAAGACAGACAGATCTAGGTTCTCATCCTGTCATTCATTAGGAAGAATCAAATCAAAGTGTGAACTTCATGTCTCCTAAAAGATGGACCAGTCCAGGGCCCTGGCTAGCCCACAGAAGACCTCGATGCAAATTAGAAAAGATGGGTTCCCTTCTTATATGTGAGTAACAGCCCTGACTGGAGGCACAGAACCAGAGAATGGAGACCAAGCACTCTTGTGTGTTAGTTCCTTTTGGAAACTTAACAGGAAGTGATCACCAGTGGATTTTCAACCTTAATCAGAGGGTTTCTGTGATGGAAGAAGGGTTTGTTTTTAAAGATTTTTTTTCTATTATTATTGTCTTAGTTCCAAGAAACACATACTTTTACAAATCTATGTACATTTTTATACGAACAACACTGAATGAAGAGTTTTCATTAAATATCAGTAATAGTATGAACCCTTTCTTCTTGTAAGTGTTCTAAAAAGAAGAGGCTAAATGTTCATCAGAAGGACTGATGCTCAAGCTGACGCTCCAATCCTTTGGCCACCTCATGGGAAGAAATGACTCATTGGAAAAGACCTGATGCTGGGAAAGATTGAAGGCAAAAGGAGAAGCGGGTGGCAGAGAATGAGATGGTTAGATAGCATTACCAACTCAATGGACATGAATTTGAGCAAACTCTGGGAGATAGTGGAGGACAGAGGAGCCTGGAACTTGGGCAGGACTGAGCGACTAAATAACAACAAACAAGAGGAGCTAGTAGATTTAGAATCCGGTTTTGCCTGAAAGTGTGCATGGAAGAGGTGCTAGATAATGACAACAATGATTCTAGTGAGTTCTTAACCTCATCACTAAGCACTTTACTCATTATTGACCTGGAGATTTTTGTAGATACTGACACCTATGGAAGGCAATTTTTATGTTGGGTGGCCCCAAATTAATAATGTTATTTCACTAACACTTTGCGGGCTATTACATTCAAAAGTTACACCTGACACACCTGTACAGTCTTCTGATTTTCATGAAATGTTGTTTTCAATTGTAGAAGAAAGGAGCATTTTCTAGTACCATGAGTTTTATCTTCACTTTCCATATCAGAATCAATCACTAAGGTTTTCCGTCTTTCTGTTGGACTCATATTCACAGCGTCTGAGTCAGAACTATATTTTGAAGATCCTCTGAGACACTAGCATATATGTCACTTAGACAAGCAGAGAAAGTATCTGAATAAAATTCACTGAAAATTCTTTTTCACTCAAAATTTCACAATGCATCATTTTAAAAATTTTATGTTTATAATATACACAAGGTTGGAACAAAAATCTAACAGAGTAAAACGTGAATGACAGCAACAATCATAAGTTGTATTATGAACCTTTGATTGGTGTTAAGCTCTAACTTCACATGGTGATGTTAATTGTATTACTCTCTAAAAACATGTTGATACAACTCTGGTCAACGACGTGGGGTAGCAAACGATGTATTAATACATCTCTAGTCAATAATGTGTTTTTAACCTATGTCCTTTACAACAACCCTCTGGGGAAGATGCTACAATGATTATCCCCATTTTACAGATAAGAAAACTGAAGCTCAGGGAGATAAAGTTACTAAAGGTCAGACAACTCACAGTTGGCAGAACCAGGACTCATGTCAATGAGATGTCAGTGGACTCCACTTTACTAGTATTCTGTATCACCTCCTTTTATGACAACTTGCCATTTGCACTGTTGAAGTGAAAAGCATAGTAGAGATGGGTTTTATGTCCAGTCCTGAACTGAGGATGGCAATGGATCAATAAACCCTTTTTCTGGAGAGATGGGAGGAAGGGGAATAATGACTATGAGTACAGTCATCTGCCATCTGTGCCAGGAATTCCTAGTTTTACCATTGGGAGGAAATTCCAACAACCATGATCAGTCCTAGGATGCTCATGGCTTCAGCAGCTCTGACTTCCTTCCTGCATATCTTTGCCACTTTCATTATCAGCAAGTGAGAAGAGAACATTACCCGGTTGATGGACAGATTTTAGATCGGGAGAGGACCACAGAGTTCATAGGTCAAGCACACCTTCTTTACAGATGAAGAAACTGAGAGCCGAGAGATAATGTGACTTGCCCAGATGACCCAGCCATGGGGCGGCAATTCTATTATTCCTGTTTGTTTATGTTTTTATAAGTGAGTACATGGCCATGGGAGATGTTCAGTAAACATTTATTGAACTGAACTAAATTGTGACATTTGATGTATACATCTGAGGGACGCATCAAAAAAAAAAAAAACAAATCAGCTCTATTTCTGATCATTCTGTTGTGAAAAGCTTCCAAACTCAATATGGGGTGAAAGTGGCTCTGAAGCATCACTTTGATCTTTAGACAACTTTTACTTGAAAATGATAGCAAAGCTGGCAACCAATTCTTCCAGAAATTAATAATCAAACTTTAAAAGTCTCTTTGGTTTTTCTGGCAACTTAAAACAGAAAGAAACTAAACATTTCCTATCATGTCTCTCCCCTCTCCCTTTTGACACCCTGCTAGGGAACAGCTGTGTCTATTTAAGATGGATTTTGATCTCTCAGAAGAGATCTGGTTTCTGTGCATACGGAACTGCTGCCTGGAGATGGCATGTGCAGTTCTGAGAAGGTGTTGGGATTCAGCTGACTCTGCTGTAATTCTAAGAGGCGATCAGCAGAAGTTGTTCTTCTCTTTGGCACGTGGGTGACATGATACCTTGGCTGACACAGTTGTGCTGGGCTGCGATGTCCTGCTGCCTCGGGCCTCATTTGGTACCCTCTCCTCATCCCTCTGGCCTCTTTGTGGTAGGTTGGCTTATTGTTTCTAATTTCTCACTGCCTTTCAATAATAATATTACCCATCCTGTACTCTCTCTTGTGACTTTTAAGCAGCTCTGACCAGCAGAGGTGGAGGACCTTTTTCTGCCCCATTGATACTAGGCTTGGCCACATGACTGGCTTTGGCCACTGGAATCTTAGTGAACTTGCAACAAACTACGACCTTAAGTGTACTGACAGTTTGACCTGGCCTACTGTGCTCTTATGATCCTCCATAAGAAGGCCATGGCTTAGGCAGCTGCCTCTTTAGTCTCAGCCCCAGATAAAGACAGATAGAACAAACCTGAACCAGACCTACAACCTGGAATAAAATCCAGCCAAATCTGAGTCATGGTCTCAGCAATATGCAGATGCATACATGAGAAAAATGAGTATGGTTGCAAGCCCCTGAGATTCTGAGGCTGTTTGTTACACAGCAAAGACTGACTAATACATTATTGAAATTAGCCCTTTGATATAGGCTGTGATTCTGCCTGCAAGTGAAAGAAAATCAACGTGTACTAGCTTATACACCAACAGGAAACATATTGACTCACAAAACTGGGAAGCTTAGATGTAAATTAAGAATTCTAGAAGCTTGAGTAATGCCATCAGATCTCTATCTTTCTTGCTTCTGTTTTCTCATTCTCTCTTGTGCAAGTGGCCTTTCTCTACTTAGAGAAGGCTGAGGACATGGCTAGAGGCAGCTCCAGGTTCACCTCCTTCTACATTAGCTTTGTGAGCCTCAGAGGAAGAAGCTTCTCTTGCCAGGGGAAAAGCGGACCTATACCTGGGCAGGGCCCAGTGCTACACAGTTGACCAGGCTTGATATGTGAGCCCACCCTGGAGGCCCCAGTGAACCAGGTTGATGGCTCCACCAGAGGTGCTGGGAGTGGGAAGGAGCTCATGCTCAAGGAAGGGGGAGGATTCAGCAGAAGGAGATGGGACACTGGGAAGCCCTAGGTGGTGGGGTCCACGCCACCACACCACTGCCCCAGTAGTAAAGTGATGAGTGCAGTGACTTAGGGTGATGACTGGGCCATTCACTCAGGTCCAGCCTCACCTCCCTAAGTAATGAGCTTTAGGCAAGTTGCTTAACATCTCCAAGCTCCAGTGTGTTCTATTATAAAGAAAGGATAACAGATGCATAATGCATCATAGGATGGTGATGAGGATTAAATGAGATATTATGTTAAATGCTCAGTCTGTCTAGGGGATACCACAGAGTTCTCCCTAAGGCTCCTTGTCAGGGCCCTTGCACTCACCCGTACAGGGCCATGAATATAGCAGCTGAAGGCTCACAGTTGTATCCCCCATCCAGTGAATGCCTTCTGCTGCAGGAGCCTGCCTCATCCAAGGGTACACCTGCACTCAGGTGTCCTTGGCCAGTGACTTGGGTACTGCCTCCACTTGGGACTCCTCTGAAGGACCACTCCAGCTCCAGAGTCCCCACTAGGCATCAGGGGCAAACCATACAGTCTGCCAACTTTTCCCTCTGTCCAATTCTGACTTCCTCATTCCCTTACATGAGTATTCCCCTAAAGCAGTGGTTCCCAGCCTTTTCTGGCACCAGGGACCAGTTTCATGGAAGACAGTTTTTTCACAGATGGGGGGTGGAGGGGATGGTTTCAGGATGATTTAAATGCATTACATTATTGTGCACTTTATTTCTATTATTATTATTACATCAGCTCCATCTCAGATTATCAGGCATTAGATCCTGGAGGTTGGGGACCCATGCCCTAGAGTATTCTCCAGTCAACTGTCTGCACGTGGAGAAGGTACTCTAAGGCATTCTGAGAGATAGCATGCGAGGGGTGCTCATGGGCATTAGTTATAGTCAATGCCACTCACTTATTCATTCATTCATTCGGCCACCACCCCTCTGCCAAGGGGACCCATATAAGAGGTAGAATAATATACTGGTTAAGAGCACAGACTTGCCTCTGGAACCAGACTTCCTAGGATCAAATCCCTAGTCCCCCAGGCCTGTGACCTTGGGAAAGGCATCTGGCTTCTCTATGCCTCAGTTTATAGTTTCTGCCTCATTGGGTTGTTGCGAGGATTAAATAAGATGATGAGCATAAACAGTTTAAAACTGCACTGGGTCCAAAGCAAGTTCTTCCTAACATCTGCTCCTCTGTATCGAAGTGGGTGGTGGATTAGGGGCTGGAGGAAGTCCATTCCCTGCCCTTACACTGTCACAGTCTAGTGGCCAAAATAGTAAATAAGTGGCACAAAGGCTCAGAAATATGAGAGTCCTTGGCTTGTCTGAGAAACAGTGAAGGACTTCTAAGGACTTCGGCTTTTACCCTGAATGAGATGGGAGCCACTGAATGGTTTTGAGCAGAAGAGTGACATGAGATAATTTATTCTTTAAAATGCTCCCATGGATGCTCATGGAAAAGACTCTAGGGGGACAAGAGTGGAGGCAGGAAACCATTTAGGCAGCAGTTGCTATGTCTAGAGAGATGTGATGGTGGCTTGAAAGATGGTAGTGCGGTGGAAGGAAGCCAGGAAGAGCGTGGAGAGAGAAGACTGGTTTCTAGAGAGATGCTGAAGCCACAGGACTTGCTGACAGCTGGTTGCAGCATGTGTGATAGGCAAGAAGACAGGAGTCAAGGAGGAGATGGAAATTTCCTGGTGGTTCAGTGGCTAACACTCTGGGCTCCCAATGCAGAGATGGTGGTGGTGGTTTAGACACTAAGTCATGTCTGACTCTTGTGACTCCATGGACTGTAGCCTGCTCAGTTCCTCTGTCCATGGGATTCTCCAGGCAAGAATACTGGAGTAGGTTGCCATTTCCTTCTCCAGGGCATCTTCCTGACCCAGCGATCGAACCCGGGTCTCCTGCATTGCAGGCAGATTCTTTACGAACTGAGCTATGAGGGAAGCCCTTGTAGAGGACCCAGATTCAATCTGTAGTCAGGGAACTAGATCCCGCATACCACAACTAACAGTTCTCACACCACAGCTGAAAGATCTTGCATACTGCAACTAAGACCTGGTGCAGCCAAATAAAGAAGATGAGTATTTAAAAAAAAAAAAAAGTAAAAGGAAGAGTTGGAATGCTTTGGATTCAAGCAACAGGAAGACTGAAAAATTCACTTACTGAAAGGGGAAGACTGTGAGAGGATCAGGTTGGGGAGGAGGTTGTATGCTCATTTTGAGATGCATATTTGACATCCAAATGGAGATATCAAGTGAGCAGTGGGATACACATGTTGGGAGTTCAAGAGATGGATCTGAGCTGGAAATATGAATTTAGAAGTTATCAGCATCTAGATGTCTTTTAGGGGCTTCCCAGGTGTCGCTAGGAGTAAAGAACCCGTCTGCCAACGCAGGAGATGGAAGAGATGGGGGTTTGATCCCTGGGTTGGAAATATTCCCTGGAGGAGGAAATGATAACCCACTCCAGTATTCTTGCCTGGGAAATCTCATGGAGAGGAGTCTGGCGGGCTACAGTCCATGGGGTCACAAACAGGCGGAGATGACTGAAGTGACTTAGCATGCATCAGACTGAGTGAAACTTCTGAATAAATGCTTGGTGGAAAAATGACTGAGCCCTGGGTCCTCCAACATTTAGAGGTCAGAGGCAGGAGGAGAAATAAGAAAAAAGACTGAGTGGGAGAGTAAGAGAAGCAGGAGAGGAAAACTCGGTGTGATATTCTGAAAGCCACGTGGAAAAAATGTTTCAAGGAAGCCTTGTTAGAACTTTCTGACAGGCCAAGTAAGCAAGACAGAGGATCTGACAATCCTCTTCACTGGGGGCCCAGAAGAGGGTTTCATCCGGAGTTTAAGAGGATGAGATGCGCTGAGATACAGAAAGCACTAGCCTAAAACCTGATGCCTCATGGATGCTCATTAAATATTAGTCCTTTTTATCTTAACCCTTCACCTGTCATACAACTTGTCTAACTCACTTATCCTTAACCCCCTCACACACACACTTATTAATATCAGTTACACAATTTTTCATTATGCATGACTAGGCAATTTATATGTGTGTGTGTGTGTGTGTGTGTGTGTGTGTGTATGTATATATTTGTGTTGTCATTGTTCAGTCTCTAAGTCATGTCTGACTCTACCATCTCTGGGACTTCCAGGATATCAGATCATGTTGCAGTCCACTCACTTTTCACCATCACTTGTGAGTGTACCTTTAATGTATATTAATAGCCTGAGGGGGTGGGAGGGAGGTCCAAGAGAAAGGGGATATATGTATACATATAGCTAATTCACTCAGTTGTACACTCAGTTGTACACGCACAATACTGTAAAGCAATTATGCTCCAATTACAACATATATATATATATATGGCAAAGAGTTGGACACAACTTACCGACTCAACAACAATATATAAACATATATATATGTTTTAATTGGAGTATAATTGCTTAACAGTGTTGCATTAATTTCTGCTGTATAGTGAAGTGAGTCAGCTATATGTATACATATATCCCCTCCCTCATGGACCTCCCTCCCACCCCTCAGGCTATTAACATATCTTAAAGATACACTCACGAGTGATGGTGAAAGTGAACTGACTGCTATACAATCTGATTCTCTGGAAGTCCCAGAGAGGGCTAGTGAATTTGCAAATATCCTAATAGTATGCCATGATGATGTAGGATTCCTGTGGCTATGAATCACAATCAGTACTAATTATCCCTTCCTTGGAAATTAAATGAGCAGATTTTTCTCCCTATGTGGCAAAAGGTCGATACGATGTCCTAGAATATAATAAAGTGAATGGACCCGGTATGAAAGGCAGCAGGCAGCCTCACACCGGGTTCCCTGCCGTTTATTAATACCAATGAATTGCATTAAATTAGAGGAAAGATTTTTCACAGGAGCTCTAAAAATTTCAGCCTGGCTGCCATGTGAGACCCCTGAATTCTACTCCTCATCCAGGGACACACCAGCTACTCACTTTGTTCTTAGTAATTTTGAATCTGATGATGAAAGCAGGCTTTAAAAAAAAATCAGCAGTGGTCAAAGAGTATGCTTATCCTAGCATTTCTAAGTATACTCATGAGATAGTGAAAACTATAATTTTAGAGCATTACTATGTGTCAGATATTGTACTGAGTATTTTACATTTCTCTCATTTTATCATCTTGAAATTTAACTATTATAACAACTCCATGCCATGAGGTAGGTATTATTAACACCATTATAAGCTAATGTTCCCAGGAATAAATTCCAAAGGTCACATTGTCAGTAAGTGGCAGAGCTGGGGTTTGAATTCAAGGACAACTGACTGTAAAGCTGGAGCCTAACCCTGTGTTTTAAGTTGCCTTTTACAAAAGATTGATGTCTTAAGCAGAACATTTAGGAGCTTCTGCTATACCATGCAAGTTACATTCTTATTAGTCAGGCACCAGGGATTAAAAAAAAAATGAAAGACAAAAAGTCTTGGTCTCTGCCCTCAATAAGTATAGATTATACTCTCCTATAAAGTGGGAATAATATCCACCTCTGAGAATCATTGTAAAGTTCAAGTAAATTAATGGATATGAAACCATCCTATTTCCTAAATAGAAGGAGTGTAACAGGAAGCTGATTTAAAATAATACATTCATAAAGTGCATGAATATCAACATATTTTAATCTGCTGAACCAAATCCTGACAAATGACCAAATTTATCACTCGATCCTAAATTGCAACTTATAGATGAATGGACCAATTTTTTTATGGCACTTGACACAAATCTACTTAGCTCCTATGACTTGATTCATTTAAAAAATCTTTCCTTTTCAATTAAATAATCACCCAGAATTTTAAAAGGCGTATTTCCATTAATAGACTCCCAAATAGATGACCTTTGAGATCACAAAGGTTTATGCAAATTTTTCTGATTGCTTTTTATCTTCTTGTGTATCACTTCCCCTAAAAATTCTGTCAGTCAGTGTATTTAAATTCTTTTCTCATCTCCTCATTGCACCGCTATTTACAATAATGAGCCACAGCTGAAAGGGACTGAAATATCATGGGCTTCTTTTAACATATGCCAACAAGAAGGGTGCTTCACGGTTGGAAAAGGCTAACACATAGTAAGGGTAAGGTTTTCCTCTACTAGTGTGAAATGAAACTAAATTTTTCATTAGTTACTTTCCAGGCCTTGTCCAATTTTTAAAAATTATTTTTATTGGAGTTTAGTTCCTTTCGGGCTTCCCGGGTGGCTCAGTGGTAAAGAATCCGCCTGCCAATTCAGGATGCATGGGTTTGATCCCTGGATCAAGACGATCCCCTGGTGAAGGAGATGGCAACCCACTCCAGTGTTCTTGCCTGGGAAAACCCATGGACAGAGAAACCTAGTGGACTTTAGTCCATGGGGTCGCCAAAGAGTCAGACATAGTGACTAAAACAAGAACAAAAAATCATTGCTTTACAATGTTGTGTTAATTTCTACTGTACAGCAAAATGAATCAGCCACACAGATACATAGATCCCCTCCCTGCTGGCTTCCTTCCCATCAGGTCACCTTAGAACACTAGGTAGAATTCCTCGGGCTATACACTATGTTCTCATTAGTTATTCATTTTATACATAGTATCAGTAGCATACATGTGTCAATCCCAACAATCTGAAAGTCTTTATGAGTAACTGTGTATTAAGTGCTCTCTTTGCACTTGATCATTAAAGAGTTCATTAAATCTTCCAACCAGTAGGAGATACTTATTCTTACTGGGTCCACTTTACAGTTGAGAAAACTGAGGTTTTGGAAAGACAAATAAACTATCCAAGGACATAGAGCCAGTATGTCACAGAGTGGGGATCCTGAACCCAGAGTCTGGGCTTTTGACAATCAGGTTCTTGGCCCTAGCTTTGCCAGCTGCAAGACCTTGGGCAGATTATTTAGCTTTCTGACTTTTAGTTTTCTCATCTGTAAAATGGGGATAATAATAATCTCAATTTCAACTTTGTCTCTCTCCAAGTTGCTATAGGACTAAATAAGTCACCGGCTGTGAAATGCTTTGTAAATTGTTAAGAACCCAGTGATGGTGATCTTCGTCATTGAGAAGCGAATGCCATGGGTAAAATCAGTCAGTCAATGGAAATGAAGATCGCTCAGTAAGTGGGTACACATTTAAGACTAGAGCTAGCTTTGTTCAAAGAACCAACTGCCAGCACTGCCTGTGTGCTGACCCTCAGCTGCAGAGGGACTGGCCATCAGAGGCTCTCATCTCCCCAGTGACCCAATCTTGCTGCCCAAGTATTTAATACCCTTGGAAGTCAGCCCTTAGCAACCCTCCGAAGCTACTTCTCACCTCCCCTACGTGCCAACGAGATTAGTTTTGCCACCCTCTTTGATTAGTGGCACATTTCCAAGCTGAGGGTGTCTGTGGAAGCAATCTTTATGCTCAGATTTATTAAAGCCTCTGTGGCTTTAATGAATTACCGCAATCCAATGAGCCCATAGATAGCTTGTATTTAACTTTTATGTGGCTGCCCCAGAAACCAGCTTGAAAAGCAGAAATCAATGATTGTGACAAAATCTCGATACAATTTATTTTGAATGTTCAGTTTGGGATTTGACGTATGCCATTGTCAGATATATTTTATGCTCTTGGATGAATTTTATACTTACTGATTAAAGAGGGTTAGCAATATCAGTAGGATACAATTTGACAAACCTTAAAAGAAATGTTGTGAAAGTGCTCCCATTCATTACATGTTAGTTTCCAGCCAGATTTTCTTCACATTTTAATCAGCAGCACTAGTAGCTGCATCTTCAAACTACCAAAGGGAGGCCCTATTTACCAGTTCTTAAGTTAATTAGTGAAAATGCATTTAATTAATTATACCCACTGTGAATATTTGATTTGGCAGTAATTGGGTAGGAACCCAGGTGGTATGGGAGGAGTGGACAAATTGACTAGGAATCGTCCCACTGGAGACCTTGGTCTCAATAAGTACTATTTGCTCTTGAATTTTTTGGGGGGTGTTAATCCACCAGCTACTATTTCGAAATAACCTGTTTAGAAGCAACACCTGCAGATTAACATAAAGTGCCTATTTAGAGAGGTGTCTAGACACAGCCTAAAATAAGAACTTTAAATCTTCAGCATTCAATGGCAGCAGACCATAAGATTTTCACAGCAACCAAGATCAGGTAGCTTTTAAGTTTTCAGACTAATAAATTTATTACACAGATGCTTACAGAATAGGATTAAGTTTGCTCAGAAAAATAGCATGACCTGATGGATAGATCCTAATGAGAATATTCCTTTCACGTGTCTACTCATCTATCACCAATATGTCTATACATCTATTATATCCATCCATCCATCTATCCATCCATCCATACATACATACATCCATCCATTCATCTCTCCACCCACCCATCTATCCATCCAGTTATTTACCCATTCAACAATTCATCCACCCACTCATCCTTCTAGTCTGACTAGCATTTATTATTTACTTTGTGCCAGATACTCTGCTAAATTTTTGGATAACTTCATTTAGTTCTCACCTCAATCTATGAGGTCCAGTACTTTATTATTTATTTTATGGTACTTCAACTTTATTTTACAGATGAATAAATAAAGGCTCAGGGACACAGTGACTTATTCAAGTCACACAGATCATACAGGAAGGGTAGGGACTCATGTTCATCTTCCAATTTCACATCAAGAACTTCCTACCACTACTAACTTGGCTGCCTCAGGTAAGAATTGTGAATTGCCAAAGTTCAGACTTCTTCTGAAGTCTTGGTTGAATAAGGAAGCCCCTACCCTGTCCTCTTGGAACATCCCAGAAGCCTTTCCATCACCGTGCTTCCTCCATCATTCCATAACTGTCAGTGTCCTCTGCTAGGATGAAGGTTCAGGAGGGCAGGAACGAGCCCTCCTTCACCTTTGCGCTCTCTGTACCTAAGCATCCAGCCGGGCCCACAGTAAGTGCCATGAATGATGGTTGAATAATGAAGACAGAGCTTCTGTGGACAGAGATAGGATTTGTGGGCAAGAGAACTCCCTCTATTTCATGACTGGTGATGAAGAGTGCACTCAAGATACAACTGGGGTCTGCCTAACACAGAGATGGAATGAGCAGGTCTGAGTTTATCTTTGCAACCTAACAGTTCTCCTATCTAACCATGTTCTCTTTCTCTTCCTGAGCACAACCTCTTCTCAGGAAGCATCTTATCTCCATGAATCCAGGGCCTTAAAGTTGAGGCATCTGTTCCCTTCTTTCTCCACCTAAGAAATACACATATTTCAAGGTCAAGTTGAAAGTTCTACCTTCTAGGTAGAAATGTCCCAAACCACAGTTAGGTTCCTTTTCTCTGAATTTCTACACTCACTTATTCCCTGTCACTGTTTGTCTTTTATGAATTCATGCATTCACTCAAAACAAATGTTTATTAAACAGGGTGACAATAAACAGCCTTGTCGTACTCCTTTCTCTGTCCTGAACTGGTCAGTTTTTTCATATAGGGTTCTAACTGTTGCTTCTTGACCCGCATACATGTTTCCTAGGAGACAGGTAAGATCGTCTAGGTATTCCCATCTCTTTAAGAGTTTTCCATAATTTGTTATGATCCACCCAGTCAAAGGCTTTACCATAGTCAATGAAACACAATTAGATGTTTTTCTGGAATTCCCCTGCTTTTTCTATGATCCAGTGGATGTTGGCAAGTTGATCTCTCAGGTTCTGTGATGGTAGAAAATTTACACGCCTTTGAACTTGCCACAGCACTCAGGCCAGTGACTTGCACATAGTAAGAACTCAACATGCATTGTTGACTAAATGCATTTTTGCTTCCTACTTATGTTTTTTTCTCCTTTTAAAATGGTAACAATAGATGCACAGAAAGATCACAAAATGTGTTGCAAACTGAGTGGCAGGTAGCTGTGCTCACTGACCTGGGAGACATCATGAGATCCAGCTTCTCATGATGGTAATAAATAAGGCGACTAAGCCCAGAGGAGGCAAGTAGACTTGTCTAATCCAGCTAGTTGGAGACTTGCTTTCATCCTGTTCAGCCTTTACATTTATTTTTTCCCAAATAGGGAACTTCCCAGAATCTCTTTTGAGTTTTTGAGGTGCATCCTTAAAATTTCTCACTGAAAAATTTAGGTCATGAAATCACTGCTGCTTAGAATAATAGACATTTTTAGAAGAAAATCAGGTAGACCAATAGGAATGGTGGGACTGAAATCAATAAAACAGAACTCTGAGCCTCCTCTGGCATTGACAATGCTACTGCTGCTGTCTAGTCACTAAGTCGTGTCTGACTCTTTTCAGCCCCATGGACGACAGTCTGCCGGGCTCCTCTGTCCATGGAATTTCCAGGCAAGAATGCTGGAGTGGGCTGCCATTTCCTTCTCCAGGGGATCTTCCTGATCCAGGAACCAAAGCCACATCTCCTGCTTGGCAGGTGATTCTTTACCACTGAGCCTCCTGGAAAGCCCAACATTGATAATATATTTACCTTAATGAAGATATTTCCTGTTTCAAGTAACAATTGTAGGCAACGGTATTTCTCTTTCTTTCCTTACTCCCTGAAGTAGAAATCTTAGGCATAAAATACAATGGCCAACAAGAAGCCACCTTTATATACAGAATGTGAGAATGCTATTCACCAGGTGTATAATATACTTGAACTTGGCTTGGTTGAGTTCTGACCCACACTCATTTACAGTTTAAGTGTATTTCTAAATGATTCCATTTTGTAGAAAACAGGTTATGGGAAAACCTCAAGTAGATTTGAAAATGTACTTGGAGCTTTACAAAGCTACTTAATTTCTTTTTGATGAGCGCACTATGCATTGTTCAGAACTGTTCAGCTAAATTTCCCTAAATACACATGGGGGCTTAAAGGCAGAGTGTGGGAGGCTCTAACAGTTTAGGAGAAGTGGGTTTACTGACCCCGAGGAGAGAGGAGCTTAATGAATCAGAAGCATATTGCTTCTCATGCATGAAATAGGACTTCCACCCTCTTCCCATCCATCAATGCTGACGAGCACTTGCGTGGTCTGTTACATTTTCTGGTCTGTTGCATCATCGCTGCTGAGGGGTTTCTACAGGTAGACTTCTAGGTACCAGGGAACACTTTCTCAGTTCAGTGTCTTGACATCACCGTGCCCAGAAAGAGTCCTAGGTATACAGTAAGCACTTAATACTTACATAATGTAAGTGCATCCAATAAATGGATGTGCTTACCTAAATAAATGATGAGTCCAAAGAGGGGTACTTTATTCTTGAGTCTTGTCTGGCACCTCCAATGCTTCCCACTGCTCTTCCCAGAGCAGGAGCCAGGAAGTCATAAATAGAGTTCACACACATACTTCTTAAAGGCCCCTGCTCTGCCCCAGTCTGTCTGGGATCATGACTTTGTAACTGTATTTAGACAAAGGCCCAGGAATGGCCTCATTCTGTGTGTCCTGCTGGCCCAGGACACACAAGGCCAGAAGGCAAACTGAGCTATAAACCTTTAAGTTCCTGCTCCCCAGGCCTGAACTCAGAGCCCAAAGTCATAACAGACCAGGAGACTGGGGAAAGAGAGGCAATTATCGAGGGTCTTCCCCTTGGGAGCCTAGATGAAAAAGAAAATCTTTTGAATCTTGGAGCCATTTTCACCCAGGAAGGCTCAAGGAGCGGGACACTGTGCAGCCCTTTCCCATGGGTTCTGAACTGGTGCCAGCACCTCCCGAGGACCCTTAGTCTGACGGCTGGCCACGTGAATGCACAGTCTTTGTATGATGCATCACTAATCTGCATCAAGAACTACAAAGCCCCAAATGTTCTATTGGCCGCCATTGAAATAGCCTGAAATGTTATGCTTGAATGTAAAATGTTACCTACTGAGTCATTCGAAAGTCTCCCACCCACCCATTAAATGATGAAAATGACTCGACCTGCCCCGTATCGGCTGGTCACAGAGAAACAATGGGAATGGTATGAGGTCTTTCTTCTGAAGCTCCAGGGACAGCCTTCCCATAGCACTGGCTGGGTCCTATTACCCAGGGGGGCTTCCTCAGAGGTCAACAGGAAATTCAAATTGCCCCTCCTGGCCTTTGCACTGGAGCAGGGGGAGGCTATTGGTTGAATTCCAGGTGGAGTTGTTAACACTGAACTTACTGTCAGCATTGCTCTCTGGTGCCAAGTGAATGCAAAACTTGCCTCCCCTTCTCTGCCATCCTTTGGCTTCGCTCCAGCTGCCAGCCCAGTCAGAGGGATGGATCATTTGATAAAGGGTAAATCTCCGTGGGATCTTGGTGGAAGGAGAGGTGCTGCTCTTCTCCCTGGCCTGGATTCTCAGAGGCTATGTTGTTCCCAGTTCAAGCAGCACAAATGGATATGAAATGATGGCTGACTTTATTGGGAAGCAGAGTTCCTGCTCTCATGCTAGTTTCCTTAGCCTTGAATCAGTTTGCCGAAAGACTGGCAAGGGTCACATCATGTAGGTGCACACAGTCATTGATCTCACATGGGGCGTATAAACAGGCTGTGCCAAGACAGATTAACCCCCAAAGAGCCCATTTGACTGAATTAGGCCACAGCAAAATCAGAAGCTTAAGAGTACTTGACAATTTCTGCAGGGTGAATTTGGTGAGGAGAAGACAGAGAATACATGATAAAGATGAAGAATTATGGGCAATGATAACTAGTTTCTTCCTCTTTGGTGTAATTATTACATGAAGACAGCATTATATGAAATCTTTTAATGCTAGACCTAATTTCATTCACGACTCTACACATGGACATCACAAGATGGTCAATACTGAAATCAGATTGATTATGCTCTTTGCAGCCAAAGATGGAAAAGCTCCATACAGTCAGCAAAAACAAGACTCTGAGCTCAGATCATTAGCTCCTTATTGCAAAATTCAGGAAAGTAGGGAGAACCACTAAGCCATTCAGGTATGAACTAAATAAAATCCCTTATGATTATACAGTGGAGGCGATAAACAGATTCAAGGGATTAGATCTGGTAGACAGAGTGCCTGAAGAACTGTGGAAGGAGGTTCAAAATGTACATGAGGCAATGACCAAAACCATCCCAAAGAAAAACAAATGCAAGAAGGCAAAGTGGTTATCTGAGGAAGCTTTATAAATAGCTGGGGAAAGAAGACAAGAGAAAGGCGAGGGAGAAAGGGAAAGATATACCCATCTGAATGGAGAGTTCCATAGAGTAAAAAGGAGAGATAAGAAGCCCTTCTTAAATGAACAGTGCAAAGAAATAGAGGAAAACAATAGAACGGGGAAGACTAGAGATCTCTTTAAGAAAGTTAGAGTTATCAAGGGAAATTTCATGGAAGGATGAGCATGATGAAGGACAGAAATGGTAAGCACCTAGCAGAAGCAGAAGATAAGAGTACCAGACCACCTTACCTGTCTCCTGAGAAACCTGTATAAAGGTCAAGAAGCAACAGTTAGAACTGGACATGGAACAATGAAATGGTTCAAAATTGGGAAAGAAGTACGACAAGGCTGTGTATTGTCACCCTGCTTATTTAATTTATGTCCAGAGTACATCATGTGAAATGCCAGGCTGGATGAATCACAAGCTGGAATCAAGATTGCCAGAACTAATATCAACAACCTCAGATACGTAGATGATACTACCCTAATGGCAGAAAGTGAAGAGGAACTAAAGAGCCTCTTGATAAAAGTGAAAGAGCAGAGTGAAAAAGCTGACTTGAAACTCAGCATTCAAAAAACTAAGACCACAGCATCCAGTCCCCTCACTTCATGGGAAATAGAAGGAAAAAAAGTGGAAGCCATGACAGATTTTATTTTCTTGGGCTCTGAAATCTCTGGACGGTGACTGCAGCCATAAAATTAAGAGATGCTTGCTCCTTGGAAGGACAGCTATGACAAACCTAGACAGTGTATTAAAAAGCAGAATCAACCATTTTTCTGACAAAATCCATATAGTCAAAGCTATGGTGTTTCCAGTCATCATGCACAGATGTGAGTTGGATCATAAAGAAGGCTAAGTGCCAAAGAATTGATGCTTTTGCATTATGGTGCTGGAGAAGACTCTTGAGAGTTCCTTGGACTGAAATGAGATCAAACCAGTCAATCCTAAAGGAAATCAACTCTGAATATTCATTGGAAGGGCTGATGCTGAAGCTAAAGCTCCAATTCTTCGGCCACCTGATGCAAAGAGTTGACCCATTGGAAAAGACCCTGATGCTGGGAAACATTGAAAGCAAAAGGAAAAGGGGCAGCAGAAGATGAGATAATTAGCATCACAGACTCAATGGGACATGAATTTAAACAAACTCCAGGAGATAGTGGAGGACACAGGAGCCTGGTGTGCAGCAGCTCATGGAGTTTGCAAAGAGCTATACACAACTTAGAGGCTGAAAAACAATAGCAAAATTTCATTCCCCATTAGAAGTTTAAAAAGACAGCATTCTGAAAGATTGTTTGTTTTCAGTTCTTAGTTTTCAGTTCTAGTGGGTTAGCCAAGAAGGTCATTCAGGTTTTTTAGTAAGATGGCACAGAAAAGCCTGAAGGAGCTTTCTGACCAACCCAGTATATATATTTCTGCAAGGCTACATTCGGTCTCAGTTTTTAAAACAAAACCAAAATTCCAAGTAGAGTGAAGGAATTTTGTCAGGTACAGACCTTGGTGGTTACAAAGTTGGGGCTGTGAGGATCATTTGACTGAGTTCGGGCCTAGGAAACTAGTTTGTACATCAGAAGTTGGTTAGAAATTAAAAGACCAAGTCTATAGAGAACAGGGAGGGACTGAAGTTGAGGAACACAAGTAGGTGGGCAAAGACTCAGACAGAGGTCAGGAGTCAAGTAAGAGTTGTGAAATCCAGGAGAGTTGTCATTTAAAACAGAGGTACTGTGGAGAAACTGGAACTTTGTACATTGCTGGTTGGAATGTAAGATGCCATAACCCCTTTGGAAAACAGCTTGGCAATTTCTCAAGACATGAAGCACAAAATTGCAGTGATACCCAGCAATTCCATTAGCAGGAATCTAACCAGGAGAAATGAAAATGTATGTCCACACAAAAGTTTGTATGTGAATGTTCATAGCAGCATTACTCTTAATAACCAGAAAGTGGAAACAAACCAAATGTCCATCAACTGATGAATGGATAAATAAAATGAGATATATCCCCACAATGGATTACTATTTGGCAATAAAAAGAAAGTACTGATACGTGTTACAACATGAATTCACATCAAAAACATTATACTCAGTGAAAGAGACACAAAACAACACCTATTGCATGACTATGGATCTATGAAATGTCCAAAATAGATAAAAGCAGAGAGACAGAAAGTATATCAGAGGTTGCCTGGGGCTGGGAGTGGGAATAAGGAATTACCAGGTATGAATTTCTTTCTGGGGTGATGACAATATTCTGAAATCAAATAATGATGGTTGTTGTACAACTCTGTAAATATACCAAACATAATTGAATTTTACACCTAGAATGTGTGACTTTTATGGTAGGTAAATTATACCCAAATAAATCTGCTAAAAAAGAAAAAAAAAAAAAAAGCAGAGGCATGAAGGAACTCAATGAACAAAATCAAGGAATATGAGTCTGACTCTTAGGACCAGGGAACCTGAGATTGGGCATCCTGGCTTTAATCAGAGAACTAATTTGAGGATTCAGCTCCAAATTGGTGCCCACTGTCTGACTGCAGTGATTGGGTGTGACAGTACCCTCCTAACTGGTGGGATGTCTCCAGGTGTCACTGACTTTAATTTCAGACACAAAATTTCCTTAGCTTGGTAACGATGGATACTACTGAGTATTTCAATTATAAAAGATGTGGCTTTGTACATATGAAAACTTGTATTAGATAAGTCTTTGTACTGCAGGACTTCTGAATCTATTGCATAGATTTTCTTGAAACATTTTCCTGATCTGAAACAACTATTATTGTTATACAAGACCAGTGCATTAGACTTGGGTGTAGTCAAAAGAATTAGAAAAAGAGTGTTGTTGTTGTTTAGTCACTCAGTTATGTCTGACTCTTTGCCACTCCATGGACTATAGCCCACCAGGCTCGTCTGTCCATGGGGTTTCCCAGGCAAGAATACTGGAGTGGGTTGCCATTTCCTTCTCCAGGGGATCTTCCCTTCCCAGGGATCTAACCTATGTCTCCTGCTTTACAGATAGATAATTTACCACTGAACCACCTGGGAAGCCCTAGGAAAACAGAATACATAGCTATAAAGGGGACAGCTTGAGAAAAAACAATTGGGCAGCTGTCATATCTGGGACCCAAGCAAATACCTGTGGGTCACATGTCCTTGGATACCATGTCTGTAACTGCTGTAGTTGCCACAGTGTAAATAGAAATGCAAGACACAGGGACTTCACTGGAGGTCCGGTGGCTAAGATTCTGTGCTCCCAATTGATCCTTGGTCAGAGAACTAGATCCCACACGCCGCAACTAAAGATTCTGCATGCTACAACAAAGCTCGGAGATCCTGAATGCCACAACCAAGACCTCATGCAGCCAAATATATAAATTTTTTTTTTTTAAATATTATTTTATTAGTTGGAGGCCAATCACTTTACAACATTTCAGTGGGTTTTGTCATACATTGACATGAATCAGCCATATAGTTACACGTATTCCCCATCCCGATCCCCCCTCCCACCTCCCTCCCCACCCGACTCCTCAGGGTCCTCCCAGTGCACCAGGCCCGAGCACCTGACTCATGTATCCCACCTGGGCTGGTGGTCCGTTTCACCATAGATAATATACATGCTGTTCTTTCAAAACATCCCACCCTCACGTTCTCCCCCAGAGTTCAAAAGTCTGTTCTGTACTTCTGTGTCTCTTTTTCTGTTTTGCATATAGGGTTATCACCACCATCTATCTAAATTCCGTATATATGTGTTAGTATACTGTAATGTTCTTTATCTTTCTGGCTTACTTCACTCTGTATAATGGGCTCCAGTTTCATCCATCTCATTAGAACTGATTCAAATGAATTCTTTTTAACGGCTGAGTAATATTCCATGGTGTATATGTACCACAGCTTCCTTATCCATTCATCTGCTGATGGGCATCTGGGTTGCTTCCATGTCCTGGCTATTATAAACAGTGCTGCAATGAACATTGGGGTGCACGTGTCTCTTTCAGATCTGGATATAAAATTAACACACAGAAATCCCTTGCATTCCTATACACTAACAATGAAAAAACAGAAAGAGAAATTAAGGAAACAATACCATTCACCATTGCAACAAAAAGAATAAAATACTTAAGAGTATATCTACCTAAAGAAACAAAAGACCTATACATAGAAAACTATAAAACACTGATGAAAGAAATCAAAGAGGACACAAACAGATGGAGAAACATACCGTGCTCATGGATTGGAAGAATCAATATTGTCAAAATGGCTATTCTACCCAAAGCAATCTATAGATTCAATGCAATCCCTATCAAGCTACCAACGGTATTTTTCACAGAACTAGAACAAATAATTTCACAATTTGTATGGAAATACAAAAAACCTCGAATAGCCAAAGTAATCTTGAGAAAGAAGAATGGAACTGGAGGAATCAACCTGCCTGACTTCAGACTCTACTACAAAGCCACAGTCATCAAGACAGTATGGTACTGGCACAAAGACAGAAATATAGATCAATGGAATAGAATAGAAAGCCCAGAGATAAATCCACGAACCTATGGACACCTCATCTTTGACAAAGGAGGCAAGGATATACAATGGAAAAAAGACAATCTCTTTAACAAGTGGTGCTGGGAAAACTGGTCATCCACTTGTAAAAGAATGAAACTAGAACACTTTCTAACACCATACACAAAAATAAACTCAAAATGGATTAAAGATCTAAATGTAAGACCAGAAACTATAAAACTCCTAGAGGAGAACATAGGCAAAACACTCTCTGACATAAATCACAGCAAGATCTTCTATGACCCACCTCCCAGATTATTGGAAATAAAAGCAAAAATAAACAAATGGGACCTAATGAAAATTAAATGCTTTTGCACAACAAAGGAAACTATAAGTAAGGTAAATTTTTTTTTTAAAAGAAAGAAATGCAAGACACATAGAAGTTCCACAATAAAAGTTGCAGCTGGGGGGATTCCTGGTGGCTCAGTGGTAAAGAGTCCGCCTGCACAGGAAGGAGACACGGGTTCAATCCCTGAACTGGGAAGATCCCACATGTTGCAGAGCAGCTAAGCCTGGGTGCCACAGCTATTGAACCTGTGCTGTAGAGACCGGGAGCTGCAACTAGTGAGCCCACGTGCTGTAACTATGGAAGCTTGCGTGCCCTAGAGCCCGTGCTTTGCCACAAAAGAAACCACCACAACGAGAAGTCCGCGCACTCGACTAGAGAAGTAGCCCCTAGCTTGCTGCAACTAGAGAAAAGCCCATGCAGCCACGAAGGCCCAGAACTGTGAAAAATAAATAAATGAATAAAATTATTAAAAAATATTTAAGTACCTACAAGGACATTGCATGAAAAATAAGTACACTTGTTTCCTGGGAAGGGACAGGGAGAGGACTAGAAGGATGATGCAATTAGGGAGGATGCCCAGAGGCCTCTGTCTAAATGGGTGAAGCTCTGCTTATCACCTGGGAGGTGGGTAGATCAGGATTCTTCTCTCTTTTTTTTTTGTTTTTTTGGCCACGTCCATGTAACTTGTAAAATCCTAGTTCTTCAACCAGGGGTCGAACCTGTGTCCCCTGTAATGGAAGCAGAATCCTAACCACTGGACCACCAGGCAATTAATTTCCCTGGGTTCTTTAATTTTTTTTATACTTTTGATGTATGCAGTCTCGTAAGAATTTTTTCATGTCTCCTTCTCACCCTGTCCCTCCAGTATGAAAATTCTCTTCCTGTAGGAAATGTTGTTGATAGTGTCTTAGTTATGTCTTCATGGATATTGTATATAACAGCAATAAAACAGTAATTATGTATAGCACTGAATGTTCTAGCACAAAGTGTACATTAATTCATTTAATTCAGACACCAACCCCATGAGGCTGCTTCTACTATCATCTCCTATTGGAGGTGAGAACACTGAAGCACAGGGAGGTTAAACAACTTAACCAGTGACACCCAGCGATGAAGTGGCGGGGCTGAAATTTGAATCCAGACAGTCTGGCCGCAAGCACTACACCGGGCTGCATTTCATACAGATCCACAGCCACAGATAAAAGGTTTCTATTTCTCTTTCTGAAAAGGATCTAAGAAGGAGCTCACCAGAGGAGAATGCAAGGGAGGGCACATCCACGCAAAAGGGAGTGCTATAGAGTGAAATATTAATTTCAGGACATCCCAGTTGTGAAGGGGAGCCTTGGGAGATGCAAGCAGCCAGGAAGGCAGGAGGCTGGCACTGAATGTCCTCTGATGCCATGCGCCTTAGTCCCTTCAGTCTGCAGTAACAAAATACCATAGTATTTGGGGCAGCTTAGAAATGTATTTCTCACAGTTGTGGAGGCTGGAAAACCCAAGATCAAGGCCCTAGCATGGGAATTATGCTGAGGCCTCTCTTCCTGGTTCATAGCTGGTGCCTTCTTCCTGTGTCCTCACATGGGGGAAGGGGCAAGGGGTCTCCCTGGGGTCTCTCTTACTAAAATCACTAATCCCATTCGTGAGAGTTCCACCCTCATGACCTAACCACCTCCCTAAACACCTCCTAACATCACAATGGGCATTGGGATTTCAACGCATGAATTTCACGGGGACACAGACATTTAGATCATAGGGCTTCCCTGGTGGCTCAGTTGGTAAAGAATCTGCCTGCAATGCAGGAGACCTGGGTTCAATCTCTAGGTTGGGGAGGTCTCCTGGAGAAGGAAATGGCAAACCACTCCAGTATTCTTGCCTGGGAAATCCCATGTACAGAGGAGCCTGGTGGACTCCATGGAGTCCGAAGGGTCGGACACAGCTTAGCAACTAAGTCACCACCACCGACATGTTGAGGCATTTGAACCACATTCAGAGAGCAATTGGCTAGCACTAAGGGATCTGGGGCAAGAGTGACAATCACATTTGTACTTCAAAGCATAGCATTGGTAGCTGTATGGAAATAGGCAAACAAGACCCAAGAAAAGGAGGCCAGTTGGGAAGCTCGCTCTTGCTATAATCAGAGTGAAAAGTGTGCACTTGAACTATATGTGGAGCAGATTAAGAGGGATGGATAAATCTCACTACTCTTTAGGGGATGGAGCTGATGGAATTTGAGAAGGAAGGAGAGTGAGGTGCTCAGGACGATGAGTTTCTGAGGATGACTGCCAAAGTTCTCGATTGGGGGTGCCACCATCTGAGGAGATCAACCCAGGAAGAGATTAAGTTCACCATGACAGGTTTGGGACAGTTTGGTACCAATGTTGGCAGTTCAAGGCAGGTGTTTAGAAGACAGACCATCATAGGAGCATCTTATGAACCATTATTTTCAAAGTTGGAAAGATTCCCTTGAGGAGGAAATGACAACCCACTCCAGTATTCTTGCTGGGAGAATCTTATGGGACAGAGAAGCCATGGGGCAGCAAAGAGTTGGACACAACTAAGCACGCAGGCATGCAGAGATTCTCTGTGAAATGGAGGAACATCTGACTGGAATACCCTGGAATATGGCTTAATGCACCTTACTAAGTTCTACCAAGGTAGAACTTCTGGGAGTGAGACCTGGGAGTCTTCATCTTTAACAAGCTCCCAGATATCTCTTGTGGGTGTCAAGAAGACCCTCATTGGAACAGAACTGGCTCCAGGAGCCACCTGTGGTTGGCTGCACTCCAAAAAAGGGCCAATCAAATTCTAACTGCATTTTAAGTTTTTCACTAGATTGGGAGAACCTTATGGTGGGAGGCCCCAGTGCTTGGAGCAGAACCCCCCACCCCCCACCCGACGTGGAGGCTTCACATTTGCACAGGGGTAAGCCACCATCTGACTCTTCTGGAAGTCACGGGGTGTGCTTTTGTCCTTCTGATTTGACAACTCATCCTGGTCCTCCCGAGCCTGCCGCTTAGCAAACATGTCAAAGCACCACCTCTAAGACCTCTTAAATGATCCACAACACTGTCTTCCACAAATCCCCTCGGAGATGAGCTGTCTTAACTAAGCACACTCCAGAGTGCTATGCGATCAAGTATTTGGCTCACTGATCATTAACACAGCCATCTCCTGCTTTCAACTGGAATGTCTAGAAGGCACTTGCCATATGGACATGTGGGAAGAATTCAAGCTTGTTCGTTAATAAACATTTACTGCAAGAGACCAAAAAATAAATGCAGGGTGTTCTTTGCACCTTAGTATATGTTCAATAAACATAAGCAGAAATCGGTTGAAACCACGCATGCATTGTTCCAGCACTCATGAGACTGGGGAGAAACACACTTTCCCGAACATCTGCAGCTATTTTAGACACTGAAAATGTGACGTAATAAAAAAAATCCACCAGGGAGTCAGAGGATTTTAGGATCAGCTTAGGACATCAATGAGAATCCTCTGCAATAGGTCTCAGGAACCATGACTACTTTGAAGAGATGACAGGCCTTTCAGAGCCAAACTTGCAGTTTGCTGAGGTCTATATAGTTAAATTTATCCAGGTGAGTCAAGCTATAAAATGTCTATGACTTTAGAATTGGTATCAGTTACCCAGAAAAAATCAAAGCCAACATACTTTCCTCCTCATTCCAAATATTGCAGATGAGTTTCCCTCCACTTCTCTTATTGATGGGATCTGGTCTCAGATGCTTTGACTCCCAGGTAATTGTTCACAATTAATTCACTCCTTTCTAAATTAGAAGGTAGAAGCATGGATAGCTCCAAATTAGCTGGAAGATTTCAATCTATTTGCCGATCAAACAGAATGGCAGTCCTATGCCCCCAAAGGAGCTGATGCTCACCTAATAAAAGATTAAGATGTTACCACTTATCTGGTAAGTAATTATATGGCTTTGACCAGGCGAATTGGTCTCCAGGGCTCCTGGGTTTTTCTAGGGCTTTCTTTTTGGAGAACCAGTTTTTTCAATACAGAAGCATCTTAGGGGCTCTCTAAAACACTATCCACAGAGAGAAAGCATGGTTGAACCATCTCAGATTAAAGGTGGCTCCAGCTTTACAGAAGGAGAACGCCCACTTGCAGCCAAGGTTCTACTTTCCAGTGGCATGCCCCACCCGCTCCCACACAGCTGATTGGCCCATGCTTGAGCACCTGACAAGGAGAGATAAGAAAGCCTTCCTCAGTGATCAATGCAGAGAAATAGAGGAAAACGATAGAATGAGAAAGACTAGAGATCTCTTCAAGAAAATTAGAGATACCAAGGGAACATTCCATGCAAAGATAAGCACAATAGAGGACAGAAATGGTATGGATCTAACAGAAGCAGAAGGTATTAAGAAGAGGTGGCAAGAATACACAGAAGAACTGTACAAAAAAGAGCTTCATGACCCAGATAATCATGATGGTGAGATCACTCACCTAGAGCCAGACATCCTAGAGTTAGAAGTCAGGTGGGCCTTAGGAAGTCTCTATGAACAAAACTAGTGGAGGTGATGGAATTTCAGTTGAGCTATTTCAAATCTTAAAAGGTGAAACAGATCACCAGCCCAGGCTGGATGCATGAGACAAGTGCTCGGGCCCGGTGCACTGGGAAGACCCAGAGGAATCAGGTGGAGAGGGAGGTGGGAGGGGGGATCGGGATGGGGAATACTTGTAAATCCACGGCTGATTCATGTCAATGTATGACAAAAACCACTACAATACTGTAAAGTAATTAGCCTCCAACTAATAAAAATAAATGAAAAAAAAAAAGATGATGCTGTGAAAGTGCCGCACTCAATATGTCAGCAAATTTGGAAAACTCAGCAGTGGTCACAGGACTGGAAAAGGTCAGTTTTCATTCCAATCCCCAAGAAAGGCAATGCCAAAGAATGTTCAAACTACTGCACGATTGCACTCATCTCACACACTAGCAAAGTAATGCTCAAAATTCTCCAAGCCAGGCTTCCACAGTATGTGAACTGTGAACTTCCAGATGGATTTAGAAAAGGCAGAGGAACCAGAGCTCAAATTGCCAACATTTGTTGGATCATTGAAAAAGCAAGAGAGTTCCAGAAAAACATATACTTCTGCTTTACTGACTACACCAAAGCCTTTGATGTGTGGATCACCACAAACAGTGGAAAATTCTTCAAGAGATGGGAATGCCAGACCACCTGACCTGCCTCCTGAGAAATCTGTATGCAGGTCAAGAAGCAACACTTAGAACTGGACATGGAACAACAGACTGGTTCCAAATCAGGAAAGGAGTATGTCAGGGCTTATTTAACTTCTATGCAGAGTATATCATGCGAAATGCCAGACTGGATGAAGCACAAGCTGGAATCAAGATTGCTAGGGGAAATATCAATAACCTCAGATATGCAGATGACACCACCATTATGGCAGACAGCAAAGAAGAACTACAGAGCCTCTTGAAGTAAGTGAAACAGGAGAGTGAAAAAGTTGGCTTAAAACTCAACATTAAGCAAATTAAGATCATGGCATCTGGTCCCATCATTTCATGGCAAATAGATAGGGTAACAATGGAAGCAGTGAGAGACTTATTTTCTAGGGCTCCAAAATCACTGCGGATGGTGACTGCAGCCATGAAATTAAAATACACTTGCTCCTTGAAAGAAAAGCTATGACCAACCTAGACAGCATATTAAAAAGTAAAAACATCACTTTGCCAACAAAGGTCCATCTAGTCAAAGCTATGGTTTTTCCAGTAGTCTTGTATGGATGTGAGAGTTGGACTATAAAGAAATCTGAATGCTGAAGAATTGATGCTTTTGAACTTTGGTGTTGGAGAAGACACTTGAGAGTCCCTTGGAACTCACGGAGATCAACCCAGTCAATCCTAAAGGAAATGAACCCTGAAATTCATTGGAAGGACTGATGCTGAAGCTGAAATTCCAATACTTTGGCCACTTGATATGAAAAACTGACTCACTGGAAAAGACTCTGATGCTGGGAATGATTGAAGGTGGGAAGAGAAGGGGATGAGAGATGGTTGGATGGCATCACTGACTTGATGACATGAGTTTGAGCAAGCTCCGGGAGTTGGTGATGGACACGGAAACCTGGTGTGCTGCAGTCCATGGGGTTGCAAAGGGTCAGACACAACTGAGCAACTGAAATGAACTGAACTGAGAATCTGACCTTAAAATAGCCAATCAAGACACTGCTATGAGATAAGCCTCCCAATCATGATTTCTTTCATTTTTTCCCCTCCATCCTGGACATTTTGTGTCCTTTTTGGTCCCCTTCAAAGGCCTTTTCTTGCCCTTTCAGCTCTTATTAGCTGTGCCATTACCTAGAAGATTCTGGTAAATTCCAGAGTGGTACCCTATCTGGAGCATTCCATTTCATTTGGAGTTTTGACACCACCCTAGGATTTGACCACGCCCCTGCTGCAGCTGATTGGATGTCAGGGACGCCTGACTCAAGGGCAGCCAATCCATGGTTTGGCCACCACTGGGCAGATATTGTTGGAGACTTTTTCCCATAAATGTTGATGATGCTAGTGGAACCAAGTGGTCCCCCACTCCAGTGTGGCTGCCAGAAGGACTCAGAGAGGAGAGGAGCTTTCTGTTCTCCTTCTCCCTTTTCCTCCTTGCTTCTCTTCCCCCTTCTCCTTCCCATTTATCATTGCTATGGTTACTCAGGGAGCACTTTATTTGTGCTGGGCACAGCCCAAAGCAGTTTGTATCTTTGAATGTGTTTAATCCTCACAGCAATGCTGTCAGGTGGGTAGTATTATTATTCCCATTTTTAGACGAGAAACAGGGAGGCTAAATAACTTGCCCACAGTCATAGGGTTCTAAGTGTTGGGGTCAGTCTTTGACCCCAGGTTGTCTGCCTCCCAGGTCTGTGCATTCTTATGCCTCCCTTAGAATCAGATCCTCTCAAGGGTCTTCCCTGGTGGTCCTGGTCAAGACTTCATCTTCCAATGCAGGAGGTGTGGGTTCAATCTCTGGTTGGGGAACTAAGATCCCACATACATCCCAGCCAAAAAACCAAAATATAAAATAGAAACAATATTGTGACAAATTCAATAGAGACTTAAAAAAAGAAAAGGATCAGATCCTGTCAGAGCTTAAAAGGTCTACAGAGGTCATCTCATCCACTAACTGCCATACTTTGGGATTTCACAGACCAATAAAAATAAACAGAGGATGGACATTGAGCTGCCAGCCTCTGATTTCATCAAGAGAGACAACAGGAGTGTTAAAACAAAGTATTACCTTCACCATCACTACAGAAAGGCCAGTTAAACACAAAAAGAGTAGGGAGGGCTTCCCAGGTGGCACTAGTGGTAAAGAATCCACCTGTCAATGCAGAAGATGCAAGAGATGCGAGTTTGATCCCTGGGTCAGGAAGATCCCCTGGAGAAGGAAATGGAAACCCACTCCAGTATTCTTGCCTGGAAAATTCCATAGACAGAGGCGCCTGGCAGGCTACAGTCCACGGGGTCATAAAGGGTGGTCATGACTGAGCGCACACACACACAACCTCAGAATAACGTACAGTCCTTTGAACTGAATAAACTAGGCCCGGTGAAAAACTCACTGTATTGATTTACTTTTCTAATTCTTCTCCTCAGCAAATAAAACTGAACGAGTTTGACTGGTGGGTATCTCTGGTTCTCTTCCACTTCTCCCTATTACCTATGACAAATCAGGGGCCTGGAGAGGGTGTGTGACATTGTTGAAGTCACACAGGTGTGGCAAGCAGGTCTGGAACTTGATTTCAGGTGTTTTGACTCCTGTGGCTGAACAGTATTACTTCCTGGGGTCGGGGTCGGGGGTCACCTTCAAATAGAAATGACTGAACTCCATGAAAGTTGTGTTTTCTGAGCCCTCAGAGGCAAGGGTTTGGAGGCCCTGGCCTTGGCCTGGACTCCTGGCTTTGTCAGTGTGTAGTCTCTTCTGCTACTGACCTCTTATAATTTTCACAACTACCCTGCGAGGTAGGTAATTCTGCTCTCATTTTAAAGACAGAGCAGCTAATGCTCAGGCTTCCCAGAGGGTCCAGTGTCACCTGCTCTGAGGGGGAAACTTAGCTGTCTGGCAGGACGGACTGTGAGACCTGCCTTTCCCAGGACAGGGATGTCACTAACTCGTTTCCAGTTGTTTGTTTCTGTTCCTTTATTTGTTAGAAGGAAAGACTCTGTGACTGGTGAGCTGACTCGCCCATCATGCATTTGCTGTCAAACACCTAGAACAGATATGCTTCCTTCTTTTACTTTCAGCCCCAGAAAGGCCCACCTTATCAATCTAACATCTCTGCTACTCTCTCCTCAGGCCCAGCTTAGCTGATTGGAAGATGAAACCCGAGGGACTGGCTTGGACCAATCAGATTCCTTTTAAACCAAGAGATAGAAAAAGCAGTTCCAGTTAATAGCAGATGCCTGAGCTAAAAGATCCTGTATCCTTGGATCACATCTCATTGGAATTGGAGCAACCATTTTGGACCTGGGTGAGATGAGAAGGCAGAGGAGGCAGAGAGGAGGTGGGAGGAGAAGAGGAAAAATGAGAAGTGGGGGGAAAGAAGAGAGTCCTGAGTCCCTCCTCCGCATGGGACTTTAGATGCTTTAAAAGCCACACTTTTATCTTGAGCTACTTAGAGTGGATTTCTGTTCTGTGAAATGAAAAGATCCTTAACCAGGACAGCTTGCTTTGGACCATATGCTGGTCTAGTTGCAGGAGCACAGAGAACTGTGGATCAGAGCTGTCAAGAAGCCCAGGTTCCAGCAGGAGCAGGAAACAGGTCCTCCTGTATGCACACATTCCAAAGTCCACATGCAACTGTGTGAACCTGATGTCTTTTTATGCCAAAGATGGAGGCTCCATGACTTTCTCTCAAACAGCTGACCCAGAAACAAGGCATGGCTCCATGTTTGAAAAGAACAAGAAACTAAATGAAGCCCATCTAAGAATGCATTTAAAAATTCTCCCAGTACCACCAATTTGTGTTTATCACAATGGATGGCTCATCCTAAGATCTCTAAATAAACATTAATCCTTGTTAAGCTCCTTGATGGCAAATGAGTGACAAGCAGTTAGAACAGAGAGGACTCTGTGTACCTGCCTCTCGGGAGGTTGGGCTGCTCCTGAAGCATACGCATTACTGGCACCTGGAACTGTGCTCTGAAGATCTGTTTGCCTTTTGAATCGTTTCATGGTGGTTCCTTTCGGTGCCTAGTATAACATAATGGTGGAGAAGGCAATGGCACCCCACTCCAGTACTCTTGCCTGGAAAATCCAACGGATGGAGAGGCCTGGTAGGCTGCAGTCCATAGGGTTGCTAAGAGTTGTACCTGACTGAGTGACTTCATTTTCACCTTTCACTTTCATGCACTGAAGAAGGAAATGGCAACCCATTCCAGTGTTCTTGCCTGGAGAATCCCAGGGACGTGGGAACCTGGTGGGCTACAGTCTATGGGGTCGCACAGAGTCGGACATGACTGAAGCGACTTAGCAGCAGCATAACATAATGGGGATTCCCAGGTGGTGCAGTGGTAGAGAATCTACCTGATAATGCAGGAGGACCAAGAGACATGGGTTTGATCCCTGGGAAGGAGGGGAGATCCCCTGGAGAAGGAAATGGCAACCCACTCCAGTACTCTTTATTTACATATTTTCTTTTTTTAAAAAAAGACAAACAGAAACCACATATTGTGTTTACTGCAAAGCAGGAACTGTGCTAAATGCTTTTTAAAATTGTTTTTAATTAATTTATTTTTAATTGGAGAATGATTGCTTACCAATATTGTGTTGGTTTCTGCCATATCACTCCAGTACTCTTGCCTGGAAAATTTCAAGGACAGGAGCCTGGCAGGCTACAGTCCACGGGGTTGCAAAAAGTCAGACATGACTGGGCATGTACACACACAACACACATAACATAATGATAAAATACCACTTCTACTATGGAATTGCTCCTGAAGACAACTGAGCACAAGTCCTCCAATTCAATGTGAAGAGCTGGACCTTCCCTGCACAATGTCTGGCACCTGCCTCCAGGCTACCTGAGCAAAGGGTGTCATTGTTTTATGTTGACACATAGTTTCAGAACTCAAAAATGAGACAGGACCTGTCATTTCCTGTGTCAGTGTGTTATCAGGAGAGTGGCAGTGGAACTGGGAAGACTGCTCCCCTCTCCTTGACACTGGCTGGGGTTTGGTGGTGCTCACATCAGCACAAGTTAAATTTGCGAAGTTGCTTGTGCTCTTCCAATGCAGGGCATTGATGAAGGTCAAGTTCTATTATTAGTATACTTGCTGGTTTCTTATTCTGGAGTCAACCAGTCTTCGACTGTTTACTGAAAGCCAGACTCTGTGGCAGGGACTGGGCGCATAGCCATTAATAAGATGTCAAGGGACTTTCCTGGTGGGCCAGAGGTTAAGACTCTGAACTCCCAATGCAGGGGGCTCAAGTTCAATCCCTGGTCAGGGAACGAGATCCCATACGCCGCAACTAAGAGCTTGCATGGCACATTGAAGATCCCGCATGCTAAAGACCCAACACAGCCAAAGGAAAAAAAATGCAGTCATTCCCTACCTTCATGGATCTCACAGTCTAGGGTAGAGGATGAAAAGGTGGGAGTCTGAGTTGGGGAGAGAGTTGCTGTACCCCATAGACTTGTCTTATTTGGCCCTCAGCGTGCTTTGAAAACCTTTGAGATGTGGCTGCAGACACTGGGCCCATCCCCTCGTGGCAACTGTCAGCCGGCACTGTGCAATGGCTTTCTCTCCAGCTGAGAAACTCCCTTCTTCGTTACGGTCCTCACCAGGGTCAGCTGTCACGTGACAAGCCTCACCAAGCTTGTCCTCCTTATCTTATGGTAGGAAATATTTGTGTCCCTGTCTTATGAAAAGTAGGAAAACATAGACCAAGAGAACCACATTTATCAAGAAAAAAACAGCAAAGGCTGCACTTTTTCATCATTGAAAGACTATCCTCTGTGTTTATTTATATACTTATAAATATTTATTATTATAAATACATTTAATAAGGAAAAATGTGTCTATGCCAACTTCTCTGACACATGGACTATTTCACTCATTTGTATCATGTATCCAGCACTGTTGGACACATACTTTTGATCTTTGATCCAGCCCTGTTGGACACATACTTTTGATCTTTGATCCAGTTGTTTCGAAGATTTTCCCTCCAACAGGTATCCAATTAGGTAGTTGGGGTACACAAAAACTTTGGGGCTTCCCTGATAGCTCAGTTGGTAAAGAGCCTGCCTGCAATGCAGGAGACTCGAGTTAGATTCCTGGGTCAGGAAGATCCACTGGAGAAGGGATAGGCTCCCAGCTCCAATACTCTTGGGCTTCCCTTGTGGCTCAGCTGGTAAAGAATCCAGCTGCAATGTGGGAGACCTGGGTTTGATCCCTAGGTTAGGAAGATCCCCTGGAGAAGGAAAAGGCTACCCCACTCTGGTATTCTGGCCTAGAGAATTCCAGGGACTGTATAGTCCATGGGATCACAAAAAGTTGGACACAACTGAGCGAATTTTACTTTTCACACAAAAACTTTAAAAATAGCTTCATTTAATGAATGCAAAAGATTGGGGTCAATGCAGGTGTCTCCCATATTGTTCCAGTTTAGAAAATGAATGCTGTTACCAGATGTTGGGGCTAAATTAAGATTCATGCTGGTTTTTCCCTCCCTTATTCCCATCTGTGGCTCTTGGGTACAAAATGGGTTCTTTCTGTTTCCAAATGACTTGTCATTTATTGCTTTCTGAATTTGATGGCAAACTCTCTTTTAAGACAATGCAGATCAGCCATGTAAAGATCCTTAGGACTATTTAGAACTTGGAACTAAGAGCTACCTATTAGTAGAATCAGGATTCAGGGTATCAGAGACAAGTGGGCCGTGGAAGCTCATGTAATCTCATTGTCTCTTCTTAGAGATAGGGACACTAGGAGCTAAGAGACTCAAGGTCACCTGTTTGCCAAGGTAATTATAATAGGAAGATATAGACAGAAAGTCTTCTGTGCACAGTTACTTATCTGACAAGGAGCTACTATCATTTTGGTTAAAAAAGAATGTAAATTGAGAAAAACGTCCTGGAGAAAAAATTTTTGGTCTTTCATGGCTAAGTATGAAAAGAAAGAGGAGAGAAATTTACTCTCAGTTGATTGGTTTGAGGTTTGAAAGATTTAGCTTCACACCTTCATACAAAAATTTTAATTTTCATGTACATCCAAATTAATGGTATTCCCAGGTGACTCAGTGGTGAAGAATCCATCTGCCAAGGCAGGAGGCACAGGAAACTCAGGCTCACTCTCTGGGTCAAGAAGATCACGTGCAGGAGGAAATAGCAACCCACTCCAGGTCTCTTGCCTGGAAAATCCCATCACAGAGAAACCTGGCAGGCTACAGATCATAGGGTTGCAAAGAGCTGGACATGACTGAGTGGCTGAGTGTGAGCACACATAAATGTTTAACAACTGCCTTTCTGCACAAAAAATGCTGTGCCCTATGGCATTTGTCAGTTTCTGCAGTGCCAATACTTCTTCTTAGTGGTTGGAGTATTGATACCACAGGTAACGTTGCTTCACTCCATGCACACAAGTTGCTCTCTGATATTGTCTTTGCAGCCATATTGTTCAGAGGTCACCTAAATCTTGATTTCTGGCAACTTTCCAATCTCTCTGGTGTGATGCCTTGGAAGAAGCATGAGGCAAGCCCATCACCCTCACCATTGCTTTGTACAAATACCCAGGTCACTTGTCTAGACGGTCAGCAAACACAGATGGAGAACCTAGTATGTGTCCGACCTTGTGTAAAACCCGGCAGATTCAGGAGTGAACCAGACATTCATGGTCCTTGTCATGCCTAGAGCTGATCACCAGTGAGAATTCAGTAGAGCTCTATTGTCTGGTGGCTGGGCTATCTGCCGTTGTGTACCTAGCCAACTTTATAAAGTAAAGAAAATGACTGGGGACTTCCCTGGTGATCCAGCGGTTAAGAATCCACCTTGTAATTCAGAGGACATGGGTTCAATCTCTGGTTGGGGAACTAGAATCCCACATACCTCAGGGCTACTGAACCCACGAGTCACAGCTGGAGAGAAGCTTCCATGCCATAACTAAGACACCATGCAGCCAAAAAGATAAAAATAAAGCAAATGACTATAAAATGCCCTAGGAATCCCTTTTCTTCTCTATTGAACTTGCAAACCCAACTTTCCTACATAGCATTTAGATGTCAGGGATGTTGGAAAATATTCCCATTTGCAAAACATCTTTAATGTAGATTCACTGTAATTCCCGAAGTAAAGCTACTTCCTATAGCATTTTTAGGAGTGGAGGCCTTCCCCACCACAACTGCAGGGATAGTGGAGATCTTTATATCTTTTTTGGCAAACATGTCAATGGCAAATCACTTACCAATGATTGCTAAATGATCCTTTGTGTTGTTCTATTAAAACACTACTGTTGTTGAAAGACTAAGTCCCCATTTTTCCTGGTCCAAATGTGTAGGTGCCGAGGCTGCAGGTGCAGATAAAGTAAGCACAGGTTTCCCTTGTGTGAAGCTTTGTGCAAAGAAGATTTGCCATGCAAGCTTCGTGCCCCATTCAACCACTAATCAGAAAGGGGAGTCAATCCTTGGGGTAAACACACAATGAAACTGCAATTGTCAGTTCTGACAGTGGGTCAGAGACCTCAACCCCAAACTCTTGGAGACGTGCTTGATGACAGACCCTCCTTGGCTGTAACTATTAACAGCTTATTCTTTGAAATTAGTATAATCCCTAAAAAGAGCTAAGGAATTCTCACTGTAGCAGAATTGGAGGCCAGGGGAGCTGGTCTTTCCCATTAAATGTATTCAAAGAAGAAACACTTCGGTCTGTGCAGTTATGGACTGGTTTGGGGCTTCTCTGATAGCTCAGTTGGTAAAGAATCCATCTGCAGACTTTTGAACTCTGTGGGAGAAGGTGAGGGTGGGATGTTTTGAAAGAACAGCATGTATATTATCTATGGTGAAACAGATCACCAGCCCACGTGGGATGCATGAGACAAGTGCTTGGGCCTGGTGCACTGGGAGGACCCAGAGGAGTCGGGTGGAGAGGGAGGTGGGAGGGGGGATTGGGATGGGGATACGTGTAACTCTATGGCTGATTCATGTCAATGTATGACAAAACCCACTGAAATGTTGTGAAGTAATTAGCCTCCAACTAATAAAAAAAAATTAAAAAAAAAAAAAAAAGAATCCATCTGCAATGCTGGAGAAGGCAATAGCACCCCACTCCAGTACTCTTGCCTGGAAAATCCCATGGACGGAGGAGCCTGGTAGGCTGCAGTCCATGGGGTCTCGAAGAGTCGGAGATGACTGAGCAACTTCACTTTCACTTTTCACTTTCATGCATTGGAGAAGGAAATGGCAACCCACTCCAGTGTTCTTGCCTGGAGAATCCCAGGGACGGCGGAGCCTGGTGGGCTGCCATCTATGGGGTCACACAGAGTCAGACATGGTAGAAGTGACTTAGCAGCAGCAGCCATCTGCAATGCAGGAGATTCCAGTTTGATTCCTGGGTCAGGAAGATCTGCTGGAGAAGGGATAGGCTACCCACTCCAGTATTCTTGGGCTTCCCTTGTGGCTCAGCTGGTAAAGAATCCATCTGCAATGTGGGAGATCTGGGTTTGATCCCTGGGTTGGGAAGATTCCCTGGAGAAGGGAAAGGCTACCAACTCCAGTATTCTGGCCTGGAGAAGTCCATGGACTGTATAGTCCATGTCATCACAAAGAGTCGGACACAACTGAGCGACTTACACTTTCAATTCACTTGTGATTTAGTGCTTATGTACAAATCATTGACCACTAAGAATGATTTGTTATCCTAGCTGAAGCTTACTTAGAAAGCTTGGGAGAGCAGGAGGGGGTTTCTACCAAATGAATCTATTTAGACAAGAGAGAACAGTTTTAACCTAACTCTAGGAGAATACTGTTCATGAAAACATGTGCTCCACTACACAGGTCTTTCTAGAGACGTGAGTACTCAGTTAACGTTCCTAAGGTGCTTTCCTCTAAATTGCCTTTGTCTCCTTCAGAGCACGTCTATTATAAGGGTGAGGAAGATGCTGGTGGTGGAGTGGACTTGGCTGCTGAAAGTTTCAGTGGGGACACATATGTGGGTCAGCTTATCCTGGAGATTCTTCTTCACTTGGCTTGAAGGAAAGGGAAACTAAGAGTAAGAGTTTAAGACATTCCCCAGGAACGGTGGTTTCTCCCATCAGGAGATTCATCTGGGAATGGGCTTCAGGGCCATCTGGGGCTTAGCTGTGAACTGACATTAGGTGTGTGTGCCTGCGATTCAAGCCTCCCAAACGCTGCTCAGATATGCAGATCATCCCACCCTAATGGCAGAAAGCAAAGAGGAACTAAAGAGCCTCTTGATGAGGGTGAAAGAGGAGAGTGAAAAAGCTTGCTTAAAACTCAGCATTCAAAAAGTTAAGATCATCTGGTCCCATCACCTCACAGCAAATCGACGGGAAAAAATGGAAACGGTGATAGATTTTTTTTTTCTTCGTTGGCTCCAAAATCACTGTAGACAGTGACTGCAACCATGAAATTAAAAGATGCTTGCTCCTTGGAAGAAAAGCTATGACAAACCTAGACAGCATATAAAAAAACAGAGACATTACTTTGCTGACAAAGGTCCATGTAGTCAAAGCTATGGTGTTTCCATTAGTCATGGATGGATATGAGAGTTGGAAATAAGGAAGGCTGAGCACCAAAGAACTGATCCTTTTGAATTGTGGTGCTGGAGAAGACTCTTGAGAGTCCCTTGGACAGCAAGGAGATCAAACCAGTCAATCCTAGAGGAAATCAACTGTAAATATTCATTGGAAGGACCGATGCTGAAACTGAAGCTCCAGTACTTTGGCCACCTGATGTGAAGAGCTAACTCATTGGAAAAGACCTTGATACTGGGAAAGATTGAGGGCAGGAGAAGGAGGGCAACAGAGGATGCGATGGGTGGATGGCATCACTGACTCAATGGACTCAATGGAATTTGAGCAAACTCCAGAAGATGGTGTTGGATAGGGAAGCCTGGTGCGCTGCAGTCCATGGGGTTGCAAAGAGTTAGACACAACTTAGTGACCGAGTAATAGCAACGAAACTCTGTCCAGGTTCACTGCTGTTTGCCTGTATATCTGTGTGACTGTGGCTGACGGCTGTGCTACCTGAAGGCTGACTTTTAATGAACGCAGCTATGTGCCAGGTACCGCTTCATTCCCACACACCATCGTGTCAATTCTTCATGAAAACTGAGTGGAGTGTTTATTGTGTTCCCATTATAGAGATGAGGACACCGAGGCCCAGAAGGTGAACTGATTCCCCTGAGCTTTCTCAGCTGGGAAGCAGTGGCTCTGGGACTTGAACCCAAGACTGTTTGGTTCCAGTACCCTTGCTCCTAACTACTCTTCTGCCTCCTCTTATTCCCAGAATTTGACACTTAAGCAAGGGGCTGGTCCAGTGGTTCTCACTCCCTGGATATACCTTAGAATTATAGGGAGAAGGTTTTATCGTTTTTTAAAAAAATACCAGTGCCTAGGACCGTTCCAGATGATCAAATCAGAATTCTAGAGATGGGACCCAGGCATTGGTCATTTGAAAGAACTCTGCTGGGTGAGTTCACTGGGCCCAAGAGCTGCTGATCAGCCCAGTGGTTTTGAGATGGCGTTTGGATTTGAGTTGTCCACCACTGCAGAGGAACAGTAGAGCCAAGCTGTGGACTTTGGAGCTCCAAGCCAAGGAGAGGGGTTTCTGAAAATCCATGTGGCCCGGGTAAACTTGCCTGCTGAACACCAATGGGGAGACTTCAGTAGTCATGTGGTCCTGGGTCAGCCACATGAGCACTTAGAGTCTGAATATCCCAGTCTGGAACATGGAATTCATGCGCTCTCCCTCATGGAGTTCTAAGACCAAGATTACAAACTGGGACCATGGAATGGCCCAAGGACAGGCCCTGACCCACTGATATATTGATCTTTTCTTGGATTGGTGTGAACTTGGTTTTTGAATTAAGTACTAAGCTTTCTGGGCTTCACAGGTGATGCTAGTGGTAAAGAACCTGCTTGCCAATGCAGGAGATATAAGAGACCTGGGTTCAATCCCTGGATCAGGAAGATCTCCTGGAGGAGGGCATGGCAATCCACTTTAGTATTCTTTTTTTTTACCTTAAAAAAATTTTTTTTGGCCACTTTATTTATTTTTTAATTGAAGGATAATTACTTTACAGAATTTTGTTGTTTTCTGTCAAACACCAACAAGAATCAGCCATAGGTACACCTTAGTATTCTTGTTGAGAGAAACCCCATGGACAGAGGAGCCTGGTGGGCTACAGTCCGCAGGGTTGCAAAGAGTCAGACATGATTGAAGAGACTGAACATGCATGTACTAAGTTTTTAGAATTAGGAGATTACATAGTTATACTTCAATTTCAAAAAAGAAGAATCACAAAATTATTACAAAAATCTCTATTTCCAACTTCTCTTGGAAAACTGGAAGATGTGCCCCTGTGTTAGAGGAACCACTGACCAAAACTGCAAACCTTGGCCAGGCCCGATAGTAACCATTTGCATGAGTTATCTTTAACAAGAGGTCCTGGTAAGGAACGTGGAACAAGCTACCAACACCCAGAAGAATTCAGGCAAGGTCAAAAGGAGAGAGGAAACGCCAGTCCCTATGTCCTACCAACCTCCCAGAATCCTCCTCACTGGAATCCATTATGACTGAGCAATGCCCTCATCACCAGGAAGGACCCTGAGTCAGAGGGATTGACCAGAAGCAACCTGAAACAAACCCAGTTACCGTAAAACCTGGAACTGTAAGCCATGTGGCAGAGCAGTCCTCCTGGATTCATTTCCAAGGGTCAGACAAGAGCCCACTCTCTGGCTCTGGAAGGGGTCCCCCTTCCTGCAATATCTGCACCTCAGTTTTCTCATCTCTGTAATGGGTCTGTGGTCCAGTGGGCAAAACCAGAGGACCTTGGCTTCCTCTCTGATGGGACACAGGTGCCCCCAGCATCTCCCCAGCTCCACCGGCTTTATGGCCTCACATTAGCCTGGGTGCTCACTTTCTTTCCCAGACTAGCCCCAAGGCCTTGTGAATTGGTGACCTCCTACTGAACATTAAATTAGATAATATATTTTTAGAGGCATAATCATTGAAATTCCTCTTGCCTGTATTTTATTACTGTTTTTCTCTCTTGCTCAGCTTTTCTGGGTCTCCTGCCTCCCTTGGAATGATCATGCCCAGTCTTTCACGGAGGCATTCTTGGAGCTCTCTTCCAGCTTCTGTGATGGGAGGAGGGAACTCCTCTTTGAACATGTCCCTGGTTCCCACCAACCCAGCTGCCATGCACCAAAGACCACAATTTCCACCAGAAAACACAGGGAGTGGTTGCTCTGGCAACCGCCAAGTTGTCCCTTCAGGTTGGCACACTTTGCCATGGGAAACCAGAGCAGCCCGTTGCCTGAAGGGGAGGCAGTGGGTGCAGAGGGCAGAGATGGGGTGTGGGTCACAGGAGGCGGCTCCCAGTGCTCCTGCCTGGTCCCCTCTCTGCAGGGGGCCCTCTGCTGGCCCAGCCCACTCCTTCTGTAACAGGAGTGGACCACCATCGGGGTCTTTTCCCAAGTGAAATGGTAATAGTGTGCCAGAGAGTGATGACAAAGAGAAATGCTGTTCACTTTGAGAAACCTTTGTTTCTTGGACTGAAAGCATTCTGAACCATTTATATTTGTGTGCGTGTGTGTGTTACGCTCAGTGGCTCAGTCGTGTCTGACTCTTTGTGACCCCGTGGATTATAGCCCACCAGGTTCCTCTGTCCATTGGATTTTCCAGAATACTAGAATGGGTTGCCATGCCCTCCTCCAGGGGATCTTCCTGACCCAGGGATCAAACCTGCATCTCCTGCATTGCAGATGGATTATTTTTGGCTGAGCCACCAGGGAAACCCATTTATATTTATAACATTTACTCTTTATTTATAGAGAATAAATTACATTTTAGGGGTACCAAATGAACAATTCAGATTCTCAGCTTTGAACCCAGTCCCGAGAACTTTGGTTAGAGGTACTCTAACAAGTAGGGGCATTTAGAAAGAGAAAGAGAGGGAGAGACACTCTTCTTCATGTTCTCTGGTAATAATGAGCAGAGAAGAGAATATGGTGTCGATGCCCCATGGGGGCAGAGGAGCGATGAGAAGGATCCAGGTAGCCTTTTAATCCTTTTCCTAATCTCTGGGTGGATTATACCTGCACTTTCCTCCCTGTGGTTAAACATGGCTAGTGAAAGCCTTTGCTGTTTCTGCTGGTGTTTGAGCGTGAGGACCAGGCTGGGCGGCTTTGATGCCACCAAGCTGAGAATCCCTCCCTCCTAATGGCCCCCACCGCTGACTCACTCAAGCCAGGCTGCTATTAACATATCGAAGGCCTTGACCTAGAAAGGAATGAACCCCCAGAGCAGATAAGAGTTGCTCTCATGGTGCTTTGTTATTTGTAGCCAACCAGCCAACAGATATTTTATTGAGCGCCTGTGTACAAGGCACGGTGCGCGCACAAATTGCGCAGAGCTTAGCATATTTACAGAATATTAGATTTGTGCCGGACCTAGCTGCATAAATAGAGATGCCCTGAATCCTCTACAGGGGTTTAATTTGATTCCTCCCATCCTAGAGTGCTGTGCAAAATCTTACAAGGAGGATGGTACATCAGTAATTGTTCCTCATGGTAAGGAAGTGGAGGAGAACCATCTTCACTGCGATCAGGGGCCTCCCACTGTAATTAGAAGTGCAGGCAGAGCCTGTGCATGTCTGTGACAGTGCCTACGTGAGTTCCCTGGATACCGACTTGGTGATGGGTCCGAAGCTGATTGCCCAGGGGCAGAAGAGTAATAGGGCTAATGGAGTTGAGACCCATGGGGCCTTATCTTTTTATATTCATAATATATCTAATGTAAATGGACGTTCAGATTTATGTTGTTCTATTTGCATTTCAATTTACAACCAGCACACTTGCTGGATAAAGTGATATTTCTGGGGAGCAGGGAAGGGTGAACAAAGCAGAAATGATGGGGGAGGGAATGCTTTGTGAGAATTAAGGCTGCGGTGTCGTGGGGCGAGGGGCAGGGAAGGATGGAGTTTGGAAAAGAGGCATTGCTGGGCAGGGTGGAGGCAGCACCCTAGCTGGAGAGAGCTGGAGAGAGGTTGGGTCCAGAGAACTGGGCAGGGGAAGGAGCCACCATTCGCTCAGGTTGGGGGTCTGCCTAGCTAAGGGATTTCTGATCCCAGGGTTGTGTCTGGATAAGCAGGAGGGGCTGAGAGAGAGCCAGATAGAGAGAGAGAGAGAAAGCAAGCTAGCACGAGGTCAGGACGCCAACCTCTTCCATGGCCCCTGTGCCCCATAGACTGAGGCAACACCCCATCTTCTCAGTCTCAACACTGGCCTCTCGCCACTGGACAGCTTATGTACCCTTGACATGTAGTGATATTGGCAAAGGTTTATTTAGAAATCAATGTCTGATATTATGGTAATGATCTCATTTCATGCTAATGGCAAAGCCCCATGTGAGGAAGACCTTCTCACGATTCCCTTCCCTGAGGAAACTGACCAGTGGTGAGAGATCAGAGGGCTTCCCTGGTGGCTCAGTGGTAAAGAATTCACCTGCCAAGGCAGGAGATGCAGGAGGCATGGATTCTATCCCTGAGTCAGGAAGTTTCCTTGGAGGAGGAAATGGCAATCTGCTTTAGCATTCTTGCTGGAAAATTCCAAGGACAGAGGAGCCTGGCAGGCTACAGTCCATGGGGCCAAAAAGAGTCATACATGACTGAGCATCTGCATATGAACAATAGATCAGAAGTTGATTGCCAAGGGGCAGAAGAATAGCAGAAGCAGATCCTATTCCAACAGGAGAAGAATATCGGATACTGAGGTCCAGAGATGTGAGAGCTGCTGAGGCTACAAAGCCGGTAAGTGGTAGAGACAAGGGGTCCAGAAATTCTGGTTCCCCAACCAGCCACACATTTCTTGCTTCTTTACCCATCTCTTGGGATAACCTCTGCTTCTCCCAACTTGTCAACATTCACCCTCCACCAAGACTCAGCTCAAACAACACCTCCTCTCTCATGTCCTCTCCTGCTTGGCTGCATTCATCTAGGTTTCTCTCCCCCTGGCCGCAGTGAAAACAGTGCAATGTTGACAAGCAGCAGCCATCTCTCCCTTCCACCATCATCATCGAATCCTGGCTGAAGAATCTGCAGGAAACAACGTGACCTTGTCTGCAGTCCCACGGCCTGTGTACTGAGCGCTCCTCTGGGTAACACCCTGTCTGTGGGTTTTGATAATTGCTTATACTAAGGATTATATTCTCTTTTCTCTTTTGTTATCTTAAAAAAAAAAAATAGATGAAGAAAACTCAGGCTGCTTGTGTTTTGGCTGATACTAATGAACTTATCCTTTAAAAGAAAATCCCCAAATTTCCCTAGTCTAAATCAGACATCTCTTTAAACAGGAAGAATATATTGTACCCACCGTTGACTCTGGCACACTGGGAAGAAAGAAAATAGAGAATGATGAAATATATCCCCTTTGCTCCAGCCTTGAAGAAACCTGCCAGTATTTTTTTCCAGCCTCAGGGTTTTTGCATTGGATGGTCTCTCCACCTGGGATCTTTACACTTACATCTCTACTCAGCTGGTTTCTAGACTCAGGTCTCAGGTCAAATGTCTAATTACCTTGGCTTATATGCTTTCCCATTCAATCCTCTTTTGTATTACTCTGTTTTCATTTTCTTCCTAGCGTTTATCTTTCTCTAAAATTTTCTTGGGACTTCCCTGGTGGTCCAGTGGCTAAGAATCTGTATTCCCAATGCAGGGGACCCAGGTTTTATAACTGGTCGGGGAACTAGATCCCACGTGCTACAACAAAGGGCTTCCCAGGAGGCTCAGTGGTGAGAAGTCCACCTGCCAATACAGGACCTGCAGGAGACACGGGTTCAATCCCTGGGTCAGGAAGTTCCCTTGGAGGAGGAAATGGCAACTGACTCAGTATACCTGCTAGGATAATCCCATGGACAAAGAGTTGGACACGACTGAGTGACTAGGCATGTACGCCACAGCTAAGAGTTCACATGCCACAACTAGAGATCCTGTATGCCACAACGAAGACTGAAGATCCTGTGTGCCACAGCTAAGACTCGGCACAGCCAAAGAAATAAACAAGTGACAATAAATAAATAAATATTTTAAAATTAAAGTTTTCTTGTTTCTTTCCTTATTCATTGTGTGTCTTCCCATTAAATATGCGTTCCTTGAGTTCAGGGAACTGGTGTGCCTTTTTCATCTCTGTGCTCCAGGTCCTCAGCAGTGCCTGGCACAGGTAGGTGCCACACAAACACATGCTGAAGGAGTAGCTCCTGCTGTGCAATGGGTGTGCTCCACGACAGGTGTCTGTACATTGGAATTTTATAACTTGAACCATGGACTTAATTAATAGCAGGAGGTTCTTCCATTTCCAATCTGAAGACTTCCACGACCAAACATCTAGAAACACGGGACAAAGTATAACAAGTCCCTTCTCAGACGCTTCACTGAACTTGCAAAAAAGGGAAATTTCCAAAAACCAAGCATTAAGAAGAAGCTGAAAGTCCATCCTAACGGAGATCAGTCCTGGGTGTTCATTGGAAGGACTGATGCTGAAGCTGAAACTCCAATACTTTGGCCACCTGATGCAAAGAGTTGACTCATTGGAAAAGACCTTGATGCTGGGGGTACTGGGGGCAGGAGGAGAAGGGGATGACAGAGGATGAGATGGCTGGATGGGATCACTGATTCGATGGACATGAGTTTGAGTAATCTCTGGGAGTTGGTGATGGACAGGGATGCCTGGCGTGCTGTGATTCATGGGGTCACAAACAGTCAGACACGACTGAGTGACTGAACTGAACTGAACTGAATTGAAGAAGAAGCTGAAAACAAGAGTGGTGTGTGGGGGCTGAGGCCTTGGCTGTTGCAGATGTTAGCAACCGTGGGGGGCTTGGTTTTCTGTGGAGAAAGGAGACAAGCCTTGGACCTGATCAAGGTGGGAAGATGGAGTTAAGGCCAGTGTGCATTTGGGATTTTTTAAGGGTTACGGATCATGCAGAAAATATGTACCTCTTATCAAAAGGAGATAGCAAGCACATGGTGTGCTCTGTCCTAAATAAAAAAGGGCTTTCCCAGAGAATTCTCAACAGTTTGTTGGCTCAAAAGTACAGGGTTCAAACTCACATTGCCCATGTGGTCCAGGAAACCTCAAGATGAGAAGGGAATGCAAAGAGCTGCCTGATGTCTGTACCACAGGCAGGAGTAAGGGCAGCCCAAGATGAATTCTTTCCCAAAGAGTAGCCTTTTACTTGAGAAAGACCTTCACCTTCAGGGACTTAAACTTACATCCTATTGGTCAGATCTCTTCCTCATGCACCTCCCTTCTCCCAGCTGCAAGAAGACTTGTGGGTTGAGTATTTTTAGCTGGGCACAGTGCTGAGGGAATAATTTTGGATTCTGCTAACAAGAAAGGAGGAGGAATAGGCACTGGTTAGGAAGCTGGTGTTGTCAGACACTAGGTATAAAGATAGAAAGACAGACACTAAAGCGTCATGATAATATGATTATCTACATATGCAACTTCAAAGACTCTACTGAAAAGTTAATAGAGTTAATAAGTGAGATCAGCATGTACACTCATAAGATCAGTATCCAAAAATTAATTGCCTTCCTAGAGATAGACAAGAGCTTCACAGGTGGTTCAATGGGTAAAGAATTCACATGCAATACAGGAGACTCAGATGTGGGTTTGATCCCTGGGTCAGGAAGATCCCTTAGAGGAGGGCATGGCAACCTACTCCAGTATTCTTGCCTGGAGAACACCATGGACAGAGGAGTCTTATAGGCTACAGTCTATAGGGTCATGAAGAGTTGGATATGACCAAAGCCACTGAGCACACAGGCATAGACCAACAACCATTTATGATAGCAGCAGAAACACTAAAGTATCTAGGAGTAAATTAGTATATGCCAGCAAGGTACGGCTAAAATTGTAAAATTATTCAAAGATATAATGTTAGACTTAAATGGAGAGATCAATCATGTTCATGGATGGGAAAAACCAACAGCATAAGGATAAAAGGAGCAAATACCTTAAGATTTCCAATCCCATGCAATGCCTTAGAGAACTCTCATGCATGTACTGTAGACGATGAAAGACTTTTCACAGTAGGTTTGTTTCAATAGTGAAAAGTAAGAAACAATCTAGTTTCTATCAAGTGAGTGTAAGTAAATTTGGTGTGTTCATTCAGTGAAATAATCTATAGTAGTAAGCTATGACAAACCTCGATAGCATACTAAAAAGCAGAGACATCACTTTACTGACAAAGGTCCATATGGTCAGAGCTATGGTTTTTCTAGTGGTCATGTGAAAGTTGGGCTATAAAGAAGGCTGAGTGCCAAAGAATTGATGCTTTCAAATTATGATGTTGGAGAAGACTTCTGAGAGTTCCTTGAATAATAAGAAGATAAATCAGTCAATCCTAAAGGAAATCAACTCTGAATATTTATTGGAAGGACTGATGATGAAACTCCAATACTTTGGCCACCTTATGTGAAGAGTTGACACATTGGAAAAGACCCTGATGCTGGGAAAGACTGAAGGCAAAAAGATGAGATGGTTAGATAGCATCACCAACTCAATGGACATGAATTTGAGCAAATTCCAGGAAATGGTGGAGAACATAGGAGCCTGGCGTGCTGCAGCCCATGGGATTGAAAAGAGTTGGACACAACTTAGTGACTGAACAACAATAACAAGAATGAATGAACTGTAGTCAATGTGCCAACATGAGTAGATTCAAGAATAAAGTATTAAGCTGAAAAGCAACTCACAGAAAGAAAAATACAAAAATATTCCACTTATATAGTGAAGACATGCAAAACAGAAGTATACATTGTTTAGGGAAATAAAAATATGAAACAATTAAAAAATGCATAAACTTGAGAAGCACCAAGTTCAAGGTGGGTGTTACTTTTGGGTGTTGGAAAGAAGGGGATGATTGGCCCCAGTTGGTGAGGGATCTAATGGGAGCTTCAAATGTGTTCCTAATTCTTTAGATATTAATTGAGTAGTGGCTTCATGGATGCTAACAGCAGTATCCTTTTTATCTTTTTTTTTTTTTTTAAGACTGTGAAACATTTCAAAATAAATGGAAAAACTTAAAAAGTGCACTAGTAAAACATCTTGATTCTTGGAATCAATTCACGAACTATTTCCAGTTCAAAGGATTTTTAAGGATTATCTATTCCAACCCCTTCATCTAATAGATTCTGACACTCAGACCAAGAATGACTGACTGAGTTTTTCACAGACACATACCAGTTAATGGCAAAGTCAACACTAGAACTCAGGACTTTACTTATATAGAATTGTTTTATAAAATGAAAGACCTCTGTATCTACCAGTTTTGTAGGTTATAATTTCTACTTATTGTATTTATTTTTTTTCATTTATTTTTATTAGTTGGAGGCTAATTACTTTACAATATTGTATTTCTTGAAAGCAGGATATATGGTATTCCAAATATAGATAGGAAATAGGCCAAAGATAGGCTGTATTGAGGAAGTTAAGGAGAAGAAAATGCATTATACTTTTGTTACAGAGTTCAAGCTTGCTTTGCTTGCCAGGCAAGAGGCCAGTGAATTTGAGAAACAAGGTGTTGAAGCAAGGAATATGACTTTATTTGGAAAGCCGACTCACCAAGAAGATGGCAGACTAATGCCTCAAAATCACCATCTTGTTGGGATTTGGATGCTAGGTTCCTTTATGGATCAGAGATGGGGGGAGGTGAGGAAAGAAAGTAAAAAGGCCATTTTAATCTTTTAAGAACTTCCTAGAATGGCAAGCCTCAGACAAAAGGATGTGTTAATTTTTTCCTCCCTGCCATCTATACGTGGACAGGATCCTAAACAAAGGCACTTTAGCTTAATAGTCAGGCAGAGCAACAGGATTCTCTGAAAATGAAGGCCATTATGTGTGATTATAATAACAAAAATGGCCAAAGAAATTGATCTAGCATGAAAGAGTCAAAACTGACTCTTCCTTTTTACACTTTGATAGCATTCAGTTCAGTTCAGTCACTCAGTTGTGTCCGACTCTTTGCGACCCCGTGAATCGCAGCACGCCAGGCCTCCCTGTCCATCACAAACTCCTGGAGTTTACTCAAACTCATGTCCATCGAGTCAGTGATCCCATCCAGCCAACTCATCCTCTGTTGTCCCCTTCTCCTTCTGCCCCCAATCCCTCCCAGCATCAGGGTCTCTTCCAATGAGTCAACTCTTTGCATGAGGTAGCCAAAGTGTTGGAGTTTCAGCTTCAGTATCAGTCCTTCCAATGAACACCCAGGACTGATCTCCCCTAGGATGGACTGGTTGGATCTTCTTGCAGTCCAAGGGACTCTCAAGAGTCTTCTCCACCACCACAGTTCAAAAGCATCAATTCTTCAGCGCTCAGCTTTCTTCACAGTCCAACTCTCACATCCATACATGACCACTGGAAAAACCATAGCCTTGACTAGACGGACCTTTGTTGGCAAAGTAATGTCTCTGTTTTTAATATGCTATCTAGGTTGGTCATAACTTTCCTTCCAAGGAGTAAGCGCCTTTTAATTTCATGACTGAAATCACCATCTGCAGTGATTTTGGAGCCCCCCAAAATAAAGTCTGACACTGTTTCCACTGTTTCCCCATCTATTTCCTTGAAGTGATGGGGCCAGATGCCATGATCTTAGTTTTCTGAATATTGAGTTTTAAGCCAACTTTTTCACTCTCCTCTTTCACTTTCATCAAGAGGCTTTTTAGTTCCTCTTCACTTTCTGCCATAAGGGTGGTGTCACCTGCATATCTGAGGTTATTGATATTTCTCCTGGCAATTTTGATTCCAGCTTGTGATTCTTCCAGCCCAGACTTTCTCATGATGTACTCGGCATATAAGTTAAATAAGCAGGGTGACAATATACAGCCTTGACGTACTCCTTTTCCTATTCGGAACCAGTCTGTTGTTCCATGTCCAGTTCTATCTGTTGCTTCCTGACCTGCATATAGCATTAGGATAAATCTATTGACATGTGGTTTACAAAGGGAGATCCTAGTGGAGGAATGGACACCTGGGGTTTAAAATGTATGCCAATTCCAAGATTCTGAGAGTCTCTGACTGGGGTCAGAGGGCTGGATTTGAGCTTGGATCCTGTCCCTGGCTCATTCAGTACACTTAAGCAAGTCCCTAACATTTCAGATCCTCCTTGTCCCTAGGTGCACAGAAAGGGGGCCAAACACTGTGCTTTTTCAGGTGAATTCCAGATCCAAGAGAGTTTACTCTCGGGAAGTAAGACTCCAGTGGCTGCTCTTTGCAATTGAGACTGGATGTTAAAGCAGGAAAGATGTTTCTTGGGGAAAAAAAAAACACAAAAACAAACTCCCTAAAGTTGATTTGCCAAAGCGGATAAACATCCTCCACATCTGTTCACGTAGGAGTGCGAGGCCTGAGTTTTCTAGGAAAGTCTATTTAGACGCTGACACAGATTGCATTTCCTTTTAAAGCAACAAGAGTGATAAAGTATCTTAGTATAAAATCAATAGAAAGCAGTTTAGTGGTCTCTGAAGTCTTCCAGGCAGCCTGTCCTTTCAGTCCTCTCTACAGGAAAGATCAAATGAGAAGTTACCAGCTTCCTTGTATGTTTTAGTTATTTGCTACGTAAATCACTGGAAAACATTTAGGGAACCATTTAGAACTGGGGAGGGTTCTTCTCTGCTTCTGGCACCTCTCACCCTCACAAAGGATTTGAAAAAAGAAGGGGGGGCATTAATTAATCTAGTTGACAGGGTTGAGAACCTGGGGGCTATTTTTCTTAAGCACTATGTCATTACTTCTTAAGTTTTGAAGGAAAAAAAGAGGAGTTTGTTTCTATTTTCTCCCTGGAAGCTTTTTTCCCCATCTGTCATGAAATGAGAATGAAATGTTGAATTAAGACTGCCCCAAAATGATTGGCTATTGACCATGCATGTTATAAAAGAATACTGCAGGAGGACAGAACTGTAGTCAGAAGAGAAAATGTCCTTTGCTATAGTCTATGCTAGGCTTGGACAGATAACTGAGAGTCAATTTCAGGCACAAGACATCTGTTTTACACTGCTGACATTTTGCATTTTTGCTTGTGAAACCCTGAAGGGATATTGCATGAGAGTTACTATCATAATAATATCAGCTTGCTACTACAACGTGTGGTCAGTAGTACCAAAACCCCAATATTTCTTTTTAAAAAAAATTTACTATTTATTTATGTTGGCTGCTCTGGGTCTTCCTTGCTGCACAAAGGCTTTCTCTAGTTGCAGAGAGTGGGGGCTACTCTCTAGTTGTGCTGCTCGGGCTTCTCACTGCAGAGGCTTCTCTTTTTGCAGAGCATGGGCTCTAGAGCACTCAGGCTCAATAGTAGTGGTGCCTGGGCTTAGTTGTTCCAAGGTATCTTTCCAGACCAGGGATCGAACTCATATCCCCTGTGTTGGCAGGCAGACTCTCAACCACTGAAACACCAGAAAAGCTCCCCCAAACCCAATATTTCTAGTTCTCCCAACTTTTAAGTGTGTTGGTGAGGAGCTAAGTGGGGCCTTCCTGTCTCAGTGGAACTAAATGGGGCCATGCAGTGATGTGATTTAGATGATGAAATATGCACAATAGTTCCATGTGTAACTTCCAGTGAAAGATTTAAAGACCAGCATGACTGGTCACTTTCTTTCCTTTGTACACGACATATAGGTGGCTGCTTTTTAGCCTTGTCTCCTGAGTGGCTTCAATGAATACAGACTCTTGTCTACTAGTATGAGCACATGGCATGAGTGAACAATAAAACTTTGTTTTAAGCCACTTGTCTCTTTTGTTACTGCAGTATATCCTTGCCAGTTCTGACAGATACACACTTAATAACCACTTGCTAGGGGTCAGATAATACACTAAACACTGTGATCTCATTTAGTTCTTACAGCAAACTTGTAAAATGGGTACAGTAATTAACTTCCTTTTACCGATTCAGCATCGTGGATACTAAGACATTAAGTAATTTGCCCAAGGTCATGGAGTGGGGCATGTGATGGAGCTAGGATTCCAACCTGAACAATCTGTTTCCGAGAGACTGCAATGAAAACTACAAGGTTGCAGGCTATTTAGGGAAGCTGGAGTGTTGCAGATGGAGAAGAAGAAAGAAGATTCTTTAAAACCAGCATTTGACTACGTCCCCTCCCATTTTGCTCCCCCTGTGAATAAGGTGTTGCTCAGTTGTGTCTGACTCTTTGCGACCCTGTGGACTGTAGCCCACCAGGCTCCTCTGTTCCTGGGATTCTCAAGGCAAGAATACTGGAGTGGGTTGCCATTTCCTTCTCCATTTTCTGCCATTTTCTTCTGTGAATAAAGGTGGTTTGTTAATAAAGACAATGACTCTCTAAGACCAGGTATGAAATAGGAGGATGGAGCTTCTCTGTCCTTATGGAATAGTGGGAACTTCTTTCTAAAGGCAACTTGGAAAAGAAATCAAATCATAAAATATATCTCGGGACATTTTGTGTGGGTTGGGGGGAAATGCCTGCTATCAACATTCAGCTCTGACTTTATCGTATCAGAGCCTTCCTGGGCTTAGTGGACTCGGTGTTCAGTAAGATGCCATCCCTGCATATATCTGAGCATTGTAGATGAAAGTGTCCAGTGCTCCAGAAGAACAGAATAGGGCTCTTTGAACAACCTGGGTGTCAGCAGGGGGAGGGGCTGTGCTGGGTGTCAAAGGGCAAGGAATGTCCTCTGAGCATCTTTAGTTCCTCTTCAATCACTGGACATAGATCTGATTCCCAGGGATGCATCTGAAGTCATCTCTGAAGCTGCTTGCATTTTTAGCCCATACTACATCTTGCCTAAAGGAAAGCTATTTAAAATAGGGCCTCCTTTAATTTATCCTAAAACTGTCTCTTTTATGTTCCCAGGCAAGAAGGGAAACACGAGTATTTTTGAATTTCATGGAGAAGCCTACACTTGGATTCTACCCACTCATATTCTTAGTCACTAGGGATGAAAGGGAACCGACTTTATCCTCTTTTTACATTTGTGAGAAGTTTCTTTAAGAGGAGACCAACAAAGCAAAAAAACAAAAACAAACACAAAAAAACCTCCAAACCATAAAGTGCTTTATCTACATTGTAGTTGTTGAGATATGAGATACTCTGAGAAAATCTAGAAGAAAAGAAAATAATCCTTCAATTCTCTATTCAGAAATCTCCACTCAAAGCATTTTCCAAATCAAAGGAAGCTTTCGGTGTTAGTTTTCCAAAATTATTCTCCTTATAATGAGATTTTTCTTTAAACTTCTGATTTTGCATGGGTGCTCTCTGAAAGGATAAGAGCTCCTTTCTAACCTTTGAAAAAGCTGTTTCAAAATTGGTTGGTAAAAATATGCATTTCATGAAGTCATAAAAATAATGATCCTATGCTTAGTGGAGTCTGATTAAACATGCTTTTAACCCAATCTTAGAGAATCAATGCATTATCTTCATAAACAACAAAATGTACAAAGATTGGTAAAAACCTACAATTAACTGTCTTACTAACAATGCCTGGGTAGTCCTTTCATTTAATTGGTCATCTAATAATTATGATTCCTCGCTTGATTTATTTGCTTACACAAGCAGCTCTAATATATGTAACTTTCCATCTTCTTAATTCTAATGTATGAAACACACATCATAAAGCGGCCTCCAATGACCCAATGCTGCAAAAACGGATGGCTCTCACATTAATATGGAAATGGTTATCGCACAGTCCCATAATCTTGTGATTTGTTCTTATTTTTTTATTTATTTGGCTGCACTGGGTCTTTGCTGCTGTGCGCGGGTTTTCTCTAGTTGCAGAGAGCAGGGGCTACTCTGCAGTTTCCGTGCCCGGGCTTCTCATTGCAGTGGCTTCTCTTGCTGCAGGCATGGGCTCTAGCGTGTGGGGACTCAGAAGCTGGGGCTGCTGGGCTCTAGAGCACAGGCTCAGTAGTTGTGGCGCTCGGGTTTAGCTACCCCTCGGCTTTCCGGATCAGGCATTGAACGGGTGTCCCCTGCATCGAAAGGCAGATTCTTAACCACTGGACCACGAGGGAAGCCCTAATCTTGTGACTTGTTTGCCCTTGAATCAATGCACAATTATGAAGTCATTGCTATAGCAAAATGAAAAGGGTATGCTGCTGCTGCTGCTGCTGTCACTTCAGTTGTGTCCGACTCTGTGTGACCCCTTAGACATCAGCCCACCAGGCTCCACCGTCCCTGGGATTCTCCAGGCAAGAACACTGGAGTGGGTTGCCATTTCCTTCTCCAAGCATGAAAGTGAAAAGTAAAAGTGAAGTCGCTCAGTCGTGTCCGACTCTGTGCGACCGCATGGACTGCAGCCTACCAGGCTCCTCTGCCCATGGGATTTTCCAGGCAAGAGTACTGGGGTGGGTTGCCATTGCCTTCTCCGAAAGGGCATGCTATTAAATACTAAAGGGGACCCTACCCATGTGAAGGAGACCACCCTTTAATTAGCTGGTATAATCTTCTAAGGGTAGCAGTGAGCCATGGAGTACAGAGGAGGAAGACACTGCCATTCTCTGCCCTCCAGCTCTCTGGCAGAACTGGTTCACTGCAGGACCAGCCGACTGCATAGCTCCCAGATGTAGGGGGTGGGGGGTTAGCTTCTAGCAGAGCAGAGCCTGAGGACCCATGATGCCTGGAGCACTGGGGCTGCTCTGCAGGAACAGATTTGTTATGGGTCAGGTCAAATTCTTACATCTTATTAATTCAAGAATGCCAGGGCCCTTCCTTCTCTCCAGCTAACCCATGCCTTCCTTTTACTGACCAAAAAATTTTACTTCCAACATCCTTTATGTTGATGAATAAACTCTCTGGTGTAGACTTTGAAGGAGTTACCCAAATACCCCTAGAATGTGTATTCATAATTAAAGCACCCCAAGTTCCTGGGTGGTGCTAGTGGTAAAGAACCCACCTGCCAATGCAGAGATGTAAGAGATGCATGTTCAATCCCTGCGTCGGGAAGAGCCCCTGGAAGAGTAACTGGCAACCCACTTCAGTATTCTTGCCTGGAGAATCCCATGGACAGAGGAGCCTGGCGGGCTACAGTCCATGGGGTTGCAGAGTCAGCCACGACTGAAACCACTTAACACACATGTAGCACAAATATTCCTTAGTGGCCCCTAGGATGTAGGTTACTGATAAATTCCATACATGTCGAATCACAGTTTGTGATAAAGGATGTTTAAAGCACCTATGACCAAGATCATACAGCGTGATTAAAGATGAGAAACTGAGGCTCAGAGAGGAGAGGGAATACCTGGAGTCCCCCAGCTAGTTCTGACCTTGTGTTCCCCCTCATGTGGCGGACCGGCAAGTCACACACGTGGAGACACCTAGGAAGTAAGTAACCTCCCCCCTGCTCCCAGTGTTAGTCCCCTTTCCTGTTTCTTCTATTTTTTGTTTTGTTTTGTTTTTGTTTTTTCAATATTCATTAGCAGGGCCGCCTCTTATGTTTGGGCAGTAAAGTCATGCATGACTCCAGACAGTGAGGGCAGAGCCCACTGGAGCTGTGTGGTGGTAAAGACACTGTGACCCCCAAGCAGCACTTCAATTTGCTGCTCCTCCACTGCCCAGGGTGAGTTAACATTAACACTGAGCAGGAGTTACAGGAAAATAGCTGTATTTATGCTTGCTTTCTCTGGGTCCTTAAAATATGAACATGTATATGAATATTTATGTTTATCATTTATTTACTTTATCATGGATCACAGCCTTGTCATGACAAAGGAGCTTGCATAACTCAATGAAGCTATGAGCCATTCTGTGCAGGGCCACCCAAGACTCTTCATAGTGAAGAGTTCTGGCACAACGTGGTCCATTGGAGGAGGAAGTGGCAAACCACTCCAGTATTCTTGCCTTGAAAACCCCATGAACAGTAATAAATAAATAACATTTACTTATTTACATATTTAGGAGAGACATCATTTTGCCAATAAAAGTCTATATAGTTAAAGCTATGGTTTTTCCAGGAGTCATATACGGATGTGAGAGTTGGATAGTAAGGAAGGCTGAGCATCGAAGAATTGATGCTTTTGAACTGTGGTGCTGAAGAGGACTCTTGAGAATCCCTATCACTGCAAGGAAATCATACCAGTCAATCCTACAGGAAATCAGTCCTGAATATTCATTGGAAGGACTGATGCTGAAGTGGAAGCTCCAATATTTTAGCCACCTGATGTGAAGAGCCAACTCACTGGAAAAGACCCTGATGTTGGGAAAGAGTGAAGGCAAAAGGGAAAGGAGGTGACAGAGGATAAGATTGTTGGATAGTATCACTGACTCAATGGATATGAGTTTGAGTACATTCTAAGATATAGTGAAGGACAGGAAAGCCAGTTGTGTGGCAGACCATGGGGTCAGAGAGTTGGACAAGACTTAGTGACTGAACAACAACAATTTACAAAGTTTTTATTTTAAATACACATAAAAACTTTGTATTTATTTACAAAGTTATTATTTTCTTTCTTTTTGGTATTCCTCGCGTTTGTATCACTGAATTCACAGGTCTTGGGTGAGCAAAACAAGCCTCTTTGGTGGCTCAGGGGTAAAGAATCTGCTTCCCAATGCAGGAGACACGAGTTTGATCCTTGATTCAGGAAGATCCCACGTGCTGCGGGGCAACTAAGCCTGTGTGCCGCAACTCTGAGCAAGGGCTCTGGAGCCTGGACTCCGAAGCAAGAGAAACCTCTGCAATGAAAAGTCCATGTGCCACAACTAGATTAAATTCATGCAAACCGGGCTGATTTGTCAGCCCCTCCACGTTGGAGCAAATATGATGAATCTGAGACGCTGAGGACTGCCTCAACACGCTTCTGCCTGGAAGTCTGATTGCTGTGCTGTTTAGGAAAATAATCGGAATTTTCACCTAGGTGCTCCTGATCACCAGATGAAACGTCTCAATGTGACAAAGGAAGCTGCCTTTAAAGATGAGGCTGGACAGTCATCTCACCTTTCAGACTCAGGAAAGGAAAACAATATTTTTTTCCATGGAGTTGAAAATTGTGGATCAACAGAGATTAGAACTCATAACTCAAGGGCTAGAAACAGACAGAAACACATGTAAGAGTAGTCAGCTAGGAACTAGCTCTACCAGATGGACACCAGGTCTTCTGAAATGCGCTGGGCCCTCCCCTAAGTTCGTCTCCTTTATTCTCCACACGCTTGGGCAGTTTCAGAGGAAGCACAGAGGTGAGTGATTTACTCAAGGTTACCTGGTTCATCAGTAAATTCTGGATTGGCGTGCTGGCCCCAGGTGCCTTGTCACACAGCCTCTCTGGAAAATGCAATTTGGGGATTCACTTTCACTATATGAAGCTGAACTTACCTTGACCTCAATGTTTTTCTGACTGAAAATGGGGAAAATATACATTTATATGTCCCGGGAAAGAACTTACTGTCTATCCACAAATCATTGTCATAGACATTGGTTCTTTTCTCGTCTAGCCCCTAAATTACCTTGGGGGTCTATTTTGGCTTTGCCATTGCCATGTGGAGAAACTGGCTAATGTGTAGCTATTTCGTCTGTCCTTGGAGGAAACAGAAGCATAAGAAAAATAGTGACCCTTACCTTGGTATTTGCTGACAGACAAATTAGGAACTATTGGAAACAGCTGGATCTTGGGAGCGCTACATTTGAATGTTGTTGTTTAGTGGCTGAGTCATGTCGGACTCCTTTGCAAACCCACGGACTGTAGCCCTCCAGGCTCCTCTGTCCATGGGATTTCCCAGGCAAGAATACTGGAGTGGGTAGCCATTTCCTTCTCCAGGTGATCTTCCAAACTCAGGGATCAAACCCGCATCTCTTATATTGCAGGTGGATTCTTTACCACTGAGCCACCTGGGAAGTCCACTACATTTGAATACTTCCTGTGAAAAGAAAATTGGCTTATACACTTGAGTAGGTGGGTAAGTACATGGCTGGAGTTATTGTCTGCTCCTTGGAAATAGTGCAACTTCTTGCAAAGAATTTAAATCTGAAACGAACCTTAAGCTCCCTTCATTATCTTATCGGATTATTAACAGGGCTTTAAAGAGCAGACGCGACTTCTCTGGTGGTCCACTGTCTAAGACCCCATGCTCCCAGTGCAGGGGGCCTAAATTCTACCCCTGGTCAGAGAACTAGATCCCACATGCTGCAACTAAAGATCCTGAATGCCGCAACTAAGACCTGACATAGCCAAATAAATAAATATTTTAAAAAATAAAATAAAGAGTGGAAAGAGCAGAGGGCTGAAAAGGCATAAGCAGGGACCAGAACCTCTCTTTTTGGATATATATGCACGCTTTTAAGTATTTTAAGTACACTGTGACCCAGAATTTGCTAATATAGAGAGGAAAAGGTATTAGGACTTACATTAGCACAAAGTAAATTTATCTTCCAAAGTGGCAGGAACCTATTACTTAACCTACCTTTTAATATTTTCCCAACCTAGAGGTTACAGAGAGGCTGCCCACGGATGTATACTGACTGCAGACTTGACTTATTTGATAACTCTGTTCTGTGTTTAAAAGAGTCAGACGGGGACTTCCCCGGTGGTCCAGTGATTAAGATTTCATCTTCCAATGCAGGGAGTACAGGTTTGATCCTGAGTCAGGGAGCTAAGACACCACATGCCTTGAGGTCAAAAAAACCAAAACATAAAACAAAAAAACAATATTGTAACAAATTCAACAAAGACTTTAAGAATGGTCCACATAAAAAAAAATCTTAAAAAATAAAAATTAAAAAGGAAATAAAAATGAAAGAGCCAGACAAAGAAGAGCCATGGAACAGCTTCACCTTAAGTTCAGAGCCCTGGCTGCACTGACCCCATCCTCTTGTGTGGCTGCCTCCTTTGGATGTGTGTGCTATGCCGTGTTCAGTTGCTCAGTTACATCTGATTCTTTGTGACCTCATGGACTGTAGCCTGCCAGGCTCCTCTGTCTGTGGGACTTTTCAGGCAAGATTACTGGAGTCGGTTGCCATTTCCTCCTCCAGGGGATCTTCCCAACCCAGGGCTTGAACTCACGTCTCTTGTGTCCCCTGTATTGACAGGCAGATTCTTTATCACTCTGCCCTTTCCTCTTTGGATAGGCATATCTTTCCCAGTTCACTGTGGCCCCATCACCCATCCTGCAAACTCTCCTCCTGGCAGCCTGCAGAACCTTGTGAGCCTCAGTTGTCATCCATAAAATGGGGTGATCCTTCTGCCGCAGTAAATGATGTCAGCTCATTTCAGACATAAAGTAGGTGATGAGCACTTCTCAATGCAGGGCTGATTCATGGGGTATCCAGCATGGAACCAGACCATCTGGCATTCATCTTTAAGGCCAATGTCAACATATGTCTCATTAAAAAACCAAAGCAAAACAAACTCCTACCCTAAAGCAGTGATGCAGAACGTAGATTTTATTGAAGGTCTCTTGGGGACAATGAGGTGAAGTGAAACATATTTCACTCAGTAACACTTTCCGGTTCTTTCAATCCCTTTATTATGTAAAGCCTTTTCATTTTTTCTGGGTTTCTTACATTCCCCCTCTTCCCTCAGCACTGCAGAGAATCACATTTAGAATGCTAAGGATGGGGAGGGAGTTTATACACCCTGGAAGTCGTAGGGGAGTCCATTTATCCACATATCATTGGGATGATAGAAAGATGACTTAAAATGCTTTCACTTGGGCCTTCGCTGGTGGTACAGTGGTTAAGACCTCGCCTTCCAATGCAGGGGGTGTGGGTTCAACCCCTGGTCAGGGAGCTAAGACATGCCTTGTAGCCAAAAAAGCAAAACATAAAACAGAAGTAATATTGTAGCATATTCAGTAAAGACTATTAAAGTGGTCCACATACAAAATTTCTCAAAAAAATGCTTTCATTTAATGGGTGGGGGTTTCAAAATAAGCAGTGGGGTGTTTGTATGATTGAGATTAGGATTTCATCTTGAAATATTAAACTAAAAATTATGAAAATTAATTTGCTATCTTGCACTGAACACAATTTAAGTTATAATTGCAACTAGGCACTAATTCTTAGAATCAACAGATGGTGAATCAAGTAAGGATTAACAGAAAATTCGGGTATATTCTTTTCTACCAACTAGAACACTCATCCTTCACATTTGACATTCATGGAAAAATCATAAAGTCAAGTTTTGCAAAAATATCTGGGGGTCTTATTAACTACTGCCAAGGTGGTGCTAGTGGTAAAGAAGCCACCTGCCAATGCAGATGCCATAAGAGACGTGGAAAGATAACCTGGGTTGGAAAGATCACCTGGAGGAGGGCGTGGCAACCCACTCCAGTATTCTTGCCTAGAGAATCCTCATGGACAGAGGAGCCTGGTAGGCTATAGGCTATAGAGTCACAAAGAGTTGGATCCGACAAGTGACTGAGCATGCACACAAGGGCTCTGAATCCTATGATGTCAGTCATTCTCTTTGTTTTGGAATAAGTTTACATTTACAGAAAATTTGCAAAGAATAATATGGAGAATTCTCTTATACCCTTCACCCAGTTTTCCCCAAAGCTAATATCTTATAGAATAACAGTACATTTGTCAAGACTAGCAAATGAATACTGGTACACTGAAAGAAAGTGAGAGTGAAAGTCACTCAGTCGTGTCCAACTCTTTGTGACTCCATGGACTATACAGCCCATGGAATTCTCCAGGCCAGAATAATGGAGTGGGTAGCCTATCCCTTCTCCAGTGGATCTTCCTGACCCAGGAATCAAATTGAGGTCTCCTGCATTGCAAGTGGATTCTTTACCAACTGTGCTATCAGGGAAATACTGGTACACTAGTATTATATACAGACATTCATGGAAAAACTGGTGAAATCTGAATAAAGTTTATTGTTTAGTTAATACTAATGAAAACTGGTATTAATTATACTGGTATATTAGTATTAACTAAACAATAAACTTTATTCAAATTTTACCAGTTTTTCCACAAATGTCGTTATATTGTTCCAGGATCCAATGCAGGATATCTCATTTAGCATTTGTTTTCTTTTGCAGCTTTTTTTTTCTTAGCATCATCTTCTTCAATTATGACTGGTCTCACTCTGCAACTTCTTTGTCAGTGACTTGCCTGCAGTGTGATCCATGCAATTCTACATCATTTATATTATATTGACTTCATAAAATCATAGATCAGTTGTTAAGATTTGCAATTCCAGTTAGCAAGAGACTGATAGTAATAAATTGCTGTTTCATATTTTGGGGGGTGGTAGGGGAACTTAATGCAAGTGTTAAGTCAGATTGGTTTTCAATCCATATGCACTGCTATAGTCCTTTGCCTGTTAAAATAGCAAAAATATTTCTCTAAGTTTTAGTAAATAACTATGCCAGGAGTCCCTCCATCTCCCCAGTGCAGCAACTGAAGGGTAAATTCCTGGCCAGTGGAGGATACCCAATGCCCTGGAGAGGCCTAGTACACTGACTCCTTCTCTAGCTTGCTCCAATAATTAGGGAGTTCAAGTTCAAGCTTATTAGGAGCTTGTTTTGACCAGTCCAGAGAGCCTTGGTCACTTCATTTAATAAATATTTACAGGGCATTTTATTTCCCTTAAGTTGTCTTGGAGATCTGGGCTCCAGGTTTAGTCCCACAGTGGGAAAGCAGGTTATCCCTGGCTTCGACTGATGGTTGAATTTTGGAAGCCACAGATGATCACTCTCTATATTGCGAGAAGCAAATTTGGGAGTGTGAATGTTCAGGGTGAAGGGTCTCAGAAATGTGGAACAGAGGAAAGTGCCTCGATTCTCCATAGCGTTCAAGTAGCAGTCTGGGATAATTTATTTTTTATGAGGACATGATGGATCTGATACCATAGTTTCCCAGTGCAGGAAATCAACACAGGATACCAGCCCACTGGTAAAGTTTGCAGGTCTGTTCAGTGTCATTATTTCTACAGAGATGAGATGGAGCTGTAGGGGTGATTCAGGGTTGGGGATTGTCATGGTATATGACCAATGGGTTGACAGAGACTGGGATGCTGGTGAGATATTGAAGTGATATTGCTGAGTGATATTGAAGAAGGTGGCTGTGGAGTTCAGGCAGGCTGGCTAATTCATTAACTCTGAGTGTAATATATATCAGGCGACTAATTATGCAATGGTCCCAGAGAGGACAAAGAGTCCATTTACTGGATGAAAGAGAAGGGGACGGAAGTCAGAAGAAGGGAGACCTAGACTCCAGATCTAGTTTGAGGAAGAGGGATTCAGGATATAGCTGGTGTGAAACAGAGGTGGGAGTCAGTGAAGCTGAGGAAGATAAAGTCAGTGATGGCTCAAAGGGGCATGTGGGATGTAGCCTCTTCCATAAGTAAGTTTCAGATGTAGTGGTGAAAGACTTTCCTGGTGATCCAGTGGCTAAGACTCAGTGCTCCTAATACAGGGAACCAGGATTTGATCCCTGGTCAGGGAACTAAATCCTACATGCCTCAACTAAGAGTCTGCATGCCACAACTGAAAAAAGATCCTGGATGCTACAACTAAGACCCAATGCAGCTATATAAATAAATAAAATTAAAAGCAAAAGCAAATGTAGTGGTAAAAATAATCAGAGAATCAGAGATTTCAAACTTGTATAGGTACTTGTCATCATTTATATAGGTACATCATTTTTCCAACAAGAAAAGTGCATAGTCAAAGCTATAGTTTTTCCAGTAGTCATGTACCAATGTGAGAGTTGGACCATAATAAAGAAGGATGAGTGCTGAAGAACTAATACTTTTGAATTATGGTGCTGGAAAAGACTCTTGAGAGTCCCTTGAACTACATGGAGACCAAACCAGTCAGTCCTAAAGGAAATCAAACCTGAATATTCATTGTAAGGACTGATGCTGAAGCTGAAGCTCCAATTCATAGGCCACCTGATGCAAAGAGCCAACTCATTAGAAAAGACCCTGATGCTGGGAAAGATTGAAGGCAAAAGGAGAAGGGGGCAGCAGAAGATGAGATGGTTAGATAGCATCACCAACTCAATGGACATTAATGTGAGCAAACTGGGAGATAGTGGAAGACAGAGGAGCCTGGCAGGCTGCAGTCCATGGGGCTGCAAAAAGTTGGACATGACTTAGTGAATGAACAACAATAACAAAAGAACTTATGGACGATCCCATGGGTTAGAACCTTTATTGCTGGCTGCTCATCCTGGGAAAGAAGGTATGAGATCTAGGGGGTGTCATAAGTGGCTGGAGATGGAAACCTGAGTATTTGGACAGTGGCTACAACTTTAATTGACTTTTTAAGAGTTATGCACACTTGGAGTTGGGTTGCTTCCCAGAGACTGCACTGGAAACGGACTGTCTGTCTTTAATCATATATCAAGAGCAATTGGAAAGACGTTGTTGAGTAACTGAATCTAGATTCAGAGGGAAAGGGCACCGTGTAAATCAGTGGTATCTGCAGTAGATACAGGATAGACGAATGGGATTATCCTTGCCTAATACACACTACCCTTCTTGTTCTTGTCCTTTTGAAAAGGGTTTCAGGGAGCAGTAAGGGAAAGGCTTTAGGAAAGAGTACCTCTACCCCAGTACAGTTCAGGTTAAGGGAAACCCATAAAGAAACAGAACTTTTGAGAGCATCCATAAACTCCATGACTCATTGGAAAAGACTCTGATGCCAGAAAAGATTGAAGGCAAAAGAAGAAGAGGGCAGCTGAGGATGAGATGGTTAGATAGCATCACTGACTCATTGGACATGAACTTGAGCAAACTCTGGGAGGTAGTGGAGGATGGAGGAGCCTGGCGTGCTGCAGTCCATGGGGTTGCAAAGAGTTGGACACAACTTAGTGACTGAACAACAACAACAACAACAACTCCATGACAGTTTATCTTTGTTGGCTAGGTTTGCAGCCAGAGCAGGGATGCTTCTTTGCAAGTCTGAAAGACAATCCCCCTCAAGATTTCTTTCATAACCAAAATTCTTGTGTGTCAGCAGAATTAGAGGATAAGCAAGGTACAGTATGCTGAAGCCACCCAAAGAAAATTCCTGGTAAGATATGCCAGAGTTGTTTATGAAAAGGGGAGAAAATATGAGTCCTAACCTTTTAGAAATCTCCATGAAAGCCGGTGAAACCTGAGTGTAATCGTGAAGGACAGGTGGAAACCGAAACTGTGGGGTGGGAAGTAGAGACCACATATGATGGATTCCCCTGTTAATTTAAAAGCAAAGAGCACAGCCAGATAGAATCTGTTATGGGTCTGAATAGACTGTGAGGTGGGGGAATAGCCGTCGTGTTGCCGGCACGATCATAAATACCAGGAACCTTGAGACAGGATGCAGAGCTGTGAGTTTGGAAAGATTGCTAGCCTTGGGACATCAAGATGCTGATGCTTTAAAATTTTACCAATATCCAATATGCTGAGTAGGTTGGCTGGGAAAGGCCACTCAGGCTGCACGTAGTACGTGGCGAGCATTCTGCTGCCTTGAACTAGGAACAAATTTTTCTGCCTATAGTTGCTAGACACGAGGACTTTTCAAGGTATCTAATTCCTCCCCCCACTTTTCTATGTCTAATAACTTGTCCTGGGGTATTGTGTTTATCCCAGAAATGTTAATGACTTCATAACTCAGTGTGAAATGCTCTGGGCAATTTTTGTATTATTAAGAATTCTATGAAGTATAAAAAAAAAGAAATGCTCTCAAGGTGCCAGGCCACAGTTAATATTTGATTCTCATTTTGGAGAAAGGAGGAAAATTAAGCTTTTGAAACACACATGTTTTCAACTGGGAAAGCAGTTCATTTAGGCATAATGACAATTGTCACCCTTTGGAAATGAGGCACAGGTTTCCAGAATGTCCCTGGACAGTGAATTTTATCTATTTAGCAAAGCCTGTCTGAGTCCTGCCAGAACATGGGCTATAGGAGTGAGAGCAGGTCTGTGGGTTTGAGGGTTGAGGTCGAGGGACCTGGGTTTAGGGTTTTGGAGGGGGGGGGGTGGGTCAAGACACTGGTTCTGGCATCTGACTCAGGGAGTCAGGGGCAGTGTGGAAATTAAGAGCAAAGAAGGTGGCAAGCTGTTCTAAGAGGGATGGGCGCTCCCATGTCCATTCAGCTCAGCACCCTCCTTCTTGTACCATTTGCTTGTTTTAATAGTAATGCCTTTTATTTATTTATTTTTAAAATTTATTTTTAACTGGAGGATAATTGCTTTACAATACTGTGTTGGTTTCTGCCATGCATCAACGTGAGTCAGCCAGAGGTACACATATGTCCCCTCCTTCTTGAACCTCTCTTCCACCTTCCACTATATCCCATCCCTCTAGGTTGTGACAGAGCACTAGGCTTGAGCTCCCTGCATCATACAGCAAATTCCCACTGGCTATTTATTTGTTTGGCTGAGCTGGGTCTTCGTTGCAGCACGCAGGGTCTTTGATCTTTAGCTGTGGCATGTGGGACCCAATTCCCTGACCAGGGATCGAACCTGGGCCCCCTGCATTGGGAGCATGCAGTCTTAGCCACTGGACCACCAGCAAAGTCCCTGTACCACTTTCTTGAAATCGGTGAATTTCCAACTTTTTTTTAAAGCCAGGAAATGTTGTCCTTCCAGGAATCTAGAAGGGCATGTGAACCCCATAGAAGTTGCGCTGCTGCTCTGGCTGAAATGGTGTTGGGAGGTGAGAATCTTATGCCCCCAGGACCTTCTCTACCCCATTCCCCTCTCCCAAGGACAGGTACAGAGAACACAGTTTGAAAATCACTGCTTAAAATACTTTGAGAAGAAAATTTATGTGAAAGCATCTTGCAAATAGTAAAATCCCTTAGAAATCTTCTTGTTATTATTAGTTTCCTTGTTGTTTTATTGAACTAGTCAGGTAGTTTGAGTGATAATGATGATACAATCTTTCACAGATAAGGAAAACTGAGGGGCTTGGGAAGATAAAGTAAGTGAATCAAAGTTTTACTGTTATGGAGTTAGACACAAACCCTGTCTGCAAAGTACAACCTTCCTCTGTGCAAAACCCCATCCCACCCCCTCGAATTTCCTCCCAACTTCTTCTTCCTATCTCCCGCTCCACCCAGCAGAGCCTTCTCAGTACCTGCAACTCTGGAAACATTTCCCAACTTAAAATGTTGGCCCCTGGGACTTCTCTGGTGGTCCAGTGGCTAAGACTCCATTCCCTCAATGCAGGTGGCCTGAGTTCGATCCCTGATCAGGGAACTAGATCCCACATGCTGCAACTAAGAGTTCATATGGCGCAACTAAAAAAATCCCCCATGCCATAAAGAAGAACAAAAATCTCAAGTGCTGCAACTATGACCCAGCACAGCCAAATAATAAAAATAAAATAAATGTTAAAAACAAAACCAAAACACTGGCCCTGCAAGAGTTATCCTGATTACAAATTGTGCCTGAACTTTGGTAACCCATCCATGCTTTTGTTGTTATCTGTGGGGTCTGAGGATGGGATGGTTTCTATGCATTAAGGTGCATTTAAGTTCAAATGGGTGATCTCATGGGTTCTCTAGTATATGTGAGGGAAACTCTCCAACTGGTTCTGTCTTTGACAGCTTGGGAGCAGCTCAGCTTAAGATAGATTAGTTTGGATCTGCTCCTAAGAAGTTTCTGTAAATGACACGTTGAACAGTTGGCTGCAGAAAAATGGGGCTTGGGCTCTGTAGGGGGCGGGAAGTTTATACTCTGCAACTCAGTTGTGCCAATTTTTTTTTTTTAAAAGGAGCTTTCTTTAAATGCCCTTATCTTGCTCAGGAGGCCTGCAGCAAAGGATAAAACCTGCATCCTCCTCATTGGAGGTGCAGAAAGTGTTAGTCGTCCAGGTATGCCCAACTCTTTGCGACCCCATGGACTGCAGCCCACCAGGTTCCTCTGTCCATGCAATTCTCCAGGCAAGAATATTGGAGTGGGTAGCTGTTGCCTTCTCCAGGAGATCTTCCTTACCTGGGAATTGAACCCCAGTATCCTGTATTGCAGGTGGATCCTTTACCGTCTGAGCTACCAGGAAAACCCAAGAATACTGAAGTGGGTAGCCTATTCCTTCTCCAGAGGATCTTCCCTACCCAGGGATCAAACCCTGGTCTCCTGCATTGCAGGCAGATCCTTTACTGTCTGAGGCTCTAGGGAAGTTCTGGTGGTACAGTGTCCTCTGGATTACAGGAAGCCTTTCTGGGTTAACTGAGTCTGCTTTGGGTAGATGTGAGATTTTCTATTGTTCCTCCTGTTCCTGCTTCCTCTTTCTGGGGCATTCTGGAAAAAGGGGACGCCGTCCACCCCCCTGCACTTGGGGGAGGCGGTCTGCCTGTCGTCCTCTGGGTCTTTGCTGGTTTCTATGCAGGACCGTTGGCTTCACCTGGCCCCTAGGGTTCCAGTGCTGGGAGCTGCAGAGATGAAGCTGGCACCATCGTGGTTTTCTGGGTGCTATGTTTTCACTGACTGCTGAAGTCTGTGGTCACTGTCCTAGGGCTGGACCAAGGGGTCTACCTCCTGTTTGTTCTATTTTTTAAAAATTTTACTTTATTTTAAGCAACAGTTAAAACTGAACATGGAACAATAGACTGGTTCCAAATTAGGAAAGGAGTATGTCAAGGCCATATATTTTCACCCTGTTTATTTAACTTATATGCAGAGTACATCATGTGAAATGCCAGGCTGGATAAAGCACAAGCTGGAATCAAGATCACCGGTAGAAATATCAATAACCTCAGACATGCAGATGACACCACCCTTATGGCAGAAAGCAAAGAGGAACTAAAGAGCCTCTTGAAGAAAGTGAAAGAGGAGAGTAAAAAAACTGGCTTAACACTAAACATTCAAAAAGCGAAGATCATGGCATCCAGTCCCATCACTTCATGGCAAATAGATGGGGAAACAATGGAAATAGTGAGGCTCCAAAATTGTGGAGGGGCTCCAAAATCACTGCAGATGGTGACTGCAGCCATGAAATTGAAAGACACTTTCTGCTTGACAGAAAAGCTATATCCAACCTAGAAAGCATATTAAAAATCAGAGACATTACTTTGTCAACAAAGGTTTATCTAATCAAAGCTATAGTTTTTCCAGTAGTCATGTATGGATGTGAGAGTTGAACCATAAAGAAACCTGAGTGTGGAAGAATTGATGGTTTTGAACTGTGGTGTTGGAGAAGACTCTTGAGAGTCCCTTGGACTGCAAGGAGATTCAATAGTCCATCCTAAGGGAACTCAGTCCTGAATATTCATTGGAAGGACTTTGACTGATCACAACAAACTATGCAAAATTCTTAAAGAGATGGGAATACCAGACCACCTGATGTGCCTCCTGAGAAATCTGTATGCAGGACAAGAAGCAACAATTAGAACCAGACATGGAACAATGAACTGGTTCCAAAGCAGGAAAGGAGTAAGTCAAGGCTGTGTATTGTCACCCTGCTTATTTCACTTCTTTGCAGAATTCATCATGCGAAATGCTGGGATGGATGAAGCACAAGCTGGGATCAAGACCGCCGGGAGAAATATCAATAGTCTCAGATATGCAGATGACACCACCCTTATGGCAGAAAGTGAAGAGGAACTGAAGAGCCTCTTGATGAAAGTGAAAGAGGAAAGTGAAAAAGCTGGCTTAAAACTCAATGTTCAAAAAACTAAGATCATGGTATCTGGTCCCATCACTTCATGGCAAATAGATGGAGAAACAATGGAAACAGTGAGAGACCTTATTTTCTTGGGCTCCAAAATCACTGCAGATGGTGACTGCAGTCATGAAATTAAGACACTTGCTCCTTGGAAGAAAAGCTATGTCCAACCTAAACAGCATATTAAAAAACAAAGATATCACTTTGCCAACAAAGGTCTGTCTAGTCAAAATATGGTTTTCCTAGTAGTCACATATGGATGTGAGAGTTGGACCATAAAGAAAGCTGAGTGTGGAAGAATTGATGTTTTTGAACTGTGGTGTTGGAGAAGACTCTTGAGAGTCCCTTGGACTGCAAGGAGATCAAATCAGTCAACCCTAAAGGAACTCAGTCCTGAATAGTCATTGGAAGAACTGATGCTGAAGCTGAAGCTCTAATCCTTTGGCCACCTGATTCGAAGGACTGACTCACTGGAAAAGACCCTGATGCTGGGAAAGACTGAAGGCAGGAGGAGAAGGGGATGTCAGAGGATGAGATGGTTAGATGGCATCACCAACTCAATTGACATGAGTTTGCACAAGCTCCAGGAGTTGGTGATGGACAGGGAGGCCTGGCTTGCTGCAGTCCATGTGGTTGCAAAGAGTCGGACAGGACTGAGTGACCAAACTGAACTGAATTATATAGTGGTTTTCTGGTGACTGACAATAGTCCCAAGGGAATGAGATTTTGGTACGCAGAATGAGAGAGGGATTGAGGATACATGTAAAAATAAGGTGCACTATGAAACTAAAAAAACTGGAGCCAAGATTAGGGAGATAAAAATGGAAAAGGGGACAAAAAATATTTATTTACATCGTTGTCTACTTCAATTAGTCTGTTTTATCTCTGACTACCACAAGGGTTCTTTGTTCTCAGCAGACTTTGTAGCTTGCATGAGTACTAAAATTTTACTGATGATGAAATGTTTTATTCCAATAAAACACAGTGCATGGCTGTAATCCTTGTCTATACACAAGGCCTTGATTCCTTGGTTTATGACTCGCCTACATATGTTGAAATGAACCCCAAGGAGTTCCATATATGTTCTCGTCTCTGATGCAAAGACAGTCTTCCTTTACTGTTTGTTCCCTCAACTGGAGCAGCTGGGAAATGATTGACTTGTCTACTCTTAGGCAGAGGAAAACTGTGGATAATTAGAGAGTCAATTTTACCCACTCAGGAGAATTTCCACTCTTTCTTGCAAAATGGCGCTGCTGGGATATTGAAAGGCAGAGAGGGGAAAGTGTTGGGGGCATTCCAGGTTGGAACTCTGACTGAGGAAATGGTATCCTAAGAGGCAATTTAACAGTGCTGAAGGAGTACAATTAGTGATAATGATGACAATGATGATAGCTGACATGCTCCGAGGGTTCACTAGCCACCAGCCACCATCATTTTATAGGCATCACCACCTTGTCTTTGTAATTAAGCTGTGTAGCTTTGCTGTGAATATTATAGCTCTGAAATCCCAAGACTTTGGTTCAAATCCCAGCTCTGCAACTTCTTAGCTGAGATGAGCAAGTCACTTAAACCCTCTAAACCTGTTTTCTCATAGGATTGTGCTGAGAATTAAGGGAAGTAATAAGTATAAAGAGCTTTGCACAGTTGTAAGCATAAACATTAAAAAAGTTAGCTATTCTATATGCCATAATTGGGGTTCTTTATGGATTGAATTGTCTTTTTGCACATTGATCTGGTAACCCAAACAAGGTCCATAATCACTTTTTTCCTATGGGAAATGGCATGCTAAATGATATACTGGCAAACTATGGCCCTTGACCAAATCTGGTTTGTTAACTATTTGTGTATGACTCCCTAGCTCAGAATAGGGTTTGCGTTTTTAAATGGTTGGAAAAAAATCAAAAGAACATAATATTTTATAATAAGTGCAAGATATGAAAGTCAGATTTCAGTGTCCATAAAATTTTATTGGAACACAAGCATGCTCATTATTAGCATACTGTCTATGACTACTTTCACTTTGCAACGGCCAGCTGAGGAGCTGCAACAGACATGCCATGGCGCACAACCCTGAAATATTTGCTATCTGGCTCTTGAGAAAAAGGGCTTCCCTGGTGGCTCAGATGATAAAGAATCTGCTTGAAATACCGAGGACTTGGGTTTGATCCCAGGTCAGGAAGATTTTCTGGAAGAGGGCATGGCAACCCACTCCAGTATTCTTGGCTGGAGAATCCCATGAACAGAGAAGCCAGGTGGGCTATAGTCCATGGGGTCACAAAAAGTCAGATATGACTGAATGACTGAGTACATACAAGTACCTTGATAGAAAAAGTTTGTCCAATCTCTGTTTCAAAAGATAAAAAAATGAAATTAACTTCCAAACAGTATATGAGAACATAGCTTTCAAAACTCGCTATTAAGCCTGCTTATATGTGTATTGATATCTTTCTCTTTACTCATGCACACACTTACTCAAACACACAACAGTACACATTTGTGTGGAACAACTCAGACATGTCCACATGTCTTCTGCTCTGACTGTGAGGTGGCTCTGGCTAACCTGCTGGTTGACCTGCTATCCAAAGCCCGTGTTATTCTACTCAGCATCTGTCCAGCCTGGGTTTGTAGGAAAGCATTAGAGATAAATATATGTGGCAGAGTTAAAAATGGCTGGCTTTTTCCATACCCTCCAAAGAAATATAAGAATATTTGAGAATTTTCCTTATGGTAAAAATTTCCATTTTCCTTATGAGCTCCCTTTGCTAGAGTTTTAAAGAACCTGTTCTCAGGCACAAGAACTATTTATCATACATGTGAGAATCAACACGAATAAAACACCCTTAGGTACTGCTCACATTTCTTTTGCCTTCTCACTTTTGGGCTGCTATTAAACTTTAATACATAGAAAGTTTGCAGGGTTTTATAGAGTCAGACGGTGAAGGTACAGTGCAGACTGACAT